>NC_140639.1:4251060-4411060 GCF_057382275.1 Copadichromis virginalis
GAATCAAAGATGGCTGCAGTAACTGTTACATCAGCCACGGCTTTGTGATTTTCACTTTTATCGTTAGCAAATGCTAACGTCCATCTAGGAGCGCCACAAGTGGGGGAAGGAAAAAACCCCGTATCTTTAATACTCAGCTATTATTTCTTAACATGAAAAGTGATTTAACTGTATACCCAAGCCTACGAAAAAATATTAATACTTTCCTAAGTCTCCCTACCACCACCAACACCTCCTCTTGCTGATCAGATTATACCTTCTGTCTGGGGGGGATGGGCTAGTTTTCAGACGTGACGCCAGAAAGCATTATCAACAATGTCAAAACTACCCAAACGTGACAGAGGTACAGTGAAGATAATGTGATGAAAAAAGTTGTCTTTTACTTTAGTTATGTCTTTTACTTCAGTGTTGTGTTATCCTGCTAATTTGTTTTTGAATGGTAGTAGCCGTTAGCCTAACATGGTTAGCTAATAAGTCAAGCTAGTTTTAAAATCAGTTAAAATACAGTAGCATTGGGGGTGGGGGGGTACGTTTTAATAGAAAACAGTTATAAAGGTTATATCACCCACCTTACATTACTTACTGAAATTTATAAAGATTGAATCTATTTAGCAGGTTTTACATTTGTCAATATTTTTTAACCTCTGGTTAGCTAATGTTTGCCCTGCTTGTAGTGAACATGCTATTCCTTTTCCACCTCTTCATGTATCATAATGTTAGCCAAGTTCTGTGTTTATAATGTTAATCTTTATCTCAGTGTTAAAGTGCACATAATGAATATTAATGTTAAATTATCGCATTCTTACCGATACAGCAACAATACTGATGAGCTTGTAAACATACATGGCTGGAATGTTCTGGCTTTCCCCCTGGATTCAGATAGGCTGAATTTTATGAATATAGCAGGGTGCACACACATTCATGCAGCTGTTTTAATAATACACTAATGTACAGTCATTTTCCTTTTACACTCATACCACTGATTTGTCTACACCAGCTGTATTTAACCTCTCCATTTTAGTACGGAGAGAAAGACAAAGACTATGAGGAAGGACAGGACTGTATACACATTAACAACTAACTGGGGTTGGAAACAGGATGGAAACCAGACACAGATGAAAGTAATCAAAGCAATCACAGCAGTAAGAAACAAAAGCCAACAAACCATCGAAGTAAAACAGGGAGTATAACAACAAACACTGGTGAAGCAAGCATAATAAACTCAAGATAGAAACAAACCTAGAAGAACAAAAACTAGAATAACTAAGAATCCAGAACAGGAAAACATAAAACCCAATTATCAAAACCAGGAACTTAGTTTTGGGATGCAAGGGTGGAGCGACAAGTAGGGATGGGATTTTGATTCCATCTTATTGATTCTCACTGAGTTCTCATTGGCTCCGCCTTGAGAGTCACCGCCATCTCTAAGCAACATGTTAATGAGATTACATTTGTGGAAATTAATTGCATGCTATGTGGTCAAACATTTGTGCATATTAGAGGTATTGCTGACTGTGTAGATGCTTGTAAGGAGCTGAAGTTGAGTTAGTGGTATAATGCAGTTGTTTCTATCTTGAATGCAGTCTGCACTTTACCATCACACTCTTGTCCTTTTGTGTAATAAAAAAAAAATCTATATCCACGCTGTTGACTGTGCCACTATTTCCTCTATTGGCACACGAACTGAAATTGGCTTACTGACAATTGTAAGTGGAACTGTGATAAGCGGGATCAATAGGTAGGCAGACTAACGAACCAAGGATTTGAACTGGGAACTGGTTCTTGTAGAGAACTGGTTCTCGACTCCCATCCCTACTGTTAACACAGGATGGTTAACACAGTAATAAAATGTCAGAATTTTATCAAGTAGACATGGGAGTTTAAATGGGGAGTTGGGATTAACATGACTTAGTCTCTAGTGGTCACATAAGGAACTGAGTTTTTGGCCTTTTTCAGCCCCTGAGTGTGGGCGACACCACTGGCTACTGATGGCAATGCTGGACTAGAGCGACAGCGGAGTTCTTTTACTGCACGTTTGCATTTATGCAAATACATTCATGTTTTTTCCACGTCTGACGCACACGTGTGTGATTGAATGTCAAAACTGTTGAGGGTACGTGAAACCTCTCGTTGTGTGAGTTTCGTGCACTCTCCTGAAATGTGATAGAGATAATTACTGCATTCACCGGTGCTTGTAGATAGCACCTCTCAGGGAGCACTGCACGGCGCTGCTTTCCCTTTCTGTCCTGGACAATTAATAGCTAAGGAGAACAAGACGCTTCTTGAGGGGTTGAAGACTTTAATGGAAAAACTAAGGCTTGCTCTTCACAGATCCTTTTTGCACCTCTGTATTCATAACTTATTAACATGAAAAGCTTGTGCATTTTAAAAAGGATACATACACAAGTAAAGCCGGCAACACCTTGACATTTACACATTTTACTTTCACTATAATCTTTTTCTTTCAGTGTTTTCATAACCTAATTACTTTTCAAACCTTTACGTGTCTGTAATTACTCATAATTTTGCACCAACACAGTTTGCATGCTCTTTGTAGATACATGGCATCGTACTCATTTGTAGTAATTAGCACAATTAAGCCACTGCCATGGGGCTTTTAGCTGATGTTGTGTAACAACAGTTGATTAGGCTTAAGTTCTTCTATTACCAGCCTAAAAGGCACCCAGTACAATAATTTTATACTTTTTATCCTTTGGGAGTTTGAGCCACTGGTCACACGCTTGATGAGAAGAGCCAAGCTGCTCTTTTTGTCTTGAATAGATAGTTTTCTTTCTCATGCGTACTCCTCAGAACTAATAATAAGTATTTTGGGGGGAAGTTTATCACAACTGCACAACTTTTGTGTACTGCTAATCTCCACTTCTCATGTCCCTTCAAAAATCACATTATGCTCATACTTTCAGAGATCCTTTTGGAATTTAAAGTACAAGAGTTTTCCGTTTCCCAAGGGGAAACATTTCTTTTGGACCTTCCCAAATTCCAAAAGTTTCTGGGAAATACAGTTATTTATTTTCTTACTGAGAGCTAAATAAGAAGCTACTTGTTTAATTTGGGAAGCAATTAGTGTTTGAAAACTGGAGAGTACACAGCTGCAGTGTTATGCTGAATCATTAACAGTAGCTCCATCTCAGGGGGGTTTCTTACACTTTAGAGATATCATTAAACTTAGATATTTATGTTTTCTGCATTTGACCTGATAAATGTGCCTTATTTTGCTGAAGGTAGAACATCGGAGAGGAGAAAGAAGTCTTAAGAATTTTTTTATATATTCTGCTCACCTTTTCTTGCCATGACCTTTGTGTCTTTTAAGGCCAATTTGTGGTTACTGAGCCTGTGCTTGGTTATGGTCTGTCTCTGCTTATTATCTCTGACAGTAAGAGAGGCTTTCTGTCAGTTCAAAATATCCATTTATGGCCAGATAACCTTTTAATCTACTTTGACTTTTGCTTTCTTCCCCTTAGTGTTCCACGTTATTTCATTGCATAGCAGTGTTGTTGTGAGACAGTTCAGCGTGTGTGTCGAGGAGGCAGTTAGTCTCACCAGACTCTTTTTAGTTCACGTCCTGGATTTGGAGGTTTTGTTTTATACCCTCCACTATCTCTGTGAGGAAGAGCACAGAAACAAGGAAAGGCTGTTTCTGTGCTGGAAGATTTGACTTTTAAAGCTTTCTGTGTTCCCTTTTAGTGTCCCTTATTTGACCCAAGGGTACCAAACTACATTTGTTTGGCTGTGGAAAGCGTTAGTGCCTTACAGTTGTATCTACTGTTATTTCTGTTTCTGTTTGTTTTGCTTTGTGCGTTGACTTCTAGTCTTGTCATTGCTTTAAGAGTTCCAGGCAATAAGCAGAAATTCCATTAATTCCATCTGCCAGATTACACCATATAAACCACATCTTATAGTTCAGTCAGGATCAGTATAATGAAAAGAAGACTGGATTGACTGGGATCCCCCTGCTCTTCCATTCACATATGTAAAAAGCCATAGAAAGTAAGCAATATCAAAAACATGATGCATGGAAAAGAGCAGGCATCAATGACAACAGATCTGGGTTGGAAGTGGGTTGCAAAGCAGCTTGCAAACTGCATCAGTTATAAATAAATGGTAAATGGCCTGTATTTATATAGCGCTTTACTAGTCCCTAAGGACCCCAAAGCGCTTTACATATCCAGTCATCCACCCATTCACACACACATTCACACACTGGTGATGGTTATCTTATGAAGCTAAAGCTAAATAGTGCAGCAGGTTTGTGATAAACAAGTGGATGTGTAGAAGGACATCAGCTGAGCCATAAGCTGCTTTGGGCTTGCTGAGTTGGCGCTATGCTCATTTTTTCTCACTTTAGATTTTTCATAAATTTGTGCTAGTAGGCAGATTTTGTTAAACTAAATTAATTGCCGCTTGGTTAGATGAGTGAGTGGCATTTAACTTTTGGCTTGCTCAAAAGAAACTATGGTGATGTGAAGACCAGAATCAGCCAGGCAGCAACATTTGTCCAGGTGAGGAAAGTCTAGATCTGCCAACACACCAACTCGAACATCTGCACTGGGCAAAGTTAAGATTAATGTGTACCAGTGCCCATGACAGATCCTCTCACTCTAATGGGAAGAAAAGACATACCATCATCAGCTTGTGTTGATGTAGCAGACAGACCAACGGCCCATAGTAGACGAGATCTTGGGAAGGAGATGGAGATGGCTTGGACACACCCTGACAAAGTTGGTAACTAATATTATAAGACAATCCCAAAACTGAAACCTAAAGAAAGTGGAGACGACTGGGAAACACCTGGCAGACAAAGCAAGAGGACTGGGATGGGGATGTGTGGTAAGGGAAACTGAGGACAGGCGGTGACGGCAGTCAGTTATCTCTGATAAAACAGAAACTCTAATTATTGCTCCAGACCATATGGTCCCAGAAATTAGACAGCATATCAGCTTCTTAGACCCTTACGTAAAATCAAGCCTTAGAAATCTCGGTGTCTTATTTGACAGCTCGATGTCGCTCGAGCAGCATTCTAAGCAGCTAGTCCGAAACTGTTTTTATCATTTACGGAATATTTCTAAACTCAGACTAATGGTATCAAAGCTTGAACTTGAGATGATTATTCATGCTTTTATTTCTTCTCGTTTAGACTATTGTAATGGCCTTTTTACTTGTTTTAACAAATCAGCCTTAAATCGTCTTCAGACTGTGCAGAATGCTGCAGCACGTCTCTTAACAGGCACCAAGAGAAGATCGCATATCACTCCAGTCTTGGCCTCCCTTCACTGGTTGCCTGTAAATTTTAGGTTTCAGTTTAAAATTTTAGTTCTAACCTTTAGGGCCCTGCATGGTCAGGCTCCTCAATATTTATCTGACCTGCTGAAATCACATACATCTTCTCGGGCTTTAAGGTCATTAGATCAGAGACTGTTGGTGGTACCACGCACTCGTTTTAAAACTCGTGGTGATCGGGCCTTTCAGACTGTGGCACCACGGTTGTGGAATTCTCTCCCACTGTCTCTTCGCTGCACGGACTCCATTGATTGTTTTAAGAAACAGCTGAAGACATTTTTATTTAGAAAAGCATTTGATTAATTTCTTATGCTGTTTTTATAGTTTTATTGTTTTACATTGTTTTATTTACTGTTATATTGTTTTATATTCCCATTTTCTGTGTTGTAAAGCACTTTGTGATTTTTATCTGTGAAAAGCGCTATATAAATAAATTTTACTTACTTACTTACTTACTTATCAATGGGTTGTGCTCCGGGACGGGAAAAAGGTCCTAACTGATTAAACTGAATAAACTATTAAAAAAACATTGAGTTGCAGTGATTCTCTAGACTTAATTTGCCACCTCACGTAACTTTACTGTCAGGAGCTTTTCCACTCGCTAGCTGTGAATTCACTGGACTGACATCAGTGCCAATCAGACATTACACAACTTTGGACTATAGTTCTGTCAGCTTAAAAACGTATCAACTACATGCAACATTAATGCTCATCTGCACCTCTGTGAGGTAGTGACTTATGATGTGAATCGGATATTAGGCAAAATAATCAGCAGGCCAAAAAGAGCAAAATGGCAAAATAATAAGAAAGCAAAGTAAGAACCCAGTGAATTAGTCAGTAAGTCAGTTTCTCATTCTCTGTATTATTTCTGTGAGCCAGCCACAGTGTGTGACTGCCTATTTAGCCTAGAAGCTGCCAGAGTTTGCAGGAGTTCTTCGATTCCTTTCTGCAGTGGCCGATGATGTTTCTACCAGCCTATTCTAACACCTGGGAGCCAGAGAGAGTCTGAGTGCCACACACTTTGGATCCCAGGGTAACAATCTGCCTAAGCATCACATTATTGCACTGTGCTGGGGAACAACGCGTGGCTCCTCATGCAGTCGAAATTAAAATAGATGATTCAAGTCTCCTAAATGTACACCACATGCATAATATACGAAGACCTGAGAGCGTTCATTTTTAATGAGAACCAGCTGTCCAGACTGTTCAACACTTCCCTCAACCATTTAGTTCCACTCTTTTCTGCGTTAGCGTTACCTCTGCCTGCTTTGCTATCTGTTTTGTTTTGATGCGTGTTAAGTTGTGACTTCTGCTGTTTTATTTTCATCTTAACATAGCTTAGAAACTACAGAAAAAATAAGGTTCTGGTCAGAAATGTAAGACTGAAAAAGAAAAGAAAAAAGAAAACCCACACACAGCCTTTGTTCTTGTCCTTTGTCTGGGTCCAGAGCCGCAGGAGGAGGTGGGAATAATGGCGCTTTGGACTGGTCCAACATCACCAGGCAGAGCAGCTGTACAGCACACTAAATGATGCGTCATTATAGCGATTCCATAATGGCGTTGTAATTGGGCCCGGGCGGCATGGCAGCACCGTTTTATGTCAATCATTTCTCTCACTGGCACTCTCTGTCCTTCCTGCCCTCCCTTCCCCCTTTCAGTACCTGTTTATCTCCCTCTCAGTTTTCCCTTCCTTCTGCTCATCTTTCATTTTTGCCGTGCTTTTTGTCTTTTTAGCTCCTCTTTTCCTTGAGATTCATTGAATAACAATAAGCCTGTTGGCTTGTAAGTGGAGGAGGCTGAAGCCAACTATTCTAATCACAGAATCTATATCGGTCATCTCCTGTGATTGCCGGGAAAGGGTTTGTCGGAGATTGAAATATGTGCACAATGGCAATTAAGAAACTTAATTCATGTGTGATGCATACACACTCAGAGGTGAGTCAAAGGCTGCAGTGCTGGGTTTAACAAATGCCTCTGAGCACAGAGTCAAGCTTTTTCTCCTCCATATGTCAGTGCAGAGCATCTCTAGTTATCGGTTTTTCTAAATATTATAGTTTATAAACATTAGATTGGCATGCAGAGGAAATCACTTATGAGATGCTAGTTTTACATAACCAAAACAGTATAAACACTATTGTTGCTTAAATTATGTTCAGTTAAAAGCTTTCATTGGAAATACAAAATGGTCATAAAATGCTGTAACAATATTATCTAATATACCGAGTTAAATGGTTCATTACATCATAACTGGTATTTCTTGAAGTAGGAGTAAGAGCAGAGTTAGTTTGGTAGTTGGCCCATATTTCACATGCAACAATGCAACACCAACATATTTAGTTTGTTTAAAGGACAGAAGCCACTGCAGCACATGGTGCAAATGATAAAGAGGAAGTTTAGTTTGGGTTTTTTTTTTGTACTTTTATGGGTCCCAGAGGTGATTTTATAGCAAGCATGTGTGCTAAATGAAGCCCATAAAAGAATCTCAGTCATTTCTTCAAAGCAGGAAATGTAACACCGATCATTGCTCAATATTAGCTGATACCCAAAGCCAAGCTTTGGGGGACTAAAACGACTAAAATTGGTTAGATTGTTGCTTTCTTAATTATGTAGCATTTGTAATTTAAAGATTTTTAAAGGCCTATAGTTCGTTTGCTGCAGTGTGAATCAGTTGATGAGTTTGTAAATTTGTAGTTTTTCCCCTTTGGTTTACTTTAACACAGAGAAAAACAAAAAAACAACCCAGAGTGATGTTAAAGCTGAATGAATGCTGACCCCAGCCCAGCAGCCAAACCCTGAACCTCAACAGGTAACAGATGGATGAGCAGTGAGGCAGTAGCCGCTGTTTCAACCTCTTCATAGTTCTAAAGTAGAATCAGTGTGAAGATCGCTTTAAAGTCTCTGTGGGATGCTTTTCACCTTTGCTTCGTGCTGTTGGCTTTGCATTCATATCTAAATGCTGAGATCATATGTGTCCTATATGTTTATTTTGTTAATGTCAAGGCCGAGTGGCCGGCGTGTAAAAGTGAACCCAAAAGCAGACTCAATACTTGACTGTTTTGAACTCAAACTAATTTTTATTAAACACAGACATAGTCAATAGTAGAATGGAGAAGGGAGGAAACTTCAGAGGCTGGATCTAGGTTCTAGGTTCTAGGTTCTTTATTATTTGTCACATGCATAGTTATACAAGTATAACACACAGTGAAATGTAGCCTCTACTGTAACAAACGTGAGTGTTATTATTTCCAGTGCAGGAGATAGCAGGTAAGTTTTATAGTAAGGTGAATAAAGAAGGTTGCTTACTTAGCAAACTGGTGAACTAAGGCTATTGATGGAGGGGTGACTCTCCAGAGGCAGTGGCACAGTGAGCAGCGAGTGAAGAAAGATGTCCGACCTTATTTTCCGGGTGGTGGATGGTTACAGTGAGTAGTAGGCAGGTGAGTTTCCAGATTCTCTACAGGAAGTTGAGTGAACCAGCTGGCAGGTAAGGTTCAGGCAGTGAGTTGGACCAGTGTCAGATGAAACCCAGGTAAGTGCAGATGTAAGTAGATAATGATCCAAAGGTGCAGGAAACTGGAGACAAAGAGCATGAGATTAAACAAGGAAACACTTTACAGGCCAATTTACTGCTGCTGTTTAGCTGACGATCTAGCGAAGAGTGGAGTCTGAACTGGTCCTTAAGAGGACCACGTTGATTGCGGAGAGAGACCCAGGACTCTGCACGGGGGCAGGACCTGAGCTTCACACCAAGGACGAAAGCATGCATCAGAGCAACACTGACACCCCAGATCATTGACAGTTAAATGGTCCTTATGAGACAGTGTGTTTCAGGTTATTTTTACGGAGAAATGCAGCATAACAAATTACTACCTCCTGGGAGTAATTAAGTAAAGTAGTGCATTAAGTTTAAGAAAAGTGTGCTGTGTAACGACTGCAACACTGATCACAGCAAAGAAATACCTCCAGCATGCACAAACATTTGACCACACAGCGTTCAGTTAATTTGTGTGAATGCAATATCTTTGATATGCTGCTAAGCGATGGAGGTGATTCTCAAAGCAAAGCCAGTGAGAATTGATAAGGAATAAAATTGATTAGTCACATCAATAATGGAATCAGAAGTGCTAAATTCACATCAATTCCCATCAACAGTGAAAACGTTCAGACTGCTTATTGGCCAGTGTGTCTGTTTTGTTCTGGGGTGGGAGCAACAACAAGGTGCTGTGTTCTGGACTAATGGATAACAGGACAAATTCACTTCTAATGTTCATATTTAACTTTATTTTCTGGTAAAACTCTACTGCAACTAGTGTAAACCTGATAGTTGGTTCACATTCTCACCTTAAACAAACCGCTCTGGAGTTTGTTTGGAAGTGGATCGAGACCACCTCTTCCAAAGGTCGTGTGGTTATCCACCTTCACATCTGCACATGTGAACCCACACCAAGGGGGAAAATGAACCAGAGCAGGTGTGAAAACACTCTTAAATATTGGATACAGTTATTGAGCACGGCCAGGTATCTTACCATGAACTTTTTTTATTCATAGATACATATCTTTTTATAAACAGCTGAAAAGAGTAAGTAGAGAAGGTAAAGTTAAAATACTCTTCTTACCAGCATAGCCTATGTTACTTTCTCTCCATCCTCAAAGGGGACCAGTGAACTATCCCGTGTGGATGGTGGAAAGTCTTTTTGCGTCGTTCTCGTTAAGTCAAAAACTAAATGGTGCTTTAGAAAAATATTTCTCCTCGATAGACTAATCTTCATCTGCAGAGGCCTTTAGTTCAGTGGCTGTTGCCATCTTGTAAACAGCTTGCAGATGTTCACTGTAATTTCGACATGCATGGTGGCTCTGCTCCTAAATGTGCTTCCCTCGGAGCAGTGAACTGGATTTTCTGATGGTGCAATTTTCTAAAAGTGCCCACCTGCTTTTTCTTGGTTCTCTCTGGGATTGTGGCTTTTAGTATTTATGTTTAAAGCTAAAAAGTTTAAAGGCAATTACAAAGACCTTAATTAGCTTAATTTCAAACTGAGTGATGACACCTGCAGAGAAATGACACACATTTTTCTGCCATCACATCATTTCCTCTTGATTTGAAGTGCTCAGGTCAACTGAGGTGCTTTCTTACAGCTCTGACCACACCAAACAGTGATAGCACTGGAGTGAAGGGAGTAGGAGCAAACTCTTCAGAGTCCACATGCTGGTGGTGGTGGAGATGAAAATGAAGGCTTGGATGGGGCTCTGAGTGATAAAGTAGAGGCCTTCCCACTGTCACCAAGTAGTTGCTCATTCGTCCATCTGATTTGGCTTTTCTCTCAATTATTGTAGGGTCTTTAGCTTACAGTACCAAGCACCTTGAGGCAACTGTGTTGTGATTTGCTGCCATGTAAATAAAGCTAAATTGAATTGAAATTTGAACCCACGACAATCTTCCTGTGAGGTGATATTGCTAACCGCTGTGTCACACCATTTCAAATTATTTTCTTATAATCTGATGCCCTTCAGTGAGATCTCTCTTTTAAAGCTATGAATGTATCACCAGATGATTAGAGTAAAGGTTTTGCATTAATACATATTCATGCAATTTATAAAGAATCAGTGATCATTTTTCTTGCACCACCTGAAGTAAAAAAAGAAATCCATGATCCCTGCTGTACAGGAGAAATTTAAACATTTCATGCACTAATTCAGTGGTTCTCAGCTTTGAGATATGATGCAGTGTGGCTGCAAAGGCTATAATTACAGAGACAGATGAAGATAAAGGTGATATTACCACTGGAGAAAGTTCACTGCAACTGAGCCCTACCAAAGAGCGTGCGTTCACAGCTGAATTAAAGGGTTGTGACAAATGGGTTGTAACCAGAATGCATCAGCGTGCATGCAGAGTTGGAGGGCCGATTTACATATTGCTCACTAATGGATGTTTAATTAGACGCGGTTGATGAGTCTGACCTTTTCCTTTTGTATGAGAGCTGTAATGACGCTGCTATCATACACTGTTAAAAAAAACATCTTAAAAAACAGTAATATTCAAAATACTACCGTAAAATAACTTTCTCATAAAAATACAGTTATTTTCAGTAATGAAAAATTTAGTTTGTTGCGCTAATTTTACATGGGATTTTGCGTTTTCAAAGTGCTTTTAGACATTAAATTAGGAACATTATAATTAGAGATGGCACGATACCACTTTTTTATGTCCGATACCGATACCGATATCATAAATTTGGATATCTGCCGATACCGATATGAATCCGATATAGTGTTTTTTAATCAACAAAACTGTTTTTTAAAATATCTTGCTGCATTTTGCAAGTCTGCAAGTTCATACTCAAGTTTAAAACAACAACTACACTAAAGCTATTCTGTTATACCTGTATACAAAAAAAATATTTCATAGTTCAGCAATACTGATCAATCTAATAAACTTAGACCTACACCATCCTCCCTATTCTGGTATTTTAACCCTCCTGCCATCCTTTAAAAAACTCACACCCATCACCCTAGGGACCATTCTCAGCCACGCCATAAAAAGACCATATATCCATATTTTATTCCACTTTAAATTAGCCAACCTTGTAAAACTACTTCTCCCTGAAATATTCATGTAAAGTTTTAATTATATTTTCGTTGTTTTAACCCTTCAAATCCCAGTGTTATTACATGAGCGCCCTGTGTTATAAGCCCCAAAAACCAAAAAACGAAACTAAATATTTCCACAAAAAACCAGTTGAAGTAATATGTGATTGTCATTATAAGTAGGCCTTTAGATGGACCAAAGATTGGCACCAACATACATTTAATTTAAAAATTAAAACTTCAAGGCCCTGAGTCTTCATTGACATCCAAGAAAAGAAGAAAGAATAAAATCATATGATGATAATTTGGGGTTGAAAAATAGCGTTTATAATGGAAGTCAATGGGCAGAAAATGGTCCCCAGGGTGATGGGTGTGGGGATTTCTGCTGCTCAGCCATTTTAGGCTGATTTAAGGAATTCACACTGGAATATTAACATTGACAGGTAAAAACTATCCTGTGGCAAGTTTGGTTATATTCCACTGAACACAGTGGAAATGGCAGCCATTTAACACATAGCAGTGGCACAAAAAGGTCCCAAGAAGGCAGGAAGGTTAAAGAGTACTTAGCGTAAATATTAAGCAACCTAACTAATAGGGTTCCAACTCCCAGCAACAACAAAAATAAATAAATAAAAAATAGGGAACCACCCCTCACGCGCCACCTCATGATGCTTAATCGACGTAATCAACCTTAATTTGATGCAGTGTGAAAAAAAAATGCACAGAAATCAATTATTTTTCAAGAAATATTAAATAGATTCAACATCTTTCTTCAACAAAATTGCAGACTGCACAGATGGTACCTTCCCAAAGTAAAAAGTACTATAGCTTACTAGGGTATATATATTAGACTTAATAGTCACTATATACAGTAATTGACTTCTATTCATTTTACATCAAATTAAAACTTTGGGTGTCAGATAATTATTTATTAAAAGCTCGACATTTTAAATGAGAATAAGAAAGAAAAGTATGTCTTTGTGCCCCCTTTTCCCTGTTCATGCCCTATCGGCCCCCCTGGCTAAACTTTGCTAGATCCGCCCCTGCACAGTTACAGCCGTCAGCTATGTAGAAAAAGATCCTCGAGTAGAAAGTAATATTAAATAAATTCTAACAACAGCTTATCAAGCTTAAACGTGCTGCTGTTGTTCAGCCGCTGGTTTCCTCTTTCTGGTGCAAAGTGGACCAAAAACAAACCAGAGAGACGGACTCGCGACAGAAAAGCCGATCAGCTGATCAGTTTCACGATTGAAGTAGCAGCCGGAGAGCGAGAGGCAGTCGCTTGTTAAGCTTAACGCAGGAATGCTTTACAAACATTCAGAGATGGACTTACACACTTGCTTTACTTCTCTCGGGGATAACTTTGTCGGAGATGAAATGCCAGGTTGCTAGCGAAGCTCCACATGCTATCCAGACCACGACAGGTCCCGCATGCCACAGCCACTGCTCCTACGTGCTAACGTTCTGAGGTGAGTTACAGCGTGTTGCAAGTTTTGCGAGGTGCTTTCGTGATATTTAATGGATCGGATTACATTTTTTATTTTTCTCCGATATCCGATCCAGTAATTTAGGTCAGTATCGGACCGATACCGATACGTAATATCGGATCGGTCCATCTCTAATTATAATGTGAGTAAACAATGAAATTACCTATAAGCAAGGTCAATTAATGTGGCAATATGAATAATAATGCTTAAATTTACAGAAATATACAGTTAACAGTTGGGTTAAATCTAAGTGTAGATTGAGCTGGCTTTTGAGTGCGTGTTTGGACATGCAGGTCATTGTGGAACAGACGGGTGATGCAAAGATGTTTGGTTAACCTGTGAGTCTATTGCAAATCCTGTTTCAGGGTAGTGAAACATCTGTGAACATCTACTACTCAAAGGTCTCTTTCTATAACTTGACATGAGCATGAATCAAGGATATTTTTAGAGACAGCCATCTGAAACGCAAATATTAGTTATTTGTTGATTTATCAATCTACAAATCATCTCAACACTCAAGCATTGCTCATTCTTATGTGTTTTAGCTGCAAATGTAAGGAGATCTGATGATTTGATTTGGATTGCATAACTTTAGATTTCACTGTCTCATCATTCTTATGTCTCAATGCATAAAATTGACTGGTGCCGCCTTACCATTGCAAGAACTCCAAGGTTGCTGCCTGGGCTACTGGATAAGAAATGCTCGTGCAGTAGTAAGACCCAAACATCAAGATAAGTGCGTCGCTGAAGATAGTGATATGGCCATTCACAATTGCCTGGTCCACAGATAACATGAAGTGCTCGGCTAGTAGTTTCCTGTTGTGTACATGAACAAGAGACAAGGGGACAAAAAAACAAGCCCACACATGACGCAAACAACTAACTGCAATGTTACAACTGATGTATATCAATTACATACACTGGCATGCAGTTTGGGCCCTACGGTCAACTACAAGGTGTCCAAACTTTTGCTTTGGGCCTTTTCCTTTTCTGTTTAAAAAAATGTGAAAATGATTTTATTTAAAATTAAATGTCATCTATAACTTTAAGCCATTTGGAGATTATTTCATCTTCTACTTGCTTAACTGTTCACATGAACTGAAATTTTGACCATGGGTGCCCAAACATTTACATTAAAGCACCACAACTGCGACATGTGTAATCTTTTGACATCCGTAAATGTAACACAATACTCACCTTTACAGCTTACTGAATAAATTTGAGAACTCATGCTACTAATCTGCAGGGAAAGAAAAAAAACAACCTTATGAATCATGAAACCTGCCAAAATTCAAATACATGTATGCAATGTACGTTTAAATGTAGTCAAATAATTCGCCTCAGCTGCTTTAGCCCTACTTCCTTTCCACAAAATAGAAGGAAATACTTGGCTTACATGTCCATTACATTTTACAGGGCAAAGCTAGCACAGTGGGCTACTTCTATTTCCTATTTCTCTCACTTCATCACGCAGCACGTCTTGGCACGTGCAGGTGTGTTGCTAGAGTGGAACAGGTCGCCTATTAGCTCTTAAGTTGCATACTTACTTTCACATTAAGACAAATGCATCAGTGGCAGCTGTCATCGTGGGCCCCCTAACGGGTATTAGCGTTGTAGAAACTATCCTTCATAGCTAGGGATTCCATGCCTTTTACCGTCTCAGTAAACTACGAGCCATAGTGGTCAAGCAATGCCAAGTTGATTCTACTGAGCTGAGTTTGATATACTTTTCTTGCAGCACTGCGTGGATGATCTTTCAATCTGTCTCTTCCACCGCGCTTTCCACAGCCATACCCGCGACCTTGTAGTTGTCAGTTCTAATTCATTGGCTGATGTTTATGGTCATGTGTCCGAACATCCAATGGCATGTCACATTGTTTTCATGACCGCGCCCTCACCCCAGGTGCAATGTATTTTCACAATCTAACTATGCATATGTACAGAGAAATATATTTGGGTAACAAGGAGATTATGTTTTATTACATTTACAGTGATTTTATGTTATTTTACATGTGAAATCACAGTTGATTCATGTAAATTTGATGATATTGTGGAAGAACAGTGCACTGAGAAAAGGCTACGACCCATGGATTCGCTAAGATATCTACATACATTTACATCACAGACTCAAACTCACAAAACAATTCAAACAATTTTACCAAAATGCAGCTTTGATGGCTGAGCTTAAGCATGAAGATGGAGATGGACTGTTAGTTTTTTAACTGAGACTAAAAAGAGGCGAAAGCAGTCAGTTTGTCTCAGTTAAAAAACAAAGTACATGTATTTTGTAAGCAAAGTTATTCATGCAACTGCTGTTGCTATAGTGGGGACGGGGGTTGAAACCCAAAATATCCAATATCCAGCAGTGGAGATGGAGTACAGCCAGCTATAGCTGGGCTAAAACTCGTCGTCCGCTGATTTCACTCACTTTTCTTCAAGCCCTGTCTTCTTGTTTCTATATAAAACTGAAGCTAACCCTTATGGTTCTGTCCACCCTTAAGGAGCTATAGTTAGCTCATCCAACATTTCTGACTGTCAGTGGGGTCTGGAGAATCTCTGCTGATAGGCTTTCAGGAGCCCAGCATGAAGTGCAAGGTGAAATATTTCTAACTCACACAGATTCACCTCCATCCCTGAATGTGTCTTTGCAAACCTTCTGCATGTAATAAGTTATTGTAACAGTTCTGCTTTGTGTTTGGTGTGAACACACCAATAAAGTACACTCGAAAAACAAAAAACAAATAATTTTTGCCTCATGCTTTTCCTGCAAGTTTGACTGCTGAACCAACAAATCAGCTAACGCTCACCACTCATTAAGTACACCTGTTCAGCTGCTGTTTTAATGCAAAAATCTAATAAGACAATCACACAAAGCAAGTCAGTGCATTTAGGCATGTAGGCACAGACAAGACAACCTATTTAAGTTTAAACTGAGCATCACAATGTGGAAAAGTTAACTCCTGAAACTGCTGATCTGAGGGATGTCTCAGCACCTTGTTCAACTGATGTCATGAAGAACGAAGGAAGTTCTGAAATCCGATCCAGAACCAGCAAGGTGGACGTAACTAAACGACTAGTGATTAAATGTATCGTGGAGTGGTACAAATTATTTTTATTAACCAGATTACAATTTTCTTAATGGAATAATTTAATGAAATACACTTTAATGCTGTTGTTGTATTCAAAGGTTCTTCAGCTATATACATGATGGGTGGTTCAGCTGACCTCAGATTATGTGGGGAGGAGAAGGAGTGGAGATATGTTAAAGCGCAAACAGCTTGGGACAGAAAAGACTGCTACAACCACAACACTGAGTCTTTTCAAGCATTTGCAAAAGCCAGATGCTAACAGAAAGCTAACAACACCCCAGGATAATCTTCAAGCTAAATGTAACCAGGTCGAGTCGCAGGCAAACGCTGCTTTTCAGATAACGGGTTACAAAAGAGCAGTGTAGCCTTCATTTCTACCAGTAACTGTTTTTCTACAGTAGAATTGCTGTGAAGTGCACTTTAAGCTGTCTTTTTAACATTGTTGTTAGACTTGTGTTCACACACTGAAAGAAAGCACTTTTGCTCCTCATAAGCGCAGGGCTGTAGCCTGAGGTTCATGCCATTAACTGGTAATTATAAGCATAAGTGATGTAACTTATAGTGTAGCAAGTTACTTTCCTCAGGGAGTAATTAGGAACATAACACAAACTGTGTGTGAGTGAGTCTCCATCCCAGACTCCAACTGAACTTGGATTTTACCACTACCATCACTTTCTCCTTCTTCTTTTGCTCTCTGTTTGTTTGTGAAATTGATTTTAAAAAGTTTCCAGATAATTCTTAATTTTTCACCCAAGCTGAAACCCTTTCAGCCCGCATGTACGTGTTTGTGCCTCGATCTTCACCATGTAGAGCAAATTGTCATCTATTTGTGATGTTAGATTAATTTTGTATGCACTTATGCTACATTAAATATTTGCTTCAAATTCTGTCTGAATATTCCCTTTACCTCACTAATTGACATGCTGTATCTCATTTGCTCACATAAACACAAAGATGTAAACAAAGAGTTGCTGTTTTTTATGGGGACTTTGCTCTATGCTGCGACTGTGTCACAGGATGAAGTGACTTAGAGTCACAAAATGAATCTTACATTTCTGTCGGGGAGCAATAAACAAAATGAACACAACAAGACATTATGGAGCACTTACCCGTGCCAACAATACTGTAATAACATTTTCCAGGCAGCTCTGGGTGACCTGCAGGGATGTGGCCATTGCCCTGTTGTGTGGTGGTGTGTATTTCATGTGAACTTAAATTTACCATCATATAACAAGACAAACTGCTGCCCTGTTTCCAAATAAGGGACACCGTGTAAAATCTAAATCCGGAATGAAATGATTTCAACCCCATGCTTAATGGAAAATTACATATTTCAATGTCAGTCTCATTATTATGTTCATAAAATGCCTCTGTTATTATAACTGTCTCGTCGCTGCAGTCTCGATGTGCATCCCTTGGTTGATAAATTATGACACCGTGGATCCTTTTTACTCTACAAATGCTGGATAATGAGCTCCAGGTCATGTTTCTGCTGCCACTGAATAGCTAGTGTTTTGGGGGTTCAGCTGTCAGCTTGTCTGTGATGCTAAATCTTTCTGCAGCAAAAAGAGAAATCCCAGCCTGAAGCACTGTGCAAATGAACCCAGGGAAGTGTGTGTGAAAAGTAGACGTTTGAGACAAAAAAACGAGACTGAAAGCGCTGGGACTTAACGGTGAAATCGACAAGCAGCCACAGAGGTACCTAGATGCATTGCACAGTCCAGATACCATTCTGGCTCTGACTTTGCCAGAGGCAGAGGGCTTACCGAGTTTACCTGGCAGCGGAGCATCAGATAGGCTCCTCTGTTTTCTGTCATGCTCCATATCAGCACTATAACAAACCTCTGCGGGCCAATTAAAGCAGATATCGTGGCTGTGATCGGATCACTGAGCCTTAATGTGACAAGAGCAGACACGTCAAAACGTATTCATGTGTACATTTTTAGATTGAATCGCTACTATACTCTACCATAACTGCATCGAGAGCTGCATGTATGTAAATCCTCTTTCTAATTATAAATTGTTTTTCTTATAAATTTAGAAGTGCTTTGTTTGCTTCAAACTACAGAGATCCAAAAATGCTCATTTTTAAAAAAAACTGTCACGTGATGTTTAAGGAGTGTTTGGTTGCTGATGATAATGGAGAATGTGCAGTTTTAGCACGAGAGCTGACTTCAAGATTTGATGAATGCAATCGCTGCACCTGCAAAGTTTTGCATCAGTGAACTCAGTTGAGGAAATTCCCCACCACAATTTAAATTTCATCATTTATCTCTGCAGCGTTTGCCTCAGCTTGCATGCTTGTGACTCATCATTCATATGCATGAGCATCACTGAAGCTAAGAGTTTGTTGGAGACGGAGAAGCAACTGGGAGATTTTGGTTAGTTCTGCTTATGAGAAAAATAATTCATGTGAATGAGGTGGTACAGCTGCTATAAATACACAGATAATTAACAGGTTATTACCAAAATAATTTTTTGTTTCTGTAATGATTAATCCATTGGTATGAACAAGATTTTTAATTTAAATGATATTTTTAATGCTGAAATAGAATCATTGTCATTGTCATTCTCGAATTTTCACATTTTTTATTCCGATACCAAATTATCTTGGCATTCCTGAAGTTTTAGTGGTTGAATGTTTTGCCTAATTAACTCTCAGAGAAGTCCAGTTTGGCTAAAAACAGCATAATTTCAGTTTGTAATTTGCTTAATAAATAACATTAAATTTGTAGTTTTAAACAAGTTTTTGTTTAAAACTTGTTTAAAACATTTGTTTTCTTGGTTTTATGACAAGTTATAAACCACTATATGTCCAAGAGTTGCATGCAGGATGTTTTTTGGCTGCAATTTCTTACAAAATGCAGAACTTTTAACACTAATGTAAACATACGGTCCCTCCAGTGACATCGCAAAGCCACTTCCACCTTCAAAATATCCCTTTTTTCTTCATCCCTGTGATGCATTCACAGCATTTGCATGTAAAGTTGAGGTTGTTGTACTTCAGCTTCTACTTAGTGCTTAGTGCATTTTCCTGCTCTGTTTGAAAGATTTTAAATCAGATATTGGCTCTATACATGACGTATCACCTTACGTTTTTGTGAAACATCTTGCAAAACACAATGAAGTTTTGTATTAATTAAACTTTGCATGAAAATACTGTAGGTTGTAACGGCAGTCTGGAGAGGAAGGAGCGGCTATTAGGTCCAGCGGGCATGTGATGTGGAGGTTAGCTGGATAACTCAAAGCCAGTCAGTTAAATAGAACAACAGACCTTTATTCGTTGTTAGAAACATAAGACCATGCAGGCCAGGTCCCCACAGCCCTACTCTGTCCATACATACCTGCGCGGGGATTGGTAGTTGCTGGCGTTAGCCCGTTACAACGGTATGGTTTCTCTCTGACCAGATTGCTCAGATGCAATGGCTGCCGCTGCACTCACAGACACTAGGAGACTCCCCCCAACATACTACAAAAGTATTATTATTAATAATTATTAGTATTTGAAAGATTTTTAATATCTCAGTTGTAAGTTTTACAGTTATCTTCTGATGAACAAGAAAAGCTTGCTGTGTCTTTTCCTTGAGTATATAAAAACAACAGATCCCTGGTCTGCTCTGATTGTTGAAATGTTGATGAGCATTTATTTATATGACCAGATGGGGTCAAATTTAGGTTGGATCAAAAAGATTACACCCACCGTCTAACCGTCAGTATTTTGCCCAAGGACACGGCGACATGCAGATTAAAACACTGACCTTCAAATTAGTAAACGACCCACTCACCCACAGTCACTCTGAACAATCGAGTGTTTCTTAATTTTGATCTGTTGGATATTTGTGGCACATTAGTAACAGGTGATGCAGAAACTCTTGACCAAAAACAGTGACTTTGTTCTCAATTCTAATCGGCTCATCCAGGAAATTTGTGCCAAATTCAAAGAAATTCACTCAACGCATGAATATCACATTCACCACAGTGGGATTAATGGAAGAGCAACCTGAAAACGTAATAATGCCTCTTGTCACCGATGCTGCCGGTGCAAAAACAAAAAACAGATCCATTTGGCATGTCAAATATTTTGCACCTGAATCATTATGTTACAGTAGCATTATATTCTGTGCGTGCTGCTGTTCTCTGAGCTTGTTTAAAATAGCTTTAGGGCAAGCCAACACTTGACGGGTCTTATCCTCACAGTCAGCAGCTGCTTCCCCAAACGAGAATGACATTAGGCTTTTAGTGATAACAAGGTTTCACCCTGCTCTCCTTCATCATCGCAGGTATAATTAGACAGGTAATGGAGAGAAGAGCAGCTCCGGGCTCATCCTTATTAATCAAAAGAGCCATAAGAATGCAAATACTGACCCTTTGTTGACTCAGATGCCTGAAAGAGTTATCATTTTAACTTTTAAAGTAGGAGAGAGGCACGAGAGCCCAGCAGAGCCACTGGATTCAGATGATGATATGCACTTCTTAATTCACAGGAGGAGGGAAGTTATGAGTCGGTCCAGATGAATAAAACTGGTAATAAAATAGCCAATGCGGGCATGATGAAACTCCCTCCCTATCATCTTCCATCTACTGCTGCCCACCTCATTCAGAGCCCATCCACCCACTCCTCCCCCTATGGCACTGACTGCCTGTCTTGTCCATTCTCTCAGTCTTCCTCTTTTGTTTTCCTTCAAACTTTCTCTCCTCCTACACTCATCTTTTTCTACCCCTTTGGTTCTTCCTGTCTCAGCTAGTTTTACTTTCCCTCCCATAGATCAGGCAAACAGCGAAGCATGGGGATGCTGTCTCCAGTGAGCAGCACTGGAGCTCAGACCATAAAATGTGGGAAACCTAGACTTAAGAGACTACAGAGCTGAGGAGGACTGAATTAAGGGTTTCCGACCATAATAAAAAGGAATATTTAGACATGAGTACTGAGGATGGACTTCAGGCTGATAGTTTCTGCAACCTTTTGGGGAAACCAAAAAGAGATATTAACAGCAGACTGTGAGAGAAGAAACAGTCATGCTCAGTTGGAGGAAATTAATCTCATCATGGTGATGGTTCCTTATAAAGATGGGCCTCATTTGCTGAATATCATCATCGCGCTTGGTGCATGAACGTGGCCAGGGCACTTTACATAATTAAACAACAACTTGTTCATGTGCCAGAAGACATTTAAAAGGCATTAATTAAACCTCTACAATCAGGGCAAATGAACAATCAACACAATTCAGAAGTCTTGCCAATTTCAGGCTATCGCTGTGAAGGACGGACTTGAGACGCACACCGCTGCGAGACAACACTGACATCAAGAAGGTTATCTAACCAAGGAGCCTCAAATATGCTTTTGGAACAACATTTGTAATATACAGTACTTTGCGAAAGTCTTCAGCTGCCTCGCGGTTTTCTATATTTTGTTGGACCTAATTTTTCTTATAATTTATTGTAATGGAGATCCTTGGCTGCTTTTTCATTCCTTTGCCGTCCAGTCCTTGTACCGGACCATTTTCGTAGACATGTTTTTTAACTTGTTGAGCCACGTAACACTAACATTTGAATCACTGAATCATTCTAGCATAAAAAGTCCCCTAAATGAAGCGGTAAGCTAGCGTTCTCTACATATAACACACAACTAAACCAAGTTTAAATTGTATCTTCAGACACTTTGTTACTAACAGAAAGCAAATCAGTTGCTGTAATTACTGGTGAAAACGTACTTAATCCAATATGAGGTGGACGTACATTTATGCTGTCAGTTCTTGCCTCTGGATTTAGTGTCTGTCAACCCCAAAAGGTAAAGTTTTTAAAAATCCCAAAAGCAATCCCTACATGATCCATAATTGTGAAGTGGAAGGAGTTGTTTTGAGTGTCCAAGCTTGTTGGAATAAAAGTGAAGCTTTTTTACCTGAAGCCGAACCACTTCTAACATTAAATTCTCCTGGATGAAGAGTGTAATGTACAAAAAATAGAAATAGATATGATTACTAAAAAAAATCCAAACCCTAAGCTCAAACTTTCTGTTTCATGCACTTCTAATGGCTCAATGTGTATTTTATATAAACCTGAAAATACATTGAAGCAGTTCACATTAGAAAGCTCAGATTTGGAGTTATTTATAATGGAAGTTTATAGCACTTTTCCCCCCAACATAAAGCAGAAAAAAAACCCACCATTTATATACTAATATCCATGAGATTTACTAGGACATCAGTGTTATGACAAAAAACATTTAAAGGAAGCGTTTAGAGAAAAAAAAATCCTTCCTATGTTGCTAAAGCAGAATCTACAATGTCCTGAATTAATGCCACAAAATTCAACTGGAGGTAAAATGTAAATTTGATAATGCTGAAAAAATTCAAAAGCTAAAATACAAATGTGGCAAAGCTGTGGCCAGTGGGTGGTTCTCACCTGGATCAGCCAGTAGTTTCTTTTTTATTTTATTGTGGTGTGTTCGTCACGTTTTACTGAACAGGCTTGGCTGGGGTAAAAAAGGGGTGTTACTATGTTTAGCTATAAGCTTAACAGCGTTACCGTGGAAACAGTCAACAGTGGGCAAATGAAGGTATGATGTCATTTCAGCATAATACAGATACCCTCCAGCCATGACCCAGTGAGGAAATGGAGATACTGTGTGTGTGTGTGTGTGTGTGTGTGTGTGTGTGTGTGTGTGTGTGTGTGTGTGTGTGTGTGTGTGTGTGGATTACAGGTGAAATTAAAAAGGGGATTGAAAGAAGAGATGGGGTGATAGAGAACGATAATAAAAAAGGAAGGCTAAGGTTGAGAAAGCAGACAGATAAATCTACCTGTGGGAGAAAGAAGCAGAGGGACAAGTATTAGATTCTAATGAAAAATCCGCCTCCAGGTATTCAAAGTGTCTGCAGGAATATCATTTCTCAAGCGAGAGGGAAACTGGTGTATTTCAGGCATAAGCTACCGGTTGCTGTGTAAAATGTTAAGTTTTACTAAGGTGCGTCCTCTTTTAATAACAGCCTGCTGGCAGCAGATAGGACACAAGAAAATAAAGTGATCAAATTAATGTTGCACTTAGTCTTTGGAGAAAAAAGTTATTTTGTAAAGGCTGCTGTGACAAATGTTACCACAATTCTGATTATTTATGGCAATATTTGAAATGGACTTGGGCACTTAAGGAGCTTTTGACTGGTAGTCACAATCTCACACATCATTTAGCCTTTTTATCTATTTCTAATACAAGCTATCTAATACTCACACACACGCACTATGACGGAGGAGCAACTTGGAATTCAGCATCTTGCCCAAAGATACTTTGGAATCCAGGCTCAGGGATGGCTGGCCATCTGCCCCCAGTGGTTGGGTGAGGGAAGGAGGCAGGACAAAGACACAATGAACAATACAAGAGGTCTTGAAGCTCCAAGCTTCCGCCCCTGACTGATGGAGCACCAAACCCTTGTGGCCCCTCCTGTGCACCCACCACACACAGATTTTGAGCTGTGCCTTGTTGGGCCCTCTGGGTACCTATTGGTCCATAACTTATGAGTCAATTATACGGGTTTGGGTACTGAATGACACTGCAGATACAAAAGGCCAAAAGGAGTTTCCAACATGTCTCAGTGCTTTTTATCTAACACCCACACTCCAAGCAACCCTGAGTTCAGTATCTTGCCCAAGGATGCTTCAGCTTGCAGGCTGAAGCAGCCAGGGATCAAACCACCAACCTTTCAATTAGTATATAACCTGGTCTACCTCCTGAGCCAGCGCCACCCAAATGGCATCTGACTAAAATTCCTCTTTGGGGGCGCCTTAACTAGGTAAGAGCTGGAGGAGGTGGTCTGGGAAAGACTGTCCCACAACGTGGACAGAATAAGCATCAAAAAAGCAAGGATTAGATTAGAGATTAGATGAGTGTGGTGGAAGATACGAGACTGCCCAATAGGAAGTTACACCCTGACTGACAGCAAAGCTTATCTCTACATAAGACTATCGCCAGTCCCTGGCAGCAGCCTCACTTCACCTGTAGCAAGTCTGCAGGTGCAAACAGGGGTAAAGAGCGCCCTAAGCAGCAGCAGACTCTCATGCTTTGTTAGACCTGCACAGGTGGCCACAAGGCAAGCAATGCTGTGCCAAAGCCAGTAGCTAACAGCACTAACAGCCACAGAGAACAGTTAATAACCTTTCCACAGGTGTTAATATTACTTTGCCCAGCTTTGTCGACCAAAGATCATGTTTTATTCACGTTGCCTTGAGCTGCACTAATAAACAGCAAGTGAGTTTGAGCTTAGAGAGGGGAACTGTAAAGAAAAGGGATGCATTGACCCTCAGGCTTCTTCGTAAACATTATAGTTAGAATTCAGATCACTGACGAGTTTCTGCAGCTTTGCAACAAACTTCATTCACCACTAACTTTTGTACACCCCCTACCTACCTCATACTGTACCTCCGCGATGCTTTACATAAATGTAGCACTTCACCTGAAAATATGTTGCCTCTGAATCTAATTCAGGCAGCAGTTACACTGCCGCTGGGTAAGCATTTCATACTATATAAATGTAATTACTAGGGCACAGGTTTGACCTGGCAATAGAATCTGAAGCAATATAAAAATAATAATAATAATAATAATAATGGATTGCATTTATATAGCGCTTTTCGGCACATTTTTATGGTCTGCTTTACCTTTACCTTTTTATGTCAGTGTATTTAACTACACAGTGGTTTATTCTGTGGATGTGACGTTTAGTTTTTCTTTTTATCTTTTCTATTTCTGTTTCAAAATGTTCTCTATCGTGAATACTATTATTATATGACACTTTTTCAAACCTCCCGAGGTTTTATCAATCAGTGTGTGTGTTGTGTGTAAAAAGAAAAAGAAAAAAGCATCCTTGGCTCACATTATTTTGATAATTGCACTAAATTACTTCTCTCTCGAGCCCACAATGGGGTCAGTTTGAGGTGACGAACACCTCTCGACCGTAGAGTGCAATTCTATTGTGGAGTTGGAGGTCCAATTCTCTACTACATCACGGAGATCAGGCCTGGGTTCACTCCCAAATAAAGTCTACAAAGATCAACATCAAGTCCACTGACACTAAAGGACGAACTATAGGTGGCCTTTTCACATGGGATAAAACAACTGATTTACTCAAATCTAGAGATGGACCGATCCGATATTACGTATCGGTATCGGTCCGATACTGACCTAAATTACTGGATCGGATATCGGAGAAAAATAAAAAATGTAATCCGATCCATTAAATATCACGAAAGCACCTCGCAAAACTTGCAACACCCTGTAACTCACCTCAGAACGTTAGCAGTCGGAGCAGTATGCATCACGTGATAGAGCAGCTGTGGCATGCGGGACCTGTCGTGGTCTGGATAGCATGTGGAGCTTCGCTAGCAACCTGGCATTTCATCTCCGACAAAGTTATCCCCGAGAGAAGTAAAGCAAGTGTGTAAGTCCATCTCTGAATGTTTGTAAAGCATTCCTGCGTTAAGCTTAACAAGCGACTGCCTCTCGCTCTCCGGCTGCTACTTCAATCGTGAAACTGATCAGCTGATCGGCTTTTCTGTCGCGAGTCCGTCTCTCTGGTTTGTTTTTGGTCCACTTTGCACCAGAAAGAGCAAACCAGCGGCTGAACAACAGCAGCACGTTTAAGCTTGATCAGCTGTTGTTAGAATTTATTTAATATTACTTTCTACTCGAGGATCTTTTTCTACATAGCTGACGGCTGTAACTGTGCAGGGGCGGATCTAGCAAAGTTTAGCCAGGGGGGCCGATAGGGCATGAACAGGGAAAAGGGGGCACAAAGACATACTTTTCTTTCTTATTCTCATTTAAAATGTCGAGCTTTTAATAAATAATTATCTGACACCCAAAGTTTTAATTTGATGTAAAATGAATAGAAGTCAATTACTGTATATAGTGACTATTAAGTCTAATATATATACCCTAGTAAGCTATAGTACTTTTTACTTTGGGAAGGTACCATCTGTGCAGTCTGCAATTTTGTTGAAGAAAGATGTTGAATCTATTTAATATTTCTTGAAAAATAATTGATTTCTGTGCATTTTTTTTTCACACTGCATCAAATTAAGGTTGATTACGTCGATTAAGCATCATGAGGTGGCGCGTGAGGGGTGGTTCCCTATTTTTTATTTATTTATTTTTGTTGTTGCTGGGAGTTGGAACCCTATTAGTTAGGTTGCTTAATATTTACGCTAAGTACTCTTTAAAATACCAGAATAGGGAGGATGGTGTAGGTCTAAGTTTATTAGATTGATCAGTATTGCTGAACTATGAAATATTTTTTTTGTATACAGGTATAACAGAATAGCTTTAGTGTAGTTGTTGTTTTAAACTTGAGTATGAACTTTCAGACTTGCAAAATGCAGCAAGATATTTTAAAAAACAGTTTTGTTGATTAAAAAACACTATATCGGATTCATATCGGTATCGGCAGATATCCAAATTTATGATATCGGTATCGGTATCGGACATAAAAAAGTGGTATCGTGCCATCTCTACTCAAATCACAACCAAGAAAGCAGAGCACATAACATCAGACTCACTAAATCACAAATCTGTTAACATGTGCACAGAAGTTCATATCAAACAGTAACGGAAACACTTCAGAGCCATGATTTCTTTCTTATCATTAGGGTGGTTGCAGCTCAGGAGGTAGAGCAGGTCATCTGCTGATCGGAAGGTTGGTAGGCTCCCCCTACTCTGCAAGATATCAGGTCCATTGGAGTGTGAATGTTAGTTAGTAAGCACTTAAAATCATAGAAGAAAGTGAATGAAGCATGTTGCATTAAGCACTTTGAATACTCCAGGAGAGTAGAAGAGAGTCCATTTACCAAATTCACTGCAATCAGAGTTCAAGGTGAAATTTAGAGATCTGAAACAGAAATTCATAAATTACGCCACAAGTAGTGACATAGTTGCTGCAGGATGGTGATTGAACTGGAAAATGATAGAGCAACCATGCTTTGACACTGGGCTATAATATAACCAAGATACAATCAGCTGGCAACCAGATGAGCTGAGTCTGATACTGGAAAGTCACAGACGAGTTGCAATCATCTGCAGAGAGTGACCCCGACTAATTTTAATGTGTGTTTCTAAATTAGACTCAGTTATCTGCAAGCCTTTATCAGTCTGTGCCTGTGTGATGCGACCGCAGTCAGACCATTATCTTGTGGTCATCCAGAGCTTGAGGGTGTTGCACGCTCAACTACTTGCAATCAGTCTCTGACCATGAAAAAACTCAATGCAATCACCGGGCAACTAGTTTTTCTTATTTGCGAGGTTGCCATCCTGCTTTTACTCCAGTGTAAATGAGCCACAATGTGGGGGGACATATCACCATCATACTGTCTCACCTCCTGTCGTCAATGGCAGTGGCAATTTTATGAAAACATGAAGGCACTCTTAAAGAATCCCCCTGCCAGTCTGACCAGAGTCACTACACAGCTCTTCGATGTCGAATAAAAGCGGTTAAAGTAAATGGAAGTAAATGGAGTTGTGGTTAGGAAGAGGACATTTTGAACACTGTCCACTGATAATTAAATCACAGTGACTTTTATTTTCCACAATAACTAGCTAATAACACAAAACCAACTTTCCAGAATTTCTTGAATTTTGCAACTGGGTTTTTTGGAGACTTGGAATGTAAATGTGTCCATCTCTAAAGTACTCCCACTCAACTTCTGTTGTTTAAATGCTAAAGGCTATAAATAAAATACTGACAGTCAACACAAAAAGGTTCAGACACAACTCATTGGTCTTCATACTTAATCTAAAGGATAGAAATAAAATATTGATCCTGTCTCGCTCGTATCAATCCAGTACCAACACCAGCTTTGGTATTCATGCTATCAATATTTGGATCGATCCGCCCACGTCTACTGATTAGAAAACAAGATGCAGGTGAAGCTAATAGACTGGCAGGTGGGAAAAAGACAGGATGTCAAACAAAAGAAGGCACACAAGAAAAATAATCTTCAAAATAAGACAAACTAAATGCAACAGAAAAACCAAGAACATTTCTTTAAACAGAAATTTTATAAATAAGAAAAAGCACAGCATGCTGCCTTAATTGCAAAACAGATACAATCAGTAAACTAAACATTGCTCTGGAATATTGTGTGTGAGTCTGTGTGTGAGAGAGACCCGGCTCGAATTTGAAGTTCTCTTTATTCTTGCCCGACATTCTTTTATCTTCTACATTTGACATGTGAGCTCACCTGGCTGTGTCATTTGTTGTTGTTTGTTCTGGGAGTTTCTCATTTGGTGCTGTAGATAGTGCATCAAGCATACCACGGAGGTCACAAATATATTGAGTAAAACCTTTATTATCTTTGACATACAGTAAACAAGGACTGAAGTGTGTTGTGTACCCTCTTTTCTGACTTTAATAACTGAGGGTAAGGCTGTTCCAGAAATATATCGAGGAAATATATTTTTGTATTTATGTATTGTTGTTATTTTTGCTCAGAAAATCTTTGTTATTGCATTTGTTTAGCCCATTCCCATGAGATGCAGTCACATCCAACTACAAGCAAATATTCACACTACTGCCCAGTGATGCGCCGATAATAGTCCAGTTGTTCATGCTGTTCGTGCACTTGCACTCATTATCACAGCGCTTCTGACGCAATACCCGTGATACACACCCAGTCAAGAAGAAATGTCAGCAGGTGGTAGATTTTTCAAGAGATTCGCAGGGAATGAAAAACAGCTTGGCAAAACATCTAAAGACCAAAGACATTGCTGTCCGGGGAGTTTGCTGAAGCTGTGTGAGATGGTTTAACAAAATAAACAGAAATGACCCATGACAGGCAAAAAACCCCCCAAAAAACAACAAACAAATAAACAAAGCTCGTACCCCCTGCAGTGCACTGATAACCACTGGGTAGCTGGTGATAAAACAGGGTGTTGTTGCCTTCTTGGCATGCTGGAGACCAAGTATGAGATTCTCAGCCATCACCACATGGAATCAGCTCTCTTACCAAGCATTCAGCTTCAGTGGAGATACTTGGATCACCCCAGTGTTCTCATCAGTTGAACCACAAGGAAGAAAGGCACACTAGCCAATAAAAAGTGGTTTACATTGTGAATTAAAAATGGTTAGATGGTCCCCTATTAACAAACACTTGGAGACAGGGGGGAGGAAGAACTCCCTTTTAACAGGAAGTGACCTTGACATCTTGAAGATGGGCAGCCCTGTGTGTCATAAGGCCAAACATGCTGTTTAGTATTACAAATTAATTTAATGCACAGAGAATCGGTAGGATCAACAATGTATGATGTGTAGGGTGAGGAAACGTGTGTTTTGTAAGTGCAGAAAGCAACTCAGGAAAACCAAAGGGAGACTAAAAAGATGCAGAGCATGGTGGCAGGCAGGCTGGAGAGCAAAGGGTAGAACGAAGTGCCATCGGGAGCTTTGTAGTCCGGGAACACGTGGCCCAGGTGTTCCCATCTGGCACTCGCCCATCGAGACCCTGAAACACACGCAGAGGATAAATGATCCACTGTGGTGATTCCTTGAAAAATAAACAATGAGTCCAAAATGCTTTGTCATCAGTATGGTTCACTGCATTTTCAAAAACAGCCACACGACATCAGCAGACCTTACCGGAATAGGAGTGCTAAAAATCAACCACTGCTTATGTTGTACTGCTTTGTAAACTAGAACAGAAAGATGGGCAAATGGCAATACAATCCCCATGGTACATCAATGTGAGCAGAGGGTTATGTCCATGAAGGTTATGTGATAACATTATCTGAAATGTCAAGCAACTAAAAGCCAGAGGTATTAAAAATGAAGTTTTTACTCTATTGACCAAAAACATATCAATAGTCAAGTATCAATTTGATATTTTCTCAGTTTGGCATTTTAGAAAACTGATATGACTCTAAAATCAATAAAGTTTCATTAACATTTAAGGTGACACTATAAAGTTGGCTTTTTGAAACAGTACTCATCAGAATCAGGTCCTCAATATTTAATATTTTGTCTTCTTGACATTCATTCTTATAGGTAAATGCTTTTAAATGCTGAATTAACTCTCTGTGAACTTTCACTCTCTCCATAGTAAGAAACTTTTTACACTCTATCATCTAAGTAATTAAACTTATTAGTTGTTTAATTAGTGTTTTGTTTCTCTTGTTGTTTTTAAATATCAAACATTTTCTTTCCATGAACGACTAAACTTTTTAAAATTTTGTTTCCTGGCATCAATTTCCCGAGCACATATTACTTGAAAAACATTGTTCAGTTTGACCATCTGTTGGTTTTGTAACATTTTAATAAATATAGGCTTTAAATGATTTTCAGATCATTGTTGTTGTTGTTGTTTTTTTTAATTACATTTTGGTTTCAGAGCACTCTCTTGGAGATTATCCATCACCCTTAGACATTTGAGACAGTTGCTGCATGCGTGGTGTAGTGTGGCAGAGCAAAAGTGGCAGATTTATTAAGCCGGGTTGCAAAAGAAATCCATACTCCTCCGTCTGTCGGCTTTATAGGAGCACATGGCCCTCAGCCCTGCCGAGAAAAAGCAAACTAAATCTAAAGGTAATTCTCTCATCACTCTGGTAAATCTGCACCCAGAGACCATGACCAGACGCTGCTGGAGGAGAGGGCAAGGACAGGAAAGGAAGAAAAATGTGGAGGTAATGGAAAAGGTGGGGTAGAGATGAGATGTCAAAAAATGGGGTGTAGAAGGTAATGTCACGGTGAAAGCACTGGTGGGTGTTTATAGGTCTCGAAATATTAGCTTCAACAGAGTTCTTCCTATTCGAGAGTGAGAGCTTAATGATGAGATTGATACTCTTACACATAACTCCATGTATACATGGGTATTTCAGCAAATGTATTTGTGCTTATGGGTTGTGGCCTTTCATCCACATGTAAACAGCATTTCAAATCACTGAAAACTCACCTTTGGAAAACGATCAGAGGTGATACATTTACATGTAGACAAACAAAACCCAGATTTTGTTTTGCATTGTCAGTGGTGTTTGCCTTTCTCTCCTTTTTTGACATCAGACATCCATCAGAAGCTTTTTATTGTAGCCTTCTGATGGATATCGCTCAGTATGAGCCTTGATTTAATATGTGTAGCCCTCCTTCTGTGCCTCTTAGTTGAAATGCGCAGTTTGTCTGTGAATCATCCTTGTTGTGGGACGGGAGTGTTCTGCTGAAATAGTCTAAGGTTGTGCAGGACTCTTTGTCTGGGGTTCTTGCAATTTCCTTGGGCTAGGCCATGTTTAGACATTCACTCACACTGTGCACACATTAGTGGTTGTTTTGTTTAGGTACATTAGTTACCATGGTGTTACTGCTCTGTATTTTGGATTAGTTGCATTTGTCTTTTTCAATTTCTTTTATGGTTAGGACACTTGTGAACTACGTAACACCGCAATTGTGCTTCTGTGGTGCATCTATATAGAGCCTATGATGGCGCCAACTCAAGTTGACAGTGCTGCTGACAGCAATATGTCTGCGTTGTTGACTTTGTTGCTACAGCAGAGGTTTCCCAGAAAGGTTTAGAGTGTAGATTTAACACAGAAGTGTAAATGCACTCTTAGGTCCGAGTCGCACAGGCTGAGAGATCCGTTGGTGATCGTGTGGCACCATCCAGTCTCCAGGGCGAGATGTTTGGTGGCTGTCACTCTGAAATTGATCACAAAGGGGGTTCTGCTTCAAAAAATTCACTGTGGTCGTCTGCAATTTGGATGGAAGACACTAACTAACAACCGAGCGATAGTGAACCATGAAAAAGTGCAACGCACACCTGAACGAATGTTCGCCTCCAAAGTAAAAGTTCAAAGTGTCTCACAGCTGAAACCAACAAGATTCAAAAGGTGGCACTTTCACCTTGAAGGTGAATGCTCTCTGTTCCTGGTCTGCATTGAACCTTTTACAGTTTCTTTACCTCTTGGTGGATAGTTGGCAAGTGTTTGCGGACAAGTTGGCATCTTGCATACAAACTACAGGTGACTGCAGCAACCTGCTAGCAATCAAAGTAATTTTTAATCAAAGCAACCACTCACCAATTTTCAAGATATTTTCTGAACCAACTGTTGCATTCTTCAGGCATCGACGAACCCAGAACATGAAGCCATTTGTTTTTGCATGTGTTCATAAATTTGGGGGACATTAAAATCTTCCGGTGTAAACGGGCAAATGCTTTACTAACAGCAACAGACAATTAGACCAGAGAATACCTACTGAAGCCTGAAATAAACATGCCAAACCTGAAATAGAAACAGTGATTAGTTTGTGCAGTGATTCATTTGATTGAGTGCAGACAGGGAAAGACCTTGGGCTCGGATTGCAAGTGCACTGTAAAAATAGATGGCGTTTATCAAAATACATGAAGCCGTGCCATGCTATTGTAATCAAAGAAGAAAAATTAGAAACAGCGAGCTTGCAACAAGCACTCTCATCTCCATCGCATCAGCTCTGTGACCGATCAATACATTTAAGCTCCTCTGCTCTCAGCCCGACGTGAATGAACAAATATACTCGGAGCAAGACGACTGCTCGTTTTCCTGATGAAAGTCATGAAATTGTCCCAGCTGGAGGTAGACAGGGTGGAGTCGTCTGTCTCTCTGTCTACTGGGGCACAGTTCATTAAGCCGCATGCTACTTAAGATGAAGATGAATATTTTTAGATCACTTTAAGCTGCAGTAACGACTTTTTAGTGAATACTAACAGAAAATAATTATAAACAGACCACTAAACTGGATTTTGTCTGTTTTAAGCAGCCAGATGTCAGACTGCCAGCATCACCCAGTCCATGTTACCCCTCAGGTGAGGTGTTTAAGGTGTGTCCAATCGGGACATGTTGTGGCTCGAGACAAAGTGGTTTGGACATCTATTATTAGACTCCTGCCCCCACGACCCTGGACAAGGATAAGAGACAGAATGTAAATGAATCAATGGATAATGCGTCTTTTTTTCTTACCATGAAGTTTCTGGCTGTTAGTATGGGCTTTGACTCCCTTTTTCTTTCAGAACTGCCTTAATTTTTTTGTGGCATAGATTCAGCAAGGTGTTGGAAACAGACCGCAAAGGTTTTGGTCCAGATCTCGTAAATAAAGAGTGAGCATATTGTGATATTAAAGAATCCTGTTTAAGATTATTTGACGTTCATCACATTGTGGGTTTTTTTTGCTGTTCTCAGCTGACAGGTGTGACACCTGGTCTGGTCTTCTGCTCCTGCTCTAAAGGCGGCAGGGTTTCCTCCATCGCTGCTCCGAGATTCTGGAAAGTCTTCCCTCGTGTATAAAGTCCTCCTCCTCTTTGGAAATCTTCAAATCGAACTTGAAGAAATATTTTCACAGGGTCTTTGGGTCATTTTGGGTCTACTTCAAGGTTCAACATGTTGCTCTTCTGCATACCTTGATTATAACGAGTAGTTATTTTATTAGCGGGCTAAAATAGAAGTTTGTTGAAACAGAAAAGGAAAAAGTTTCTACCAAAGGTTTTGTACAAACAAATTTGTGCTCTTTAAAAGACGTTTACATCTTTTACGACGCTTGTTTTGTTTCCCCGTCACAATAGAGGGAACAAATATAAAGGAAATAAATAAAGCAAAAGATCTGCTCCTATCAGTCGAAATGTTATTTTAAATGGTAAAAGATGGAAAGTCAGCCCAGAATTTCCCATTAATAGAGTCTCCTTTACGAAAAATGCCATTATCTAATTCATCACACCCAGAAATTAATCTTCGTATTTGCACTTTTTCCATTAAACAATTAGTGCCTATCAGTCTTTTCCCGGCTTGTGTTCAAAATTATAATTTAATTGGATACCTACATATCCATGCATAGCTGAATGGGATGCCTTTATATTTAAATATTTGTCAAATTTATGTTTTCATAACGATAAGAGCCCCGCTGTTGCTGTTCCTGTGCAAACAGCTTTGCTGATAACAGAAACTTTATTTTACATTTCATGGATGAATGGAAGCTAATTCTCACATGTACCTGTCACACACACACACTGTAGCAGAGCACGAGGTCAGAAGCTACATTTTATTTTTCATTTCTCTCTGAAATGAACTGAAAACATATATGAAGCAGACGAGGAGGCTCGGCGTCCTCTGTTATGTAACTCTTAGGAAGGATCAATAGAGAGCACCTGTTCACCTACTGATTATTAGCCGCTGGAACAGGCTCAAGCAGCGCTGTATTAAAGAAAAAACTAAGCTTCCTCTGCTTCTTGTGAAGTTACCATGACATGTACACTTCAGGAACACCCACACAGCGGTGATCATAATTGACTCCTACTGGATGAAACCACGATGAATATGGAGGAGGGATTTTTTTTTTCTTTCATCCTCTTGACAGGAACCCATTGTGCAACTTGAAAGGAGCAGTGAGCTTAAAACAGTGCCTCTGGAAATCTGTGGGTGACGTCACAGACTTTACACCTATGATGTTTTAAGAGCTGACACAGAAAAGCATGTCACAGATCTCTGAGATGATCTCATGCTTCTCTTTAGGACAAAAGTCAGGTGAGGTTACGAAAGCACTCCAGGTATGCTTTGGTGGCTTTACTGTAGGATACAGACTGAAAACAGTGTGGGAGTGTTGTTTATGTTACAGCTGTAACACGAGTCCATCCAGTTTCATTAGGTTTAGCTGAATACTGGATCAAGTTTCTAACACTGTCAGTCAGGATTTGAAAACAATCGTGAGCTAAGCTCTAAAGATGCAACGTTCAGGTTCAAAAAGTGTTTTGCATAACTTGCAGTGATCCTGTCAAAAGAGTTATAAGTCCTTTTAAATCCAGACGTCCATTATTCTCCTGCCCTTTCTTGAATGAGTTTACGAAGAAAGCCATGTTTCTGGATATTGGTGGGGGTTTAACTAGAAGTGCACTGACTGCAGTTTCCCAACTAATTTCCAGTTTTTTGACATTGTGACAATCCCGATACTGCTTTATTTTATTACATTTTATTTTTGTAATTAAAGAAATTATTCGACTTTACAATTTCCCCCCAAACTAGTTAAAGGTCCTTCTCTCATTTAAACAACTAAAAATAAAATGCTCTGCTACCAGCAAATAATTAAATGAAAGTGAGTACTTTACACCCACCCACCGTTACGTGACACACTCGCCGATTTGAAAACAGCGTTTTTGTCTGAAAACGCTCCGCGTCCACACTAGCGTTTTCTGTTGTTTTCACAGAGTTGTGAGTCCATATTGAAACTGCCAAAAACGCTCACCTTCTAGTACTGTGTATTCCGCTTATTTACTTTCCAGCTCTTTGAAACATCGCAGCAAAATGTTGAGGAAAAGCACAGAGTTTTTTTTTTAAATGGACTAACAATGCGGTGGAGTTGTTGCTGCGAGGAACATAAAAGTACAAAGTTGCAAAGCGAGTGAGAATTAAAGAATTTGAAGATGTACAAACTGATATTAATCTTTGATAAAGTTGTCACAATTGAGAGTAATCAAAACAACTGCTGTATAATGCCCTCCGCTATCTTAGTTTAATTGGTCACATGACTGCATCTTATGACTAGCATGCGTCATTGTTTTAGAAAGTCTCCGTTTTCGCTGTCCACACTGCGACGCGAAAGCACAGTTTTGAAATGTATGCATTTTCGAGAGCACACCCTCTTGTACACAGAGGGAAACTGCACACAGGAGGGAGACATAGCTGAACCTAATTAACATGATGAGACAGGGAGGACGCAAAACTGAATACACTGACATAAGACACTGACCTTCACAATAAAACAGGAAGCTCAACACACATCCAAAGACACAGACTCAGAGACACGGGCTTTACACAGAGACCTGACTGAACTAGAACAGAGGGAACATGGGAACCAAAACCTAGGAACTAGAAATCTTAGCAGATGACATAAGATAATATTAATTAACACAAAACACTGAGTCAACAGACTCAGGACCATGACAGAAGGTGTGTTGTGACAAACGTTTTCATAGAGGTCCATCTGGGCTTACCTTAGTGAACTTTGTGCCTTTAGTCACAGTGAAAATCATCTACACAAAAACATGTTAGCTTTTGGCTGCGAGTGTGCGCATCACTATCTAGCTGTACCGCTGTGTCTGTGTTAATGCATGGATGAAAAAGACTGTCTCCTGAAGCTGAGTCACAGGTTCAGCCTGAGCACTCTGGTCTGGAAATTGTCCAACTCCAGTCCTTGGCCAGTCGGTGAGTGCATCCCCAGTTTTAACTTTAAGTCCTGGTTTTCCTCCTTCTTCCTTGTGTAGAGAAATTTCCCCAGTTTCTCTGAGTCTTTCGATGACAGCATGTATCGAGGTGATGAAGCCCGCAATTTTTTGCACATTAAACCCTAAGAAGCCATCTTTGTCCACTGTGAGCGACCATCTTTGAACAGAGGCGGTGGTTTACGACACCAACTGTCTGCCATCTATAATCCAGTTTTGAGTTCCTTCCCCAGACGCCTTAACGCCCACTCACATCCTGGGCCATCTGATCTCAGGAATTCACATGATAAGGTGGGGCCAGGTTTCACAATGAGCTCACCCGAAACCCTGGCTGATTGGGACCCACACCCAGTTTCACACCTTGGCTCAGGCGATTAGAGGATGATCAGGGGGTCCTTTTGTCCCTCTGTGGGGGGAAACTCCCACTAGGTTTAAATCTGTGACTCTCCACCATTTGACCTTAGAACTGAAGAAGCTTCTCGGATGAGAGGTGAAACGTCTTCAAGCAACTTAAAGAAGTCCAGACGCTTTTCTTTGCAAGCTCCTTTGACTACGATGACCTGGATGACTGAGAACCTTCACAGAAATTAAACCCTGATCTTAATTTATTGCTAAATTGTTCAACTATTGGTCAGCACCATCTTTCACCGAGTAGTGAACTCTCATATCCCCATACTTACTCCAGAAAGAGTCAGCCTCTCTGGATGCTTGTTTCAACCCCAGCTACTCTATCACCATTGGTAAATTACCTGATAGTCAATCCTTGGGATGAAATCTGATGAGCGATGCTCTTGTTACTTTGCTTAAGCTGTTGTCTTTAAGGAATGCAGCCTTGTGGGTAACCTGTACTGTGGGACGTGAGCTGCTACAGAAAAAAGTGACACGAGTAGCACATCGCAGCAACTACTGTTGAGTGCAGGCACAGATGGATAGTTGTAGTCAGCCTTTCTTTGCAAGATCACGCACACACTCGGGACAATGAAGACAATACCGCGGTCACTGTCACTGGGGGTAAATGTGTCAGAGTTACACTGAAGCACCTGTCCGCCTGATGGAGATAATTTAATCTGGAAGGAACTCCCATCTGTCAACAGACAAGTAGGTGTGCGGTTAAGCTGATGATGACTACATCCTTCTTATAACAGCTCAGAGATGACATGCAACGAGGGAGAAGACGCATAACATCCAGGAAATGGTTGACAATGAGTCTCAGCTGTTTTATTCACCCGTTGTTTCTGTGTCATACTGAGTGGGACAATTTTAAATAAATACTTCTGTCCCTTTGAGTGTTCACAGCACCCGCCTATGCCAGAAGCCTGTGTCTATGTCCATTTTAATGATACATCGTAGGGCTGTTCGATCTAACGATATATATCGGATGATGATATAAAAACGTCTGTTTCATTTTACGCTATCGTTTGTTTCGTGGTGTTGCGCAATAAACTGTTTACGGCAATATTTTTTCATGGTTTTGACGGTCACTGTAGTGGCTATATTAATTTCTTAAAGTTCTCTCTTTCTCTTATTTTTAATATAACCACACTATCGACGGACAAGCACCTGTTTTTATGCTTTGTCGTTAGCAACCGTCCCTTAAAAAACGGAATCGTCCCGTATTTAGAAACAAAAGTACACGTCCCGTATTGAGCTAATAAGGGACGCACTTTGTCCCGTAATACAGTGAGAATCAAAAGTAGTCTATAAATGTTTATGGAATTAACACTTTGTTTGAAAACATAATTCCCAGCCCCTCTCCTGCTTTGTGACCAATGAGCTGACAGCACATTTATGACAATTCAGATTACCGCTCATCTCATTGGTCGAGGAAAGGTCGCTTGCGGAGAAAATACCGGAAGACAACAGATGACCACAACAAGAAGCATGGCCAACAGGGAAACAAACGCCGACACTGCGGTGCAAGTCTCGGACGACAGTACACCTAAAGCTGGGCAGACACTGTGCGATTTTTTCAGTCACGTTATTCAGCTCCTGCTCAAACTGCACGATTGACTCGCAGGGGTTAGAAGTTGGTAGGTCACGATGCAGGGTCTCACACTATACCGCCCGATGCTCTGATGCGACCCGAGTGCTCACACTGTGCCTCCATAACATGAAGGTTATAACAGAAAATCTGTCGCTCTGTCTTTCACTCACACAGACACACAAACCACCACCATCAACTTTGCTAAATTGCTAATGAAAAACATTGATCAGGCAGCTGTGAATGAGCAGCAGTGTAAATCCAACTATTTTAACGGTTGTTGTGGTCGTGATAATTTTGTGATGCCACATCGAAAAGGCTCGGATGAGCTTTCCAAAGTTCTACAAGTTGTGCCTCCATCGCTTGTGTCCAGATCACACGCTGCACAGCCGTGCTGCTCCGTCTTTTTCACCGACGTTTACCTGTTTGCGCGTGGGCAGTGTGAGCGGCTCACGAGCGATTGATGATCGGGAGCTGCTCGTGAGGTGTTAATCGCTTCTCGTTACCCCACGTATACTACACGATGCACGATGAAGGCCAAAATCGGGCCGATCACCAAATCAGTCGCACGACTCAAAAATCGTCTCAAAATGGACCAAAGATCGCACAGTGTGAGCCCAGCATTAGAGCAGCAATGTTTGTTCCCCTCAGAGAAAGAAAAAAAGGCTGCAAAAGCACAGGGAGGAATGGGAAAAGGGAAACACCTGGCTGGAAAAGGTCACCATAACACCTATAAAGCGCACTGCACTGTGTGCCGGCGCACTTTTTCCATAGGCATGCTTCTAATGGTGGGCACATGAAGAACATGAGGGGCGTGAAAGCTCGGGGAACCCTTAACCAATTTCTTGTCCACCAGGCCACGGCAGAAGCAGATATGGTATGTAAACACTGGTTTGTTTTTTAAACCCTCTGGTTAAGGTTAAAATGGGCATGTGCAGTGAATATCAGCGCTATGTGGCCAGAAGTGTGATAATATAATTTATTTTGTGTAATAAACAACTCCAAGGATAGATGATTACAACAAATAGATGACTAATACATAAAAGTAATACATAGATGAATAATGATGATGAGTTAAGATGCGTAATCATGGGAACAAGTGGGTTTACAAACAGGAGCAGCTGATTAGCATTAGAAAAGCTGAAATAATACCTCAACTGAAGCCAATTGTACTAAATGCACTATATGTGCACTGTTACAAGAATATTTTTCGTTCTATTGCTTTCTATTAATTTATATAATTTTAAGTTAAGCAGGACAGAGTTCTTTTAAAGAAAGATTTACTTATATTCTCAAAAGTTAAGCATGACAGGCTTCTGTTTAAGAAAGAGACCTGTTTTACTGTGTTAATGTTGTCATTTTGAACTAAAAATAAATGGCTAAATGATCATTTGTTTCCCATATGGTCATATCACAAAGAATATGCATCTGCTTAAATCAAATTCAAGTCAAATGGTTAAAAAATAATTTCACACACACAAAAAAGAGCTACCACACTGGGAAGGGTGAAGACAACTAGGTTGCCCGGCCCTGGCCACGAGGTGTCCCTTATTTATTTTTCAGGGAGTTGGCAACCCTAGTAACACCATCACGTGTCCGCTTGTTTATTTTCCACATAAACCTTTCACAATAAAGCTCAAGATCCTGTTGAGACTTTTCAAAATAAACTGAATCACGTGAAATAGTATGCAGAGTATTTACGGATGAGAAGCAAAAAAGAGCCGTCTGGTGCTAAAAAATAAACCTTAGACTCAAATGTTAGAACAGGCTTTTCCCTGCAGCACGCCGCAAAGAAAACGGCAGCTGTTACAACCTATGTCTAAAAATGTGTAGTTTCATGCATCGGTAAAACACTCGACTCCAGATACACGACGCCCAGCTGGAAACACTTCAGCTGCCCGAGATTCACAGAATTTACAGAAAATGTTACATTTTTGTGATTTATATCGTTATCGGACGATAGATGTTTTATATCGGGATATGAGATTTTGGTCATATCGCACAGCCCTAATACATCGTGTGCATTGTCTGCAGATGATTGTGGTATCTCATCCAAAGAATCTATTCAGCATTGCTCCCTTGTTGGCAGAGGTATGAAAATGCGCAGGAAAATCTGACGTGCATGGCAAACTTCACCGACGATATTTAGGGAGGAATAAACACACATCAGCCTTCGGCCATTTTGATGAACGCATACGCCCCCTAGAGAGCACTAACTTTATTAACAGCCACACAAATGTAAACCACACATCAAACATAAATGAACCATTTGACTGTCTCCATAATTGAGAGCATTTTCTCTTCTTATGTCAACATCCTTCCATTAGGGTCTCTGTCATGGTCACTTTCATGACCTCCGGGCTTATCTTTAGTTACAAGTTAGTTATGAGATCGAGGAGGTATCAGTGCTGATGTATAAGATCTTTTCTTGCTTTTCTGGTGATGTCAGTCACAGTAAATCTCAAAATGAAAACCACTTTGTTTCTTTCCTCCGACTCCTCATTTAAAGCCTTGAGTGAAGCTTTTTGTCTGTCACCATGTTGATTTGTTTAAACCGGGCGTCATGAGTGAGGGGTGAATCTGACTGAGAAACTGAGGAAACTGGATGCTCATATGCAGAGTTGGGTGTAACAGCGTTACAAAGAAACACTTTACTGTAATCACTTTACACTTCTCAGCAACATAGCATTGCTTGCATGTTTTTCCAGTGGCAGAAGAAGATGGATCTCCCGCACACAGACTGCCTGAACCCAGGACGCTCTAGCTGTGCGGCAACAGTATCACTGTGTATCATGTGCAGCTGAAGGCGATGTAGCAGATTTTCTACTTAGCTGTCAATCCTACCTGTAGTGTTTCCTAGTTTTGAGCTTAATGTAATAGTTTTGACTAGAAACACACACCGTCGCTTACCTTCTAAAGTAATGAATATAATGCATTTAAAAACCAACTGAGTGTGAGTCATAACTGCAGCTAGTCTTTAAACACAGTTGTTTAAATTCTACAGTACGCGCAGCACAAGCCACAAAGTGCACAAAGGTGTGTGTCTCTTGTTTTTGCTGTGTTAACAGATCAGCTATTGTTCACTAGCTTGTGTCTATAGTCCCTATCCTTATTTGAACAGCGATAACATCACTAACCTGCGCTGCCATGCCAACCACACAGAACAGTTAAAGCAAACACAATAAAACAACAGTTAACGGCACGCTTCCCAGAAATGTATGCAGACGGGACAGGCGACTGTGGAACAGGCAAAAGGGAAAAGACTGAATGCTGTACAATGGGCAAATACCACTCTGTACTCACACTATGCATCTGACACCAACCTCGATGTGCAATGCATCGACTAGTGCTGAGAGTGCCGCTTCCTGCATCTGCAGATACCGCTTATCAATAACAAGTGATTCTGGCAATGCAGTGAAAACAAGTCAGATGCTGAAGAGCCTCTGAAATTGATGTCTGTGTTTTCATTTGTCTGCTTTAATAAAGGTTAAATTCTGTATTTTGATTGCTCACTTTGAATGCACATCATTTAACTGGTAGTTGCGCTCAAGATATAGAGAGGGGGAAGTTCTGATCCAGACTTCTTCTATTAACAACCTCAATCCTCACAGGATGGCAACATTAATTTCTATTTTTGGTGCACGAATTAAACAGATTCACAGCTCTGCCTGAGTAAAGAATGATTGTTGTACAAGAGGTTTGGATAGTAAGTGCTGCCTTTTCATTATTTCTGAGGTACCACGTTAGCTTCAATAACACTGAAGTGCCACACAGGCAGACGTGCAAAAACCACGTAAAGGAGCCTTTCAGGCTGTGTGAAACTGTTAACCTGAAACCAGAAAAGCACTTGAGCTTTTAAAAACTCCCAATATTTTTAAAAAGCACTATACTGAACATAATTTTAGAGACAAACACATTCCCGTGTATCGTCCTGACTGTAAAACAGAGCTTTATACTTTGTCTGGAACACAGAGTGTTTTAATAAGCACCCTTCTGAGTTTCCATGAAAACCCTCTCTGCAGGAGCTTTCATGTCGATTTAAAAACCCTCCCTTACTTGCTCGTTAAATGAGGTGACAGGCAGAATAAGGGGCACCGATCTGACATTTTCTGCATCGCAAGTAATTAATAAGGCAATAATGGAAAAAGTATAAGACAATTAATTGTTCCAGCAGCTGACTTCATTCTCACTGCCTTTAGCTCTTCCTGTTTATCTGCATTAAGAGAAAGCAGAGCGAGTGTGCTCTAACAACTCTTTCTGCTAACACCCGCTCACCTGTTGCTCCTGTGCACCTCCCTGCAACTAACACTGGATCAGAGGATGTCATGCTCTGTCAACTCCACCTGACAGAAAGGTCATAAAGTTCAATCAAATACTAACAGTAACAAAAACAATTTAATCAAGGGTGAGATGAGTCGTTTATATCGAATGTAGTTAAAAATAACACCGAAACAAGAGACGCTATAGTTTTTGTTTTTTTCTCCATGTTTCTCTGAAGCTGCGCGGTCGACAAACGAATCAACGACTGTGAAGTAAACGGATAAACAAGCTCCTCGTGACATGACTCACAAATTACTCAGGATTCAAGTCAATTACATGAGGCATTATTAAAGCATCTGAAAGTGAATTATCATAATCAAAAAACAAATGGAGACCAGGTTCAGGGGAAATAGACAGAGTAGATAATTATTATTTTAACAAGAAAATTACACACCCTGCAAGCACCGCACTGAAATGGTGCGCCTGATATCCCCATGTTGGTTTTCCTCTACATCACTATATTCATACCCCTCCAGCACCCTCATTGCTACAGACCAATAACACTGTTGTGATGTCATAGCTTGGCTTGTAGGGGTAGACACGTGATGAAGTTGTGGCGGATGAAACACAAAACATTCACCCACATGTAAAGCATGAAACTAAATTCTAATGTTTGGACACTTAATGGGCATTTTCCTATTATACATTTAAATATATAGGTTTAGGCAATTAAAATTACTTGGTGGGTTTTTACAAAAAACCATGTGCGCCTTAGCATATGCTACTTCCGGTGGGGAAACTCCTGTATGGCGCTTCGTTTCCGGCGATTTACATTACTCAAGATGTCTTGGGCATTTACCGAATGTATCTGTAGATGATGTTCATCGACTTGTCGATATTTTTTCCCTCGCACCTCAGAGCAAAAGAGAGAAAGGATTCAAATTTTATATTTCTCAGTATTTGTATACAGTGGTCCCTTGTTTATCGCGGGTGTTGTGTTCGATTTTTGTATGATTTTTGGGTCCATCTTCGCAGTAGCGATTGACCGCAAAATTAAGCTACCGGAAACGTCCAACTCTACATCTAGTCTTAAAACAGGAAGTTAGCATTTTCTTGTGCACAGGGTCTATTGCGGTTTATCTATTAATATCATCATACTGTTGGGTAAATGTCATATCCATTGTCATACCTGGACTGGCCCGGTATGCCCGATGGTGATTTTTCATTTTTATGGGCCGATGATTTTGGGGGGGTTTTTTGTAACGGCATGAACAATGAGATAGTAGAGTTGCCAACTGCTCCTTAAAAAACGGAATTGTCCCTCATTCAGAGAAAATATTACGCGTTTTGTATTGAGGTGAGAAGGAACACAGTTTGTTACGTACTTCAGCTAGAATGGAAAAAGACACAAAGCTGGAGTTATCCTGTCTTTGCTGCACAGCTGCCTCTTCTCCTCTCATCCTCCCCCCTCCCTCTCCTGTTGCTACTTCAATCATGAAACTGATCAATGATCAGCTGATCGGCTTTTCGCCCACTTTGCACCAGAAAGAAGAAACCAGCGGGTGTTGTGCTAAACAACAGCAGCACGTTTAAGCTTGATATAAGGAGACAAAAGGAAGCAAAGCCGACTACACTGACATAGGACACAGACTTTCAAAATAAAACAGGAAACATAAGACGCAGACATGACAATACAAACCTGACAACCTGAATTTACAGACAGAAATACATGAGACTAACCAGAAGACGTAAGTGAAACATAAATAGATTAAACTTGAGGCAACTAAATAATGAACCTAGAACTTAACATTATCTTCAAATTATAACAAAAGAGATCAAAAACCAAATGAAAGCGCTGGGTCATAGACCCCGACCCTGACAAAGACGAGCTTCTCTTGTTCCATGCCTGGTTTTTTCCTGCAAGGTGCAAAATTACCGCGTCAAAAAAATGCCATTTACTCAGTTCCTGTAGCGGTTTTGATCACAACTCCAGTTCTGATTCAGAAGCTCCTCTCCATAAAATGTCCCGAGGACCAGATTACGCTTAAATTGATTATTTTTTTTTGTAAATGCAAAAACCTGTCCTCACTCATCCCTCTCTTCCAGTGCCTGACACCTGTTCATTTGAAAGCTAATTCTCTTTGATTTTATGGAAGCAGCGCGCTGATAAAGCGCCCGGATAACGCTCTGAATCGCACGGCCATCCTGCTCTTTCCCTGCGTCTCTAATTAAGATCCTGGTGCTGCAGCACTAATGTTAATTCACAGGTGTCTGCTGCCTGCCAGTCACCATGGCAACTTCAAGGTATGCCGCCTAATCCGTAAAACACACACACACACACACACACACACACACACACACACACACACACACACACACACACCATTTTATTCTTTTCCTCTTATCAGAACTGATTAATCTGGACAGCAAACAATGTTCACGGCAGCACGGGCAACCTGCCGCTGATTTCTCCAGAACAGGAAATCGAGGCTGTCTGTTAAAAGACGGATCTTAAAGTGCATTCTGGATGGCAAATAAACCATTAAGATTTGTTCTTGAAAGAACACTAAAGCCTCTCAGCTGCCTAACTCCCCTGGATGTTTACTCAGGCCATGAAGAGTAGATCAACATAACTGCGAGCGCTAAGAGTCTCAGAACGGGCAGCTTAAAAACCTGCTGATGGCAGATCAATGCCCACACCTTCAAAGGAATTCAGGTTTCACTCGTGGCATTTCTGCACTTCATCTCAAAACACCATCCCTTTCTTTCATCACTCAATAGTCTGCAGTCTTTTATAGCATTTCTACTTCCCCTCTGTGCTCCGTCTCAGTAATAGGCCTCCTGCATATCTGCATATTGTTACATCTGGGAGTGTAACTGCTCATGTATTCAGTCTGCAGGTGTTTGGTTTAGTATGAAATTTTAACCGTTCTGGATGCCTTGTAAATTAAATAGAAGCCTACACAAGTTCCAGAGCACTACGGTTTGCTCTTCCAATTCCTGTTTTTACTTTAAGGTCACCTCCTTTGTGTAATGTTTGCACCGGAGTATTATTACAACCTGATGTCTGCGTCTTTCCTGCCTCATTCCAGAAAGGAGAAAGAAGGAGGAGGTGGAGAACACAAAACCAAAAAAGGTTGAAGGTGCTCATTGTCATTATCACATTATCATCACAGTACTTCTGTGTTTTTTGCAAAATATGACAGGTTTGTGGTGAAATGTTAACTTCACAAATTACAGGCACGGCGTGATGGCATGGGATTAAGATTGCAGAAAACCTGATAAATTACTAGAGATTCCCAGATAAGAGTAGTCCTGTGTGAAGAGCTTTTATCGCCACATCTCCTCTTGTTTTATTTGTGTGCAGCAGACGTTTGGAGAGATTTGAAGTGTGCTTGCAGCAGTCGATAGATGTTTCTGGGTTGGGCACAGTTTGAATTTTACTGTCACAATCTAGTGGTTTCAAGAAAAATAAAATAGAAAAGAAATGCTTATAGAGTGCTGTGCAAAAGTTTTGAGCCACTCCTTTCTTTCTTCTTTTGTTTTCCAGGCTTTCTGGAGCTCTTTTTCTTTGGACATTGGCTGCTTTTTCACTCATTTTAAGTCCAGTCTTTGCACCTGAACATTTTCATTTTTTGTTTCTTACACTACTTAAGACTGACCTGTGAATCATTCAAGTATAAAAGAAAAGCACCATCTGCTGTTCACTGAAGCATCATCTGAAATAATCTCACAGAAGGGTTGCCTGTCAAGGAGTCGTTCTTAAGGAGGGTGTAGCGGTCGCAAGGTAACGTGAAGGGGACCAGACGGCAAAAAATAACTACACGAGCCCTCAGTCGTTTTTCAGAGCTCTGATTATATTTCTCTTACAGGTACACACGGTTTCACACTCTCAGCAGCAACACATCAAAACACAAACAACCCAGCCCCCCAAGATCCCTCCTCCTTAAATAGGCACCGGTCATACCACCACCAATAAAATTTAAACAATTTCCCCCAACACACTCCAGCTACAAATAAACATATACAGTCAAACACTACAGTCATTTTAACACACCTCACATACATCTGACTACAAACAAACCCCAGTTAAATAATACACAAACTAACTAAATCAAACTAAAGATTCACCCCACTCCCACCCTCAGCCCTCATCTGATGGTTTACCCCACTAACAGTGGATAATTAGGGAACTCCTTTCAGGTGAACATCATTAGCCTGTAATCATGGGTGAACTCCATGAATTAGACCTTCAGGAAGTTGACCTCAAAAGAGAGAGAGGACTTCAAAACAAAAACATAACAAAACCAAAACTTCCTGTTAGACATTGCAGGTGTGTGCTTCACCTTAGTGAGCGAGATGCTTCCCAGCACCCTCACACTGGGGAAACTGGGAGAAAAGGCTGGGGTATGGCAAATTACAACTGGACTGAAAATCAGTGGCAATGGGATCAAGTAATGAGTTAAAATTTACACGGAGGAAGTCAGGAGAAAGATACAACAGCCATCTGTAAAATAAGCTGGAGGCTCTGTCACCAGTTTGGGGCCAGTGCTGCTGGGAATCTTGTCAGACTTGATGAAACGCCAAATTGATGGTACCATTCGGTTTTTAATCGACCATATTTTGTGGAAATTGTCTGACTGGCAGTGGCTTCAGTCATCCTAAACTGTCAGGGATCACAGGTCTAGAGACGCTCAGGGTAAGACTCCAAAAGTCACAGTTGATTGTGTTTATTTACTGTGAAATGTACAACACAATATGACCAACAGTAGTGACCGTCCCCTCGAGGCAGGGTTTTCCACAGATCCATTTGATTCGACAGACACAAAACAGCTCACTGCTCTCCAGCGCATGCTTCTCCTGGAGGATCTGTACACAGCGAAAAGGCTGGTGAGCAGTGACATCACAAAGATAGAAGCTGGACTTTACCAACTGCAGCAATTCAATGATTCAGCAAGGACTGAAGGTCTGAGAAGTGGCAACAACAAGTTTGGAGGCAGAGTCCTGCTTCTGCACTAAAACCAAACCCCACACATACAGACACGCATGAGTCAACCGGTGAGGACAGAGGGACTGTGACACAAACTCACTACCATGGTCTGTGGGAGTGTCTGGGAGGTTTTCCACCTATGGCAGCTGGTCCTTCCCTTTTTGCATGGGACCTCCAGCACCTCACCTGCACTTCATCTCCAAGCAATCAGCAGGAGAGCTTCTTAAACCTGTGCAACCTCCTTTCCCTTGCCAGTAACTAGGCTGACCTCCTGAAACTCTTTCTAGTTGTCTTTCTCTGTGTTTCCCTGTGTTCAGAGGTGGTTGCTTCCACGGTTTTAACTCACCTGGATATCTGTTTCATCTCCTTGCCTGCCCGTCAGCCTTCCATTAAACCTCGGACTCTTTGGAAATTCCCTGGAACCTCCCCTCCTCAGAGCTTGTAAACCTGGACCTGGATAATCACTCACCAGTAAATGTCTCCTGCAGTAACTCCCTCTCCGTCTGTTTCAGAATCCCTCAGGTTCCTCTGTCTCTCGCTGTGACCACTCCAGTGACCCAGTTTGTTTGGACAATCCTTCCCCCGCTCCAGTAGTTGATTCCCCGTGGCCCTTATTAACCTGACTCTCAACCTGTTAAGCATTTTCTGTTATCAAAATAAACTTTCTTGTAAATAGTTATTTTACGTGTGATGGTGTCTGCATTTTGGTCCATTTTGAACCTTGAGTTCATGACAGGAACACTAACAGGCGTGGATTGGGAACAAAACAAAAGTCACTCAACTTTTACTGTTGCTCAAGAAGCCTGGAGAACTTTCCCAAAGACTGCTTTAAGAAATTATAAGAAAGCTTAAGAGAGTTCAAAGTTCAATTCATTGACTTTTAAGTTCGTTTTAAATATACAAACTTTTTCTTTCCCGTTTTCTGAGTAAACTAGAAACAGTTGAGGAGTGGCTTGAAACCTTTGCACAGTATTGTTTAATTTTTTTTTTTCGAGAATACTGTGCACATGTAATATCTTTAGAGTAATCAGTTACAGAGCTGGTGTCCCGTTGAAAGCAGACAGCCAATTAAACAGGCGATGAAGCTGAGAGTCTGTATAGACCTGTAGATTTTTCCACAAAGAAAACTGATCTGTTATCTATATACCAATGGAGTAATATGTTATCCATTTCCATTCACAGTAAAGGGCAGCATTTTTCCTTCTGCTTCCACTTTCTCTAACTGTAGCATCACTGCAGCAGCATCATCTATGCAGACACCACACAAAGGCCTGCTGCAGCAGTTCAGCAGGGTGACCATCACACACACACACAGAGGTAGGTGGTGTGACCCTGATATTGTTCTGTGCATTTCCCTTCCAATCATCATTTCCACTGTGTGTCCTACATGCCTTCGCTATCTGGCTTTTTTTCATTATCGTGAATACTTAAGTTTGTCTACATGGGGCAACCGTGGCTCAAGGGGTTGGGAAGCGCATCTGTAACCGGAAGGTCGCCGGTTCGATCCCTGGGCTCTCTGTCCTGGTCGTTGTGTCCTTGGGCAAGACACTTTACCCTACTTGCCTACTGGTGTTGGCCAGAGGGGCCGATGGCGCGATATGGCAGCCTCGCTTCTGTCAGTCTGCCCCAGGGCAGCTGTGGCTACAACTGTAGCTGCCTCCACCAGTGTGTGAATGTGAGAGTGAATGAATAGTGGCATTGTAAAGCGCTTTGGGTGCCTTGAAAAGCGCTATATAAATCCAATCCATTATTACTTTTACTCCAGTGTTTAAGTTTCCTGCCTCGACGCGACTGTTTTATCAGCTTAGAATTAAAGCTTTTTAATATGTACTTTGATGGTTAAAGGATATTTACACAGGAAAAGATAAAGAGTAATGTGGTGACCGTGCCATGGGAGGTCAGTGAAATTCAGTGACTTGTAAGAAGTGAGCATATCCAAAGGTAAACTTTTCTAGGCTGTGTTTGCCCAACATTCACTCTGCAGTAAATCACAGGTTGGCAGGTCATTATATATCAACTGTACTGACTTCAGCAACCCTACAAAACCTCCATGGACCCCTAGAAGGAATGCTTTTTATTAAACACCCAGAGAGAAAAGCTAAACCCTCAGCGCTGCCACAGTGTTCACTTTTGCAATCTGAAGGAACATTTGGACTCCAAAAACAGCTTTTACATCAGATTTGAAAAGCAGATGGACTCTATCACACAATTTAAAAAAACAAAAGCTACTTTTTATCTGGATTGCACAATTTTGTCTGTGCAGCAGCTTTTGTCTTTGAATATTCTGTGCAATCAAATGCGCAAAAGGAGCCTCTTATATCTCAGCTTGTGCGGACATGCCCACAGCTTACAGACCGGCCTCAAAGTGTTAATCGGAAAGCTGTCGTTCTACACGGTGAGAAGAAATAGAGGTTTAGAAGAGGACGCATCGTAAAAGGTTGAGGGAACAAGAGTTGCAGAGATGAAACTGTGTAGTGTGCTTTTGTTTATAAGGACATCGCGTCAGGAAGAGGTGAATAATGTGCTGCTTTGTGAGAGAACAAATGCTACAGCACTCCCCTTGATATCACCCTAATATGATGAGAGATTAAGGAGGAAAATAGCCCTCGCCTTGTCTCCAGGGTGTTGATGACTATTTAATGTAACTGCCTTCATTTCCTTCCATCCAGTTCATTGTGTTTTCTTAGTGAAAGGGGAAGCTTCGGCCGTTTTGTTCCCTTAATAAAAATCAATACTGGCTGTCAAAGAGGTGGGCATTTCCTGTCTTTTATGACAAATAAAGGAAGATAAATGCAAACATTGTTTTTCATCACTGCGCCACTTTTATCCCCACAGCGATGTTGGTAAATACAGGAGTGGGATGGATGCAGGAATACTGATTGCGCTTTCTTAAAAGTTGTAGCCCTCAGTCGTCAGATTTCACACATGCACCTTATTAAGTTTCATCATTTTACGAAACCTAAACATCAACATTAAAAATTCCGTCTCCAGCTTCTCAAATGTGAATATTTAGATTTTTTGAAACTTGCATTGGACATTTTCCATTTTAAGAATTATTAATAAAAACAGTGATTTTTATTTTCTTTATAGATACCAGATGCAAAACCTGCTACTACAAACTAATCACTCACACTGACCGTATGATGGGTTTTCTCTTGTTCTTTTTTTTTTTTTTTTTTTTTTAAATCTTCAGTTCCCTCTCACCTGTGACAAACACTCCCCGTGTTGCCATGGAAACAGTGACATGGTAGGTTTGGTTTGACAGCACATTGTCTCCAGTTTTCACCCTAACAGAGTGTACAGCTAAAGTGCCTCTTGAGTTCACGGCTGCTGAGCCACAGCGCTTTTGGATCAGGCTTACCCGATCTCATTGGTTCGGTTCAGAGCGTGCTCGCCGGCAGGGTCAGCGGGGGCCACGCCGACAAAGGAGCAGCAGCTGATCACTAATGCTGCTGGCTGATAAATGAAGCACAAACACCCTTCGTGGACAGCCTGCCTTTGACTTTATACACTTATGACACCTTCCCCTCCGTGTGCTTTCTCACGTTTTCAACAGTCAGTTGACAAAGGCCTGAACTGAACCAGTGCTCAGGTTTAAACTTACCTGGTAAAACAGAACAGAGCAAACTGAGCTGCTATATCTCTACCAAATAATATGACGTTGATAACGTCATGGGATTCCCATGATGCATTGAGTTTTTCCTTTCCAGTCACCTTTCTCACTCACTATGTGTTAATAGACCTCTCTGCATTGAATCAAACTTGTTATCAATCTGTGTCTCTCTTCCACAGCATGTCTTTATCCTGTTTTCCTTCTCTCACCCCAACCAATCGCAGCAGATGGCCCCGCCCCTCCCTGAGCCTGGTTCTCTTGGAGGTTTCTTCCTGTTAAAAGAGTTTTTCCTTCCCACTGTCGCCAAAGTGCTTGCTCATAGGGGGTCATATGATTGTTGGGTTTTTCTCTGTATCTATGAAGCGCCTTGAGGCGACTTTTGTTGTAATTTGGCGCTATATAAATAAAATTGAATTTAATTGAATAACTTTTGGAGCTATTGCGAGTCTGCATGATCAGTCATTGCTATAAAAAGACATGGTCCATTGGAGTGAACGAAGATCACATGACTCTTTGTGATTCTGGGTTTTATTGGTTGTAGCCATCTGAAAAATTATGGTTATTTTCACACTTTATAGACAGGCTATAATCTTTTATCAGTTGCATGACTAGCTTGTAGAACCACCTTTAGCAGAAATAACTAGAAGTCATCAGTCTCTGACATTATTGGGTTGGGTTATTTGTCCGAGTCCTTGAAATACATTCATTCTTTTACTTTTCAGCCAGTGTTGTAGAATTGCTAGCTTGCTCGGGCTCATTGTGCTGCATGACCACATTTCAGCCAAGCTTTTTTGGTCAAACTGCCAAAACCTCTGCCGTTAAAGAGGTGGTCACGCTTGCTGATGATCGAGTTAATCGAGTGCATTTGATTAGCAGCACCTGTCAGCACCAGTACCTGTACTGGTCCTTGCGCCTAGCTTTTATTGTTACTGAATTATTATAATTGAACTGATAAAACATGGCAGAATGAGAAGCTTCTTCTTATCCAGCTTTGATTGAATAACAGTTCCAAAATGAGATGGAACAATGTCACAGCGGTAACCTCACCCTGGCTTCTTCTGTCACGGTTGGAGACGTGAGAGTCTGGACCCAAGCGCAGACAAATAGATGGAGGAGAATGTTTAAACTGAAAATGAGCCTTTATTTGGCGGCAAATACTTCAAAGCAATGAATGAAGGGAGGAACTGAAAAACACTAACGAAACCTAAACTGGGAGAAGCTAACCAAAACAACATGAGAAACATAGAAAACATGCAAAAACCAGGAACAAGGAAGCTGAGACATGGAAACACAGAGGAAACGCAGACGAACTGACAAGGAACAGAGGAAAATACACACAGGCAGGGAACACAGCTGAACATAATCAGACGAGACGAGACAGTGAGGAAGCAAAACAGAATACACTGACGCAGGGGACTGTCAAAATAAAACAGGAAATACACGAACATGGAAGCCAGGACGCAAGGAACACAAGGTAGGCAGAGTGACAAAACCTAAGGACTGGAAAATCTCTAAAGTACTAAAGAATAACTAAGGAAACCATGAAAAATCACTAGATCACAGAACAATAAAAAAACACAACATAAACACAGAGTCACCTGACTCATTTTCAATACCATTTGGATACCTTTGATTTTCTATCAACAGTTGGTTTGCGTAGATGAAGTGTTTTATATTATCCTTTTATTAAATAGAATAAAATTCAATAAAAAACAAATCAATCAAGAAAAGAATAAGCAAATATCTAGTAAGGTTAAATGAAGTGCTTGCGCTTGTCTCTATTTATTATTTTACTTTGCTTAACTGGTTCAGTAACCAGTTCCACCACACCTGTCCAGACAAATAAGCTCACAATGCAAGTAAGTAGTTCAGACTTTAAATGCATGCAGTGTTGTCTGAACTGAGAAACAAAGGCTTTAATAATACTTGTCTGTGTATTTGGAGTGGGTCTGTCTATCAAATTGATTGATCCATTTTCTAAGCAGAGAAGCCCAGACCTTCCTCTACCCGTCTACCTCCTCCAGCTTATCCAGGGACAGCCACGACATGTAATATCTCCAGCGTGACCTAAGTCTGGCCCGATCACCCAGGAGACGCCCATCTTTGTCAGATGCCCGAATCCTCTCAACCGGTTTCTTTCATCCTTAGGGGGAGAAGTAGCTGTTCTACTCTGAGCTCCTCGAATGACCTATGTCCATATCTCTGAGAGAGAGACCAGCCAGATGATGATGGTACACATCCATGATGTTGGATTAAAAAAAGACACATGCATTTGTTTTCTTTATTGTGATGATATGAACAATATTTCTTGCTTCGTATGAGACAGTCTGACTGGAGTCTGTGGAAAACATGGAAACATCACCAAGATCTGTCGATCTGCGGTGCCGTGTTTGCCCTGAGAGCGATATAACTGCTTCAACCAAGTTTGTTGAGTTAGTTTTTAGAGACCTGTTCTCATTGGCTGCCACTTTTAAATCTAGTTTGAATCAATAAAGGATAAATAAAGAAAAAATGTGCACACACACACACACACACCTATAAACAAGCAGCTAATCAAGACAAAGCAGACTTTTATTACAGATCCACCTACAGTAGTGTTGGTGGATCTGTAATAAAAGTCTGCTTTGTCTTGATTAGCTGCTTGTTTGCTTCCAAGACTTTGTGCCGGTTAAAGAGACGATAAAGGAGCAACGTTAAGGCCAGATTTATTGTGCATACAGTAGCCAACAGTTTGCTCATTCACAGGCCAATCAGGGTAAAGTTTTAAGAGAATCACGGCAACAATCAGTAAGACCTGATAAAGGCTGCGATTTATGATGCAGTTTTACAGCATGATGACTTAAATAACAGAAAGATCCTAATAGCTTTTCACTGGCACATGGTCTAAAAAGAAGCTTTTTTTAAAAAAATAACAGACTAATAACCGGGCATTTTACTGGAAGTGAGAATTAAATTGTACTCAGAACATTTTAAAATAGGATACAGTAATGGGTAACCATACAGAAACTTGGGGGAAATGATGTTAACAGGATTGACATTCTGCAGAAAATCACAGGAGTAATATAATGTTTTTCTATGGTAAGATTGCTGTAATTACACATGTGGGAAGTCGTTTTTGACTTTTGTTTTTCCAAACCAGAACGACGATGACGTAGCAGCTCAATCGACTCATCATCCATCACAATTCACGGGTTCCTGTCATGTGAGAAGTACAGGAAAAACAAGTGTTCTTGTCCTTGGCTGGCTGTATTTCACAATCGGCTCACCACCAGCTGTAGATTTAAATAAACACAGCAGCCAAAAACGCCCCATTTAAGTGCTACTATAAGCACTTTTATTAATTATATCAATAAGTAAGAAGTGCAACTTGATTAATAAAATTCATTTGAAAAAAATCCACAGGTCCTGCTAAAGTCAGAAAACAAGACGAAAGGTAAAAATGCTGTGTTTCCTGTTTTATTTTGCAAAGTTTCTTGTCGTGGGTGTGTGATGTTCACTTTTACTCGCTCTGTCTCCTTGTCCCTCATTTGTTCCTGTCGTGTTTCCCACCTGTTATTCCTTAGCCTCATCACCAGCTGTGTCTCCCCTTCTTCTCTATCACGTCCCTCTTCTGCCTGTGTGCTTCCTCCTTCCATGTCTTTTCTTAGATTATGATTTGTTTTGTTTTTTTTGGCTCCATGACACAGGTCATTTTTGTATTTTATTTCCCCTGAGTGTGCCAGCATTAAAGCTAAAGGTAAAAGGTCTGTTTTCCATGCTCTGCATTTGGGTTCACACTCTGCCCGCCACACAGCGACACACAACAGAGTGGCTGATAAATATTTGTCCTTTACGTTGTACATTCAATATCAGACATAAAGGACATTTTGGAGCAAAGTGTGTTGAGCAGTCGGTCTTGATTACGAGATCAAAAATTACAGCCTTTATTTAAGGTTACTGATTTTGCACTCCCAGAATGAGAACCAGGAGGTGTAAGCATCTCTGCTTAGACTGCTGCACCCAGGAAGTCAAAGACCTTCTCGATGCTCCATCTATCCATCCAGTTAACCAGTCATTCCTCCTAACAGACCCCTCCCTTGTCAGATAAAAGGGCACAAAGCAGTGTGAGAGCCCTTAATACATTCTGCACATATTTGTGCATATGGTCACAGTAGTTTTTCTCATAGTTTTGTCATAATTCTAACAGAGCAGAAACAGGAAGAGTGGGGCAGTTGATGACAACTCGACAGCCTGCAAAAAGGCTTGCAAACAAGCGCTGAGACATAAAAAAATGCTGTTTTCTTTTGCACAGCATAAAACAATGAAACTAAATTTAAATTAAACAAAAGTGTAGCCTGAAATCAAGTCTAACAGTAAAAGAAGCAGTACTTACAGGACGGTGCTTTTGTGTTACCTAACAGCACTGGATCTGTGGCCTTTAGTTTATGTTGCTTGTAACTTTTGTAGGCTTGTGCAGTAATCTGAATCTCCACCGAAACCCTACTGTACATGTGGAAACTGAATCCAAACGAAAAGTTATTTTATCTGCACACAAGCATCTGCAGAAACCAAGGATAGCATGTTGTTCTCATGATACTTTTTTTTGTAATTCACCTGGAAGAGACAAGCATAGTCGTCGCAGTGTCCAGAGGTGAAGGCCATGCATTCAGGCTCATCACTAAATGGGAAAATCTTCCAAAAACCTGTTTAACTGTTGGACATCATGAGAAGTCATTGGCAGAAGAAATTAATGATCCTTTTTAATTGTGGCTCGTTCAAAAGTCCATATATGACAAACCACAAGGAGGAACACAAAACAGGGATCCGTGACAAAAACGAGGAGCACGAGGGATGCTGGGAAAACACAGACCAGACAGAGAAGAGGTTCAACAAACTCTAACCATAAAGTCCGAGTGCTGAGATGAGCCAGTCTGAATTTCCAAGAAGGCTGACCGAAGTTAGTTCAATCAACTCTGAACACCGTCAGCTCGAGTTAAAGCCATCATCGGTAGAGCTCCAATACCACGATCCACCATGGCAACAGGTACATAAAAAGCAGAGCCTCCATTTAATCTAATGGAGCGAGGAATATGAATGTGTGCGCGTTTATCTTTTAAAAAAAATAGTGGCGTGGAGAAAAGAGTCATTTCAGTCCGCTCGGTCATTCACAGTATAAGATTTCCTTATTCTGTCTGTGCTCGTCAGTTCATTAGATAAAGCTGTAATCCTAATTTTACACTCGATTTTTAAATGTAATTATTCAGCTGTAACCTGACAGGGTGACAGAAACTGAAGATAAAATATGGAGAAGCAGATGAGACACGGTTTACTGATGGACCCGTGATATTAGTCAGACCAAGTAAACAACATGAAAACACGGATCCATCCTGCCTTGTATCAAAGGTTCAGGCTGCTGGTGGTGTGATGGTGTGGGGGAAACTTTGGGCCTCTTAGTACAAACTGAGCTTCGTTTAAATGCTACGCTCTACCTGAGGATCAAACTGGCTTCTTGCACGATGAGTTCACTACTCAAACGGCCTCCACAGTCACCAGACCTCCATCCGACGCAGCACTTTTGGGATGTGGTCGTGGAACTGGAGATTTACATCACTGCTGTGGAGTCATAAATCTGCAGAAACTGTGTGTTATCATGTTAACATGTTAAAAAGATGAAGAAAAGGGCGCCTGACCCACTGCTGTCGACGTTGCTCTAACAAAGCGTTCAGCGCACAGAAGCTCAAGGAGCACGGTTTCATGTTGTTTGGCACTTAAACTACAACATTGTGCAAACAGGTCACAGTGACTTGTGGGGAAATTTATTGCAAAAGAAATTCTGCTATTTGATTTTTATACTAGAATGACACAATTATAATCATTTTTTAAAAAGTGACCAAACATGAATAACCTTTAATCTGTTTAAATGCCAAAAAACTAACAGCTTTGTTTTGACACAACAACAGAAAAAGGCTAAAAGCATTGGAAACAGCAAATGATGCCAAACCGTCCACTAAAAAGAATAATGTATGTACTAAAGCACAAACAAAAAGATTCAAAAAGCTTTGGTGACCCCACAGTGCTCGAATCCAGTATTTAGTTTGATATATCCTTTGAACTGACAGGAAATCGATATTTGGGTATAGAAGTGTAATCGCACATCATGCGCCCCTTCCAGATACAGAAACTACACAAAAGTAGCCAGACAGGCGCAAATTTAAGACTTCACTAAATATTTCATTTTAATGTGGAAATGAAAAACAGAAATACTAAAATCACCCCCCCCACACACACACACACCCCCACCCATTTCATTCCTTCACTCAAAGAGGGCTCTCCTGTGTGGTTGCCATAGTAATCCCAAAGCCAATAACAGCCCTAACCCTTTCCTCCTTCCAGCGAAGAAAGCCAGAGATGAAAATTGCCCCAATCAAATTTGCCCCAGCAAGCGTAGGTTCTCATTTCTGACGCCATGTCACACCCTGAACCTTGCACCCAATACCAGACCTTTAGCCTGCACTGTGTCTCCGCCATCATACCCCCACCCACCTCCACCCTTATTCAGGAGAGGACAGCATTATAAATCAATTTACAAGCTGGGAGAGACATTGGGCAGACGATGGAAACGAATGATGGCAGATGAAGCATATTGGAAAACATTTTCTTTCCCCTCACTGTGAGCGGGTGAATGAGTTGGTACCACCTCGTGTGCAGCTGGCCAAGAGAAACCTAATCGTATTTTTGCGTGTGCACGTGCGATGAATTAGAGAAAGGATGGGAATAATAAGGAGAAAGGAAGGGTTAGTGTGAGTCTGCTGCTTGTGTGGATTTCTGAATAATAAATAGTGGAAATGTGCAATCATAGCTGGCAGAGCTGTTTGCGCTAACTCAATTTCTGAATGAGGTGGTGGAGGAGAGGATACAGAAAGTGCTTACACTTGTGATTCTCCATCAGTCACTCTGACACCAGCTTACATGAGTGGATATGTGTATGTCAGCTTGGTGTGCTGTGGCTTCTGTGAATCTCTCCTTAAATCATGAGCAGATGTTCTAGAGCCGAAAGGAGAGATGCTAAAAATCAGACCTGTGACCACCGAGACGTACCGCTCCACTGATACATACATGAAGGGATCGACCATTAATTAAACAGTATAAAAGGCGGGCGTAGCCACTATGCGATCACCCACTTATTTTAGACTTTTTGGAAATCACCGTGTTTGTTTTTGAGGTCTGAAGTTGGCTTATATGGATAAAAGGGTGCTAATTTATCAGCAGGCTTCATTAGCAAACTGAATTTATAAACCATATGGGTGCAATAGACAGACACACATGTGCTAATTCGCGCTAAGTAAACATAAAGGCAATTTTAGAATTTCACACACCAAAACCAAACTACAAACATCTGGGATTGTCTGCACCGTACAGCAGGATATAATATTATTCCGAGAATCCATTCAAATGTTCCAAAAGGCGCTGACAGCACAAACACAGCGAGGAGGTTTAGTTCGGTGACTCGAAGCAGCAGATGAGGCCAGCGGACACTAATCGGCTCCAACTGCCTTTGTGAGGACACCTGTGATTATCCAGGTGGATGATTTAGGTAAAAAAACAAATTCACAGATGGCCAAGGCCAAATCTGTTGGTTAAGACTTTTGTACTGGGCTATAAAAAAAGTATTTTAATGCATTTTCATATGGGAGACTATGGAGATTTACTTTTAACCATATTAACATAAAGAACTAAGTAGAAAACTTTGGTTTTTGAAGGCTCTCAGTTGGTCTAAACCAGGGGTGGGCAATTCCAGGCCTCGTGGGCCAGTGTCCTGCAGGTTTTAGATCTCACCTTGGATCAACACACCTGAATCACATGATTAGTTTGTTACCAGGCCTCTGGAGAACTTCAAGACATGTTGATGAGCTAATTTAGCCATTTAAATCAGCTGTGTTGGTTCAAGGACACATCTAAAACCTGCAGGGACACTGGCCCTCGAGGCCTGGAGTTGCCTACCCCTGGTCTAAACCATAACAAGTATAAAAGACGAATGTAGCTTCTGGATCTTAAAAATGAAGCTGTAGACAAAATGCTCCTTAAACCTACATCTTTTAATGACCAGCAGGGAGTCACTCCTTAGCTCCTGTGCTCGGTGACCTCCGTAAACACGCTCCTTGCTCATCAGGTCCAGCTTAAAAACACCAGCATGGTCACAGTGATAATGCTCAGCTCAAGCATTCACAGGGGACTTTATTAACTGCTGGGTGATGTCACAGTGGCTACATCCTTCTTTTAAACTATGTGTGAGCCAGGCTTGAAATGATACATCAAACTGGTGTTTGTGACCTGAACAGGAGTTTTAGTATCACCACAGTAATAAAAAGCAGAAACCATTAGTCACAGCTCAATTTAAAGGTAACAGTGATAAGAAAATTGAAATCGAATAGGCGAGAGAGAGAGTAGTTTAGATAGCTGCCATAATCCAGACTTTAGTTTATTTGTCTGTCTGTGCGGTGGAAACACCTCAATCGACAATATTTGCTTGCCACCTCCAGTGTCCAGTTACACTTTTCACACAAACACAGCAAGGGTGGCACCTCGACAGGTAGGCAAACAGCTCAAAACAGAGCATGCAATAAACTGAGATGCCTCAGCATTTCACCACTGAGGCCACGGATGTTCATCTTGTATGCCTGCCTTAGAAATGCAATGGCAAAAGAGTTTTTAAGAAAACACAAGTGACGGAATAATAAATGACCTACCAGGCAACAGGTTTGCTCTAATCCAGTATTATTCAGGTTGATGGGTAACCTTCTTGCAGGTTGTTGTATTTCTATAATGTCTGATCTCCCATAATTATCAGGAGTTAAACTAAAGAAATGCTTCAGTGGCTTTTCTCCATCCTGCACTGTTTGTAAGCCATGTCGGCTAATGTTAGCCATTAGCTAAGCATTGTGTCATAAGGTTGCCAAGTTGGGCGTTTTTTGTTTGTTTTTTTAAATTAGGCAATATAAATTTGCATTTATTTATTTTTATAAACACTCAGAAATAGCAGTTATATGTCAGTCAAATTATTTAAATGACACGAAGCTAAACAAATTCATTTAAGTTTATTAAAGTACAAACGTTTCATTGCAGCTCTGTGGTAAAGACCTATAACACCTGCACGCTTTTTTCCCCAGTTATGTAACAGACACTTTGATTTACTGTTAATGCTGAAACGTCTCTGCAACTATTGACTTAATTATAGGAAAGAATTAACAGTTCTTACAGTGCAGATCTCCTTATTTATGGCATCTAGCAGTGTGTGGTGGTTGGAGCACTCCTGCTCTACATCATTAATTACCATGAAAGTTGCCTTGGTCCTCAGAAGATTCGCTGACTTCTTCCTTCAGTTTCTCAGGGTACTTTTGATGATATGTTCTCACTTCGCTCATCACATAAGATTCAACCTTTGCTTCACTTTCACCAGTTGGGGTGAACAGAAACTTCTAAAACCATCCCACCAAATGTAAAAAATAAATAAATTACTGACAGAAAACTATTTGTAGAGCTGAGGGCAGCTGTAGATTTGTCTGTTGACTCATTCACTTTGGGTTCATCACAACAAGCGACCACTAAGCATGCAGAGGAACACAAATGTGACATTAGCATCACTTATTACCGGCGTATGTAACAGCTCATGTCTCCGAATGTTTCCCACGTGCTTCCTCTCCAAACAAACAAATCCAAGACTGACTCCTCCCTGAGGATAATGAAGATGGAAAGATTGTGCAGTATTTTTACGCTGCAATTACAGACAACACGTCAGAGATAAGAGGTTTAATGTCTCAATCTATATATACCCTATGCCTTCACATATTGCTCATTCTGAATCATTAAGAAGATGCATACAGAGCAACAACTGAGCAAATACGGAGGCTTGAAATCAGGGATGTGGGATTTTAAGGAGGAAAATTGGGATTACTTTGAGAAAGCAGGAGAGTTGGGCACATGCCTTTCATTATTTCATTATTGCATTATAGAGCATTTACTTTGAGGGAAAACTTCAGGACCGTATGGATGCTTTCATTCTTCCAGTCACATGCACCTTGCAAATGAAAGGTCTGTACAAATGTATGAACATTTACTACATCTACTGTAACTAGAGTTGAGGTTTTATTGATCAAGAACCTCAGCCCATGCTCAAATATCACCTGAAGTCAGAGCACTCATTAACATCAAACCAATAACAAGATAAGAAGGAAAATTCATTGAATTTCACTTTTAATTAAAGTTTTTCACACCCATTAACACAGCAACTGGAGAACATCTGTAAGTGGCTGAAGCGTCACAGTATAAAAATCTCTACCTGCACAGGTCCAGAAACACAACAAGAACAACAACTGCACATGGAAACCAACTTCCACCAGAGAAATGAAGGAATTCGATATCAAGTAACGGACCGGCACTTTGCAGCTGCATTTTCCAGAGCGAACCTGTCAAGACAGGAAGACTTGAGAAACACAGTGTATTTAAAATAAAATATATATATACAGCATATTTTTAAAGCAAATCTTAGCGAGAAGTGTGACTAAAGTCAGCGTCAGTATAATATACAGCTCAGTCTCTCTCACACACACACACACACACACACACACACACACACACACACACAGGTATTGACACTTTTCTCAATTCTCATTTTAAATGTCATCAGTCAGGCCTCTCTGGCCTGTGTCTAATTAAACAGCTATTGAGTGCAGAAATATACAGACTGATTTCCACCACAACAGCAGGGTGGATAATGGGAAAGTAATTCCTCTGCTGATGTAATAAAGGTTAGCTGCACAGGCGCAGTGGCGATTAGAGATGCTGTAGTTTAATACCCTGACAGCTGCTGGGTAAACTGTTGTAACATCTGGTACGTATGGTGTGTTCGAGCTTATTACTGTTGTTTTTTCAAGCTCCATCATCAGCTAGCTCTTTCCTGGTGGTTAACTGCTAAGTTGTGACATCAAGGAAGAATTCAAACAGTGGTCTGACATTTTCCCTGAATGTCAAAGTTAAGATGAATAACTCGAGTCCTGTTGGCCTCGGCTCTTGCCGTCTTTAGGGGTCCCCATCGGAGATTATCTGCCTCCATCTCACCTTATCTCTGTCACATCATCTTTCTGCTTCTCCTTTACTACATCCACGAATCTCCTTTGTATCTTCCTCTTTCCCTCCTGCCCAGCAGCTCCATACTCAACATCCATTGTCCACAATATCCACTATCCCTCCTCTGCTCATGTCCAAACCGCTCAACCCTCTGCTATACTCATTACTAATCCTGTCCATTCTGATTACTCCTAATGAAAATCTTCAACTCTGCCACCTCTGCCGCTTGTCTTTTTGTTAGACCACACATCATAGCAGATCTCGCTACCATCTTATAAACCACTCGTCTCCACCATTTCCACCCCGGCTTCGCGCTCTTCTTCCCCTTTCTTGTGCACCGTTCATTGTTTTGGATGACTGACCCCAGGTATTTACACTCCTCTACTCCTTGCGATTTCAGTTCAAAATATCATCCAAAAGCTGACACGAAAATGAAGCGAGTCAGATGTGAATAATAAAAGATTCGGGTAAAATATTCTTCAGAAAAACTTTTAAAACCCCAGTTTGTACTTTGGTTTGCATTCATTGTGATAAAAAATAATTAACTGGTTGAATTTATTTAAGTTACAAGATGTATGTACTGATGAGGGTCTATCTCACAATTTGCAGAGTATGAACCTGTGACATATTAACCGAGAACAGCACAGCCCATCCAAGCAGAAATACCAGATTAAAGGCATTGTTTTCAACTCTATTAAAAGATAAACCACATGAAAACAGTTATAAAAATTGAACACACTCAAACACACCCTCCATATATTAGCTGCAGTTTTATATACACATTAGTGTCTGCAGGAAATCCTCACCTATAGCACAAGGAGAGCCACAACAGCACAATAAGAATCCACTGAGATTTAGTACTGAAACTACTGGAACATTTTAGGCATGCAAAAGAAACATCGACAACCAAACAATTTGGAAGTTTGAGTAAAAGAAACAACAACAAAGTCTACAAGCAGGCACTGTATGTTGCACACAAGTATGCAGCAGGGATTGCAACAGATCACAGAGTTTCACGCCATAACAATCCAACCAACAGAGTCACTGTATATGAAGCACAACGATAGTGGTGCTACAAGTGAGCTACAAACACCAGGTGAGAGCAGTCCTCGTATAATTAAACGAAGCTTTGGGTGGACGTGTGAGGAACTCTCAGTAATTTGCATCAGTCTGATGTCTCTGACTTATTTTCTTTGTGAAGTCGCTCTCCTCTGCTGGGCACTCGAGGTTGCAATCACTTCCAATTTCTTCTAATTCTTCAGAAGGACGACAGAGAACAGCAACAGAAGGCGGGGCGGCTGCTCCCGTTAAAGCACACAAGGTTGTTCTCTCGACATCTCTTTCCTGACTCGTCTGCTTCCTCCCCATCGGACTTCATTAAAGATGAAACTGTATATCTGAAAATGTCTGTCATAAGCACTTCTCCCTCGCTGGTGCATAATTAGCATTTCACAGACAAGTGTATATACACAATACAAACCCAACATACATCGAAGAGTCGTTTCAAAGCATTCAGTTTACAAAATACGACATAGAAAATGAACAACTTTAGACGAAAAAAGGAAAAAGAAAGGAAATCAGGCTCAAAACACACACACTCACACACACTCACGTACACCCACAGTGTAAGGCTTTAGGGTTTAATTAATCCTTGCACACATCATGCAAAGACCAGCGCCATGTTCACACTGTGCAGCTGGTACTTGCTGTGACACAAGTTTTCTAATCTGCTCAAATGAGACATTGAATAAAGTTACACAATGCACAATGGTATGATCGTTTGTCTACTGCCAACAAGGCAAATGTACAGTACAGTGCAAAAGTCTCAATCCACCCTTCATCTCTTTATTCATTTGCTCCCAAGGAGACAGGCTTTCGTGTCATTTTTAAGGTGGCCTTGAGCAACAGTTTTCCTTTGGCAGCTTTTTCACTCATCTTCAGTCCAGTCCTTGTACCTGACCATTTTCAGAGTCTGTTAAGCCACTGACCTATGTGTCTACACATAAAAGACGAATTTAGAAATGAACCGATTTTAAATAAGTATATTTTGGTACTTTGTTACTAGCGGCTGATCACACAAACCATCGTTTGCTCACATCTTTTTTAGTTGAAAGGCATACTGTCCTACTGGGCATGTACGGATACGGGGCTACGTTTTAACTAGGATCTTGTCAAAAATGATGGAAATGTGAACACAGAAAATCACCACTAGGTTTCAATCCACCGTACAGTACTATCTGGAAAGCATCTGATCGTCAAGAGCTTCATTTTTCTACATGACAGTGATCCCAAACACACCAACAACGCAGTGAAAGCATACTCGGGTAGAAAATTAAGCTGTACTATCAGTCATGGGTTGGTCTCTCCAGAGCCCAGATCAGAATTAGTGAAGCAGAGTGGGATCAGTCAACATCCAAAGGAGAGCTTTGAATGTCCTGGAGAACTATTCCTGAAGACCACTTAAAGAAATTAGCAGAAAGCTTGCCTTTGAGAGTTCCGGCTGTGTTGATGAATATAAAGTGTTCATAGCAAATATTGACTTTTAAGCTCCTTAGAATTGCACACTCTCAGTTTTTGCCTCGTATACTGTTTTTCCACTTATGTTTGCACGTTTTAACAAATCGCTGCACTTATTTCCCATTTTCCTTAAAAGGATAAAGAAATGAGGGGTGACTATTGGACAGTACTGTGTTGTTGCATACATTTAAAAATTAAAAAGTTAAAAAGTTCGACTTTCTTGTCCTGCTGCAAACAGCAAATCAGCACTTTGTCCAGTGTAAACCTTACATTCACTTGTAATAATCAAACTAGAAAATGTCCTTTACATGCTACTATATTTAAAATGAGTCCTTTTTTCATATCTGTTGAGATTTGGAGTAAACAATGAAGAGTGAAGCGACCTGGAATGAAATTTTAAATGAGGGAAAGACCATTTGAGTATTTGCCTGCGTTTTTATCTTGTAGTTCAGAATTACCAACTGGTCTTGGAGTCGATGTCGATGTTTAATCAAGGTGCCCACACTGGACTTGACTGCATGTTGACGGACTGTTATTAACTGGAGTGCCCACACCGCTATTTCATCACAGTATAAGGATTTCATCAACCAGATAAATATGTATATCAAATATACTGCAACCAGTTTCCCTTGCTGCTCCACTTTCATTAACTCATAGCTGTGTTTCATACGGTTACAGACATGACTGGAGGCTATTAAAAATATTAAAATCCAAAAACATTACTGCTCACTAATAAAAATCTCATTTTAACAAGTCATTTCTGTCTATAATTAAGCTTTAGGAATATTTTAAGGTGAAGAAATCTGCTTCTAACATAAGATTTTTTTCATGGATAGTGTCCGAATCTTGCTCTGCAATCAAAATAGATGAGAAATGATTTGTTTACACCTAGGCTATTTTTCATATTTTGCATGCTTGTAAGAATACAGGTGGTTTTGCTCTGTTTTGTTCAATGACGTGTCAAAAAGACAGCGACAAATGCTTTCTTTAAAATGTTTGATGCTGAAGGAAAGGATTAAACACGGGTGGTTATAAACTCTACAGACATCGTTTCCCCACATTTGTAAATGTTCTGTAACGTTCAGTTATCCTTAATTGTATCGTTATAACATAGACTTTAGTGTTTCTTACAAGATCAATCGTATTATAATTGTACTTTTTGATGGGCATGTAAATGTGGGCTGCTCTGGCAACTGGGATCAAAGGGTCATTTGCACATCAGGCTCTAGTGCCACTTCAAAGCTCCCACCGTTTCACAAAAGCATCTCTGTGCCCGTGCAGCACATGGCGAGATGGGGAATCGCATCCAGTGCTGCTGCGGATTTCTGCCACATTACAATAATAAAACCGTGGCACGCACAGATGAGCGCAGTGAAGCACAGGTGTCCTCCAACCTTTGAACCGGAGCTGGCTGGGAGACCCGGCCAGAAAGAAAACCTTTCATGTGTCAAATTCAACCGTTGCTGTTCAGCCCAGCTTGGTTTAATGAGTGTTCATTAATGGGAGAGGGAGTTAGGCAGAGCTTGGGATGATAAATCCTTGAGGTGTCCACATATCGGCTATCTGGGTTATTTAGTGCTCTTAGTGTTTATTTAGATTTATTAAAGCTGATGTTCCTTATGGGATTGGTTTTCATTCTTGGAGGTCCTTCCCTGTCTTCTCCCTTTGTCTTTATGGTCACTGTTAGAATAAATAAAACATAGAAACCAGTGCAAACATCTAATTTAAGCTTAATCTGTATCCTCGCTCTTTGCCCCCCTTTGACCTTCAGTTCCTGGAGCTTTAAACCCCTGAGAGCAACTTCCCCAGAGGCACCTCTCGCTCTCCCAGCAAGGTGTCCCTTTTGAGGCTGGTGCCTTTATTCACCACCTTGAACTTCACGGAGAGGCTCTTCACCTGAGTCGAACTTATGGAGTCGAAGAAGAAGTCCTCGTTAAAGACCGGGTTGCGGCTGTTCTTGATGATGTTGCTCCTTTGCTTCTGCAGCTTGCCCGGGTTCAGATAGACAGACACGCAGCAGTTGATGCTCTTCATGTCGAAGTGCTTGTCGTACAGACTCTCCGCCGCCAGGACGCGGATGAGAAGGCGGGAGGTGCTGGAGTCGTAGTTGACGCTGATCCGCACTGTCCCGCCTTTGTGCAGGTTGATGGTGTGCTCCCGATGGAGGCCGTGGTCCGAAGCTCCAGCGCCGCCGTGATAGGTGGGGACGTGGAGCCGTCGCTGGACGTTGGGGCTGGGCTCGGCCGAGCTGCACTCGTCGGTGGAGAGGGAGCTGTGGCGCGCGAAAGTCCGCTTGGCTTTCACCACTTTGGCCTGCGTCTCATGGGTGAAGATCTTGAGCAGGGACGCGGAGCGAGAGAGCAGAGGGGAGCTGAAAGGGGAGGACTCGGCTGAGGAGCAGGTGTCGCTCTCTCCGCCGCTGAAGTATCGGTAGGGATTCATGTGAGAGGTGTTAAAGTCAGCTGGATTCAGGTGGTTTCCCGTGTCGCTGCTTCTGCCCGGAGTCTTCCTCTGCGTATTTGGGGAGGTGATGGGACTGGTGAGCTCGCAGTGGAACAGCGACTCTTTACGGCGCGTGTGGGGGCTTTCCTTCAAGGTAGCAAACCCGTAGGACGTCTGGGTCTTGGGGACATAAGGCAGAGACATTGCAGTCTGCGACTGGGGGTCTGCGTTAGTGTCTCCAGCCACCACATCATCAGCACTCTCTATCTGTATAATGTGGCGGTTTGCAGCTCTCAGCAAGTTCTTGGTGTCTCCTGCAATCTTGGCTACCAAACGTGGGCTTCTCGGACTGCTGATCTTCCCACTACCGATGGTGTGCTCAGAAGTGGACGGGTGCAGGCCTTCTTTGGGCTTTACGGCGGGGATCTCGGGCTCTGGGGGGCAGCTCACCAACTTCGGAGGAATGAAAAAATCTGGGATCCTGTCGGGGGTGAGGACGTTGCTGTAGGTCGGGGTGCCACCCTTCTTGTCCCCGTTCTCCCCCTGTCGCAGAACACCACTCTCCACCGACCCGCGGATCTTATCCAGAACCCACATGGTCCCCACTGGAAAGTGGGATGTGTGGAGTAGGTGCAGTCAGGTGTGTCTGCAATTAATAACACACATGGGTGGGCGGGGAGAGGGAGAAGGGGGGGGGGGGGTTAAACGATCAGAGCGTCACTCCACGGAGAGAAGAGGGATAAAAATATCACCTGAGTGCTTTCGCGCTGAAACGCAGTCTGTGATTAGGACCGCAGGCGTTTACAGGAACAAGACTTGAGTAAACAGGAAATATTATAGCGTTATCACACTGAACCTGAGCTTAACTTTCTGTTTAGTGTCGAACATACGGACAAACCCTTCTTTAAAAAGGTTTTCTAGGCTTATAAACAATAGCAGAGAATCCTTTGAACGGACAAAAGACAGAGCATTACTAAAAATAAAATAAAATAAATCCATCTACATTAAATCTCCAACACATGGAATAAAGTCTTTGTGTAGTTTTTAAATAACAGAGTGTCTTTACGGACTAACGCAATCAGTCTGCGGATAAATCAGCAACAAAGGATTTACTTCTCGATTTCCGATCGCACGGTCACGTTTTAATGAGCAAAATTTAAAAGTGCATTCTTTGAATTAGAAACTCTCCCTAATGATGTAACTGGAAACTTTTAATTTGCACTTATGCTTTAATCTAATTTAATTTCAGTTCCGGGAAGACGACAAGAAAAGAAAAGCTCACAAATATAAATTATTTTACCAAATGCATTAATAACGCTCCTGCATATAGATATTCGATACGTTTCGACATTGAACGATCACATGAACTCGTTTTTTAAGAGAAAAACTCAGTAATGAAAAGACAGTTCAACAGGTGCCTGCATGTTTCCTCTGGTCTGCTTCGAAAAGCTCAATAATGTTGATATCTGTGCTATGTAATAAAATTATGATACTTACAGCAATACAGAGGAAGACGCAGTCCTCTTTTTTCACTTTGCTTTCGTTTCTTCAGTAACAGGTGTGCTTTTTTCCCCCTCTCTCTCAACCTCTCACACACACCTCGGATAGGTCTGTGCGCTCCGTGGCGCTACTCTGCGCCCTCAGACGGTCTCGGCTCCGGAGCGCCTGTGGTGCGTTTTATAGATGGCACACAGATGCAGCTGACCAATAAGATCAAACTGTGCGTTTCCGCAGAACCAGCTAGAAAGAACACCAGTTGCTCCTGTGAGGAAAGGAATCATACAGGTTGGGTTTACATGAGTCCCCAAGAGTCACTGCAGTTAACTGCCGGGGTTTTCTTTTTAACCTTTGCGCACAGCACTGAGGTTTTATGTTCCAATCATTCATTCTCTCTCTCTCTGCATATATCCATATCTATCTCTATAGAGATAGATATGTACATGGGGCTGTTTGACCAGAAAAAAGCACAAGCAGACAATGCAACGTGGAGCATATGCAACTGTGTGCTGGTCCAATTAACTTTAGACTGACCTTTTTTTAACTCTTCTTTTGTGTGTGTGTCTCTCTCTCTTCGCGTTTAACCCGACCTATTGGTCTCCCTGGAAACTTTGCTATGGCAACAAATACATTTGTCTAAAATAGGGCTGACTTCATTGACCTGCAGCACAAAAGGCACTTTATTTGTCCAGATTGCCTGGTTTTGAGTCAAGTGCCATACAGCCCGTGGACTGAGAGGGCTACGGCTGCTGCTGCTTTATCAGAGATCAGTAAATAGACAGCAACACTAGACTGGCTCGCCAACTTAGAAATGTGCAGATGGAGAGTGTCCGTGTCTGGTGACTCTGACAAGCGCTTTGCAAACAAGTGATTAGCCAACATTTACCGCGCGCAGACCTGGAATAGGTGTCAGCATCTCTGCCTGTCTGTGCCTCAGGCGCATGGAAAACGAGCTTGATTGCCATGGGTCGTGTTGTTGCCCTTCTTGTCATAACTAATTGGGAGCTCACTGAGGGGAAACAGGCGCTCTACAGTAAACTAACAGCTATATTTGAACTCCGCGCTGAGTTCAAAGTGCATAAAAGGTTCTCCGTAGCCTGTCATGGATACATTATTTCTCTTCAACAAACTCAGAAAAAAGAATAATAATAATAATTAGACTAAATTCTCTTGCAATGTCGGTTCTTAATGTGCTGAGGAGAAGCAGCCAAACATTAGCATGTCAACAAGTTCACGGTGACACTGAGGACACAACAGCAGATGCTTTGCAGACAGAGTTCAGCAGATATGAAGTCAAATGGATCTTACTAGCCGTCGAAGTGCTTCCTGAAATTACAGGTCATTTTTACCTGGTCTATATAGCATAGGTATGGTTGAGGGTGACGGCAATCAATAGTTTAGTAAACAACGGATACAATAAAAGAAAACATGCAACCTTTGCATGGCAGCTGATAAAACGCCGAGGGCATCATCAGATATTGTATTGAATAGTTTTGGAGTGGATGACGCACATTAATCCCCCTGCAAGGATTCAATACCTCATCAAATGTGTGTAATCGGAGTTGTGCAGGTGCTTTTGTTTTAAAATCAGAATTGATCGACACTGGTCTGTCAACATGTCGTGACATTTGAATTTAAATATTGCGGAATCCTTTTGAAACACGGGTGCAAGAAACCGCCATTCTTACTCGAGTGTCGGAGTGGACATAATTATACATCTCGTCTTAGGAGGTCCAGCCAGGGGTCACCGGCTGATGTAATCTGGAGGGGGCACTTACCATATAGATTGCAAAGACACATTTGAACCCTCATCCACTGCATGCCAGAGCTGCCTGATCACCATAGAGACACTTGATGCCTCTTTAAGCAAAGCCCGTATTACAGTGGGAGGCTGTCAGTTTAGTAGGTGCGTAACGGAGAGCGTCAGAGCCTTAAACTACTTTCGATTTATTTTCTTTCTAAGAACTCATGTCTGTTTATAAACCAAACTACATGTCTGCACCATCTGGCTTCAGAGTTTATTTAAATGATTAACCAATTATCACATTTTCTGTCCACAGACTAATCAGGTAACCAAGGTTTGGACACTACAGCATAAATTTAAATGTGAATATATTACCTTAAAAGTGTAATAGAAAACGAGGCTCATTAAAACTGAAACTACCTCTTCTGAATGTGCTACTACTCTGTGCACAACTCCAGCCTCACACTGCGAACAGCTTCCTCTACAAAATAATGAGATCAATACACCAGCGGCGGAGAATCTACCGAGAAAAGGTTAATGTGTCTGTTCTGCTCTCATTAAGGGGCTGAACCCTACAACTCTGTCAGAAAATGTGAGGAACACTGAAGCTATTACAAACCTGACTGTACCAAAGTGGCCTGCCCCACTGAATAATACAGAGCTGAGTCAGTGTGATCGTGTTTGCTTGTTCTCTCTGTGGATGGACAGATGTACCGCCGAGGCTGTGACTAAAGGACAAACCCCCGAGTGTGTTTCAACACTGTGGCATCCTCTCTGCTGACGCTCGACTGGCTTCCTAGAAAGACGGGAGGGAGAAGTTGGAGCTGGTACACAGAAATCTGCACCAAAGCTCTGCAGGAGGTTCAGTGCTCCTCCTCGTAGAGTCGCTTGTTCCGTCATCGCTTTGAGTGTGTTTACTCTTAGCATGTATGGCAACCCATTAGTGCCACAGCAGACACGCAATAGTGCGGTATGCTTCATCACTGTTCTTTGCGTGAAAAGGTTGCACAGACCTCCTTTTCACTGAAGAAGAAAAACAGCCATTCCCTGTTATTCATTCATCAAAGCTCTGCTGTAAAAGCTTTCAAGCCATCTCTCATACCATGTAAATCAGGATCGAGGAGATCGCTAACATAAGATGCTGCACTACCTTCAGTAGAACTGGCTTCAGATACCATAGATTAGATTTGTTATTTCCTCTAAGAAATGCTAAAATCTCACAATGTTGTTTTTAATACTTTTTTTTACTGTCCTCTTCTTCCTGCTAATTACATTCTTGTTATGGTTTCTGGTCGCAGGTCTCTCTTGTAAGAGAAATAAGATTAAGCGGCCCACTCTTTATTGTCGTCATCCATCTTTCTTCCCTCCTGCCAGCCTCTTCCCACCCTACAGACAGCTTCTGCCGCCTTATGCACAGACATAGCATCCCAATAACCAACTCTCTATCCTCTCACTCTCATTTCGTCACCTCCTCCAGGCTGTCCATGCAGGTCACAGACGGCTCGAGCTCAGATGCTTGCCAGTTGGAGCAGAGCAACTGAGTAACGCACGTGGCTCGGGGTCACAGCGTGAAACCAGAGCCACTGTTCGTGGCATCCAGCTCCTGCTCAGCAGCCTGCTTTTTCTGGTCCACTGAACTGGCATTTTGATTGGGTGGACGCAGGGCAAAAGGTCATACCCGTCGCCACAGGAAACACATCTGATCGGCTCGGCAGAAAAAATGGTGTATCACCGTCAGAGGACATCTCGTGATCTAGGAGCATGGGAGAGCGTTAGCACATAAATGAGAAAAGTATACTCCTGTGTGCACTACTCTATTATTGATCGACATTTTTGTCAGCTGAAAGCTCCCGCATGGCATTTCAGATTCATGATTTTCATTTTCAAGCAGCATATTACAGACAGCCAAATGTGGGTCAACTCTACCAGAAAGCATAGCGTGGAGATAATAAACCATATAACTCAAGTGTAGGAAGAGAATAGAAGGGTAGAGCATGTCAGCTATACAGTCCATTTCAACAGGCACGCTGGTTGATGAGAAAAGGGAAAATGACCAGATGATGCATTTGCACTTTTTTAAAGATGGTGAAATATTGAATATGGCACAGATTACTCTCAAGGATGCAAAGTGCCTCCAAGAAAGGTAGAAAAAACATGTCAAAAGATAAGAAAAACAAGAAGGAAAAAGACAACAACAAAAAAAAAATCAGTTATTTAAAAACAAAAATCTCCCTCAGCTTTGCGCAGACCACTGAAACGGCTCAAAGCTCACAAGAAGCAAGCTGATGCTGCCCCCTAGAGGCATTAAACAGAAACAAACTGAATTCATGGTGGAAAAAATATTGTTCAGATCTGCAAGTGCAGATCTTTATCCTCCCCTATTTGAACATGTGCAACTAAGACAAAAAACCAATGCAGGCTTGAGAGAAATACATCCACCACCACAGGCATCACTGAATGTCAGGGTGTTATTGCCCCACAATGAAATAAAACACCAGAAATAGAGCAAGACGTACTCACAGGAAGCCAGAAAGTAATTGCACTCTGGAGCAGGCACAATTACTGCACCACATACAACTTTCTTACCTCAGTTTACTTGCAGATTTATATTCTAGATTAAATAGATTTTTTGGCAAGTGGTTGAGTTTTCCAAAAACATGGATATGTAGGGATATATCTTGTGTAAAGCTGCAAAGACACAGGCAGTGTTTCATTCAGAAAAGAGACAATTGAACATTTAAGGTTTATTAAAGGGTGTTAAAGTCACTTCCCTGTCTGTACAGACTTTAAAAAACCGAATAAGGCTATTTTATAGAGAAAAAAAATCCATATATAGATGCATTTTTACCCTTTTTCCATTCACCATCACTTAGAAAAATATCAGCTTGATTTATATCATACTTGTCCTGGATATTTACAACAGCAAACCCCAGAAAAGCATGAACTTCTTCATTAGTGAAATCATCTGCCTGATTTGTCTCCAACTTGATGATAACGCGTGAGTGATTATCAAACACCATTCAGGTACGTGATGCAGTATAAATAATACTGTGATCTGTTTATAAATTAGAAACGTCGTCGCTGAACTCCAGCTCAGGAGCAAGCCAGAATACTTTTATTTCTGGGTTTTGGTTATTTGCACACCTTTCTTTACTGACAGACCAAAGTCCTTGGTCTGAACACTGAATTATTCTCTTTCAGTACGACTGCAGATCACAGTAAACTTTTGAATACAAAGATTATAACATCTCAACTCTGCCAGATTCTGCAAATCAGCCACACATGCTTCATATGACCACGGCATGAAAGGATAAAGAGGCACAGCCCTGATATTCCTGAAAGGTTTTAACACAAAAAAGTAAAACCAATTTTAGCCAAAAGCTGAAAAATTACCCTCAAGACATGTCTTATGTCACTCAAGTGTCCTCGTCTTGAATAGAGTGGCATCTTTTCCTATTAAAAATGACAAACGATCTCAGTCAGTCCCAGAATTTATCAGGTTACCAGAACCGTATGGAAACATTTTATACACTGGTTAAAAAAAAATTAAAGGAACATTTTGAAAGCACATTAGATTTCAATTTAATTTCCATCAGTTCCAATGATGAAGAACTAAAAAGAATCCACAGATATCCTCCTCACCCTGTGAGGCAGGTGCCGAGCTGAGAGGAAAAGAAGAAGAAATGGGACAGAGAAAAGGAATTAATGGTTCACTGCAGAACTTGTTTGATGGAAATGAAAGCAAACCTACAGAGGGTTGAATTCAAACATACCCCAAAAATTACAGTTAAAAAATTGACGTGAAAGGCTAGTCCATTTTGCTGAAATGTCATTGCAGTAACTCAGAATGGTACTTACTAGTTTGTATGGCCTCAACATGGCTTGTATACATGCCCATAATGAGATGATGGATGGTGTCCTGGAGGCTCTCCTCCCAGATCTGGACCAGGGCATCACGGAGCTGCTGGACAGCTGAGGTGCGACCTGGCAGCATTGGATGAATCGAGACGTGGTGTTCCACAGGATTTAGCTCAGGTGTAGGGGGTCAGTGACTGGTATCAAACCTTTCATCCTCCAGGAACTGCCTCCTTACTCTCGCCACATGAGGTTGTACTAGGAGGAAACCAGGACCCAGTGGGGCCAAGGATTTTATCCGACACACAGAGCTGTGGAAAGCTGTGCGCCCCTCCATGGGTATGCCTCCCCAGACCATCACTGGCCCACCAACAAACCAGTCATGCTGCACAATGTTACAGGCAACATAATGTTCGCCACACTTTCCTGCTCTCATCTGTGAAAAATCACTGGGTTCCAGTGGTTGCCAACTCTGGTATTCTATGGCAAATGCCAATCTGGCTCAGCAGCCAGGCAGTGAAAATAGGGCCCACAGCCCACACTCACCAAGTCTAATTGTTTAGTCAGAAACATTCACACCAGTAACGAGCTGAGGGTCATTTTGTAGGGTTCTGGCAGTTCCTCCTTGCACAAAGGAGCAAATACCGGTCCTGCTATTGGGTTAAGGACCATCTACGCTCCTCTCCAACTCTCCTAGAGCAACTGCCCGTCTCGGGAAATTTCCACCATGCTATTGAGCCTGTGCTGGGAGACACAGCAAGCCTTCTGGCAATGGTATGTATTGATGTGCCATCCTGAAGGAGCTGGACTACCTGCACAACCTCTGTAGGGTCCAGGGTCTTTCATGCAACACTGAGCTAAGTTTAAACATAATTCACAGAGCATGCAGCTGGACTCTTACCTCAGTTGGGCTAAGATCCAAAAGGTCCTACACAGAAGAAATAAATGAAAAAGAAAATGCGTCCACTTAGAGGAGACGAAGCTCAAACTCACGTTTGTAACACAAAAACACAGAAAGCATCAGGAAATCCTTTAAAAGTCTCCACCACCCTCTGAGTGTAGCAGGGTGACTACGGGGTACACGCCTCATCACGTGCTTTCCTTACACTTCAACTCAAACAGAAGTTTTAAAATGAATTAAGAAAGGAAACAGGTCTTACCTCTGCAAGACAACTCTGAGTTTCCCTCAAATGGTATTCACTATCATCATTTCAGTGACTGCAAGACGACACAGAAAATGCAGAAACCAATGAGACCGTGAAAATCTCCAACGCACGCACACGCGCACACAAATAAAATAAAAATCAGCCAATATCTAATAAAGAGCTTTATTCAGATTTTAAATAGATTTACAAACCATAAGAAAAAAAAGAAAAGAAAAACGAGGAAAAAAAATATATCAAGTGATCGTCAAAATATCCACATGTGCATATCAAGGTAGATTGTAAACAGTCCTTTGAAGCCAAAAAGTGAGACTGCCAGGGGTCAGGTTCACTCAGCTGGAAAGGGGTTTGTTTATTGGTGGTTGTTTTGTTTTTTTCCTGAGGTTCTTGTTGTTTTCTTAACTGCTGGGTTTCCCTCAGTGAGGCTGCCACCAACCAGAGCTCAGAGTGTGGGGAGCAAGGACGATAAAACAGTAGTTTGACCCAAAAAAAAAAAAAAAAAAAAAAAAAAAAAAAAAATCCCATTCTCACAAACCATTACAATAGAGAGGCAGGGGTTCATTCATAAACTATGTAACAAACACTGATCAATTATACAGTAATGACAACTCTGTGGCGTAAACAGTAGCGGGTAACGATCCCTGCATGGTGTGCCGACTCAGTTTGGCTCTGTTCAACTTTTCCGTTTCATATCTGTGTAACTGGTTCATATCTTTACTCAGTCTTATATGAACAACAAAAGGGCTCTTAACAATAAAGTCAATACATATAAGAGAAAACATTGCAGCCTTTACCACAAATTACAAAGAAAAAAACCAACAACCCTGAAAACAGAAAAGCAGCCCCCCCCTCCAAATGCAGCTCAGATAAAATTGAGTTAAGAGGACATTTTTCCTTGGACACAATCCCAACCCTTATAGCAGGTCTAAAACCACAAACACATCATAACAGCATGCTAGTGAAGAACCACATTCTCCTGTTCATGCTTAGAGATAAACCCCATCCCAGTACCTTCCCATTTTTGCTTTTCCACATATTTCAGCTCATCTAAAAAAATAAAATAATAAAAAAAAACCATCAGCAAGTATTCTCTCTCTCTCTCTCTCTCTCTCTCACACACACACACACAGTCAGGATTTCATCAGAAATACTGTTGGGTGGTGGTAACGGGGGTGTATCAGAGCACTCTTGGCAGTTAGGAGAGGGTCTGATGGTGTACAGTAGACTGAAAACAAGACGCCCCCCTCCTTCCCCCATCTGTCTCCATTTTTAATTCTTCTGAATCACATCCTGCATCAAGCTGCCACCCGTTTGCCTTTGAGGTAACAGGATTCATTGATACTGATGAGTCAAAATGGCTGGCGCAAAGAAATATGCCAGTACACACAGCCGCCAGCAGGGGGCGAGCTCTGTGAAGGGCAGTGAACAATGCAACTCTTCAGCTCTGGAGACTTGTGCTACTCAGGAGTTGGGATCTCAAACCACAGACCGACACAGCTTCACATGTCCGTCTCTGACCAAGGACACGTGGCTGGCTTGTGAGACTCGAGCTGGAGTTTGGGACACGCTGCAAAGCTCAGCTTTACTGACACGCTTAAAGCACTGCATATTGAGTAAGTTCAAGCACTGACTGCATAGGTTTGTTAAATACAGTACGTTAAATTTCACGAGCAGCAGTGAGCTGGGCTGGCGGTTTCTTAATGCATCCGAGCCACTAGTAGCGCGTGCTTGTACGACGAAGGCCGTGTGGCAGTCGGTAGAGGACGTTTCTGGGGTTCTGGTCTACATGCCATTCTTTAGTTCAGCTGTTCGATCTTACCTTCCTCACTCACACCTCGGACAAATCTGACAGGTGCCGCTATAAATAAGTTCCCTCCATCAGGAGGGCGCCATTTACACAATATCGCCACCTGAGAATTAAAAGAGCAGGGAGGAGGGGGGGCTGACTGACTCCTTATGCCACTTTCCTCTTGCCTGGCTGACTGGGGTTTGACTCATGGATCCCATTGGACAGTCACATGTGGAATATTAGGGAGTGAGGGAAGGCACAAGAGAGTGTGAATGGCAGACAACTTTCATGTGTGGAGCAGCACAAGCCTTGCGGCTTAAAAGGTCAGAGGTGAGGCATGGCAGGGCTTTGAACAGCCTGCAAACTAGAGTAGAGTCACACACACATCCGGGGCTCAGAGGCGGAAACGACTCCGCTTTAGAAAAAGAAAAAACAAAACAACAACTCGCGCAGACACACATACGCACAGCAGGCCAAGTATCCTACGATAGCTTTCTTCACAAATCTTGCTTTACTCCGACCTGAACCTGTCTCCTGATGACTGTGATTAAGAGCAGGTGTGACCATTCTGCACCAAAATTAACTCAGACATCAGATTTGTTCCACTCAAAGCCTGCAGAAGAAATAGGACTCGAAGCTAAAAGGCTAAGCTAATTTTTAGTAAGTGCAGATCAACAGGAGGTGAGGAAACCAAAACTATTACTTTGAAGATTTCCTGCTGAGTGTGCATATTGTGTGTAACCTTTACTAAGAACAGATAAATAAAATAAAACATGTAAGAAACAAGCAGAAAAAACTCTGTAGCCTTCTTTTCTTCAATGCATCGGGTTTTAGTGCGCACGCTGTGACTGCACATGTAACAGAAGGTGGACGGGGGCTGTGCTAAGTGAGTACTGGGGAAGAAGGGGGGAGAAGGGGATTCAAAGTTCAGTTCATGACAGAAGAGGGCGGTCAGCGGTGGGATGGGGGTGTTGAGAACAAGAACAGCGAGCAGGGGGACGATATCGCAGGGCGGGCGAGGTCAGGAGTCCTCAGTGCCCGAGTCGTCCTCATCATAGCAACAGTCCTCATCGTCATCCTCGTCGTCATCATCATCATCCAGCTCCTCGTCATCGTAGTAGTCATCGTATAAGAGGTTGGAGCCGTCGTCCGTGGGTGGGACTTGGGTTCGGACGCAGTACTCATCCAACGTGACAGGAACCTTGACACCGTCCCGCTCTGCATCCGCTTTAGTAGCCACCACCTGCTTTCTGTAAGACGCAAGGAAGAAACAGAAGAGGTGAAAAAAATAAATAAAAATGAGGCTATGAGCAAGTTCAGTTGTGGCGCTCTGTTTCTACTGTACAGACAAGCAAACGTTTGAAGTGAGGAGACAGCCGAGTGCGTTTTTCTTCCTTCCTGTACCTGATGATCTCGATGTATTCTCTGTCCTTGCCCTTGCTGTCCCTCCACTTTCGGTACATGACGGAGGCGTCCACGTTGGCGGGGGAGAACGTGTTGGGTTCATTCAGCAGAGAGATCACACTGAGCAGGATGGTCCTGAGAGAGAGGCCGACAGCGGAACGAGTGATTAAAATAGTTGAAGGCAATACAGGATGAGGAGAAGGAAACGGGGCGGAGAGTAGCAAAGATGGAGGTAAGACGAGACAAGAGACACTGAGTGCAGGAAGCAGAAGTGTACAGAAATGGAAAGACAGACATACACAGACAAAAAGAGGGAGAGAGGGTGAGGGAGGGAAGGAGGGAGATGAAGGTCAGGGTCAGACGAGCAGCCTGTTAACCCTCTGATCATCTGCCTCTGCTGCTGCGTTTGACTTTATTGGCCTAAACACAGCTGTGATTAAGAGACCAGTCACACAAACATGGGTGGGCAGTTTGTTTTATCCTCAAACATTTTTACACACTCTCCTCCTGTAAATAATATTAAGCTGCTTTTGTATCTGTCGCTTCTGTCTGCAGCAGTCGGAGGATCCTTTATGAAAGACACAGCCGTAGTGGATTTTGTCTACGCTGAGCACAGAAAAAAAAGACAACTGAGAATCTGGAGGGACCAAGTAATTCAATCTGTGTCACGCAAATATCAGAAATAAAGACGTATGAATTAAACATCATGTTTGGGTGTTTGCTGCATTTAAACTGCAGCAAGCTGAGAAAAGGCCTCAAACAATCATCCTGTTTTCATGCTACAGGATCTGGACTCAGCCATCTACATTTTCTGCTCTGTAGGCAAAAATGCAGCACTGCTTTTGTAATATTCAGCTCTGAGGCTTCATTACTGTGGACAAAATTGCAGTAAAGAAATTCATTTTCCAAAGTACATAATGTAGCTGCTGTCTTGCCACCACACTTGAGTAATGGTGAAGCTGTTTAGAGGCTCACAAATGTACCCATAGAGCTGGTATTACATCCAGTAGCAAGGAAAGACAACAATGCCGCCCGAATGTAAGAAAATGTCTGTGCCCGGCTACAAACATTGTCTAGCTCCTCCCCTGATCCTCCATGATCAGCATGACTGGCCACGGCCAATGACCTTCTTTAGCAGGTGCACAGCCAGTGCATCTCCAGATCTGTTCAAACGTTCCCACTCTATGATTAAAGCAAAATCCCGACAGACACAAAATGCATTATGCATCTAAATGAATCAATTAAAAATTCATTATGGTCTCGCTACAAGCCAGAAAAAAGAAAAAAATCTCTGCAGATCATCATCTTTTTTTTTTTTTTTTTCTTGAGTTGTTCCAGAGCCTGACGTGTACCTGACGTTCTGTGTGGGGTTCCACCTCTCCGATGGCAGCTCACCGCTCTGTGGGTCGTCCACTGGTGGATGAAGGATGGAGATGCACACATCCCCGTTCTAGGGACATGAGACAGTAAACAAGCATGTTCAGACAAGCAGTCACCTTTAAGAAGCGCGAAAAGATTCAAATATTAGGGCTACATGTTGAAAAAAAATAAAAATAAAAATCTACTTCGAATCACAAAAATGTCAACGTTTGACAGTCACTTCTCTCTCTCTCTTTTTTTTTATTTTTAAAATTGTTCAGATTTACCTCGTAGATGTTCGGGTGCCACATTTTGGTGAGAAAGCGGAAAGCTGGTGGAGAGTACGGGTAGTCGATGGGAAACTTGATCCGAGCCTTGGGGTGAGAAAAGACACCTATTAGCAGCGTACTGACAGGACGAGTGTTTACCTCTCTCTCTCTCTCTCTCTCATGAACAGACAAGTTGTGACCAATTTCCCTTGTCACCGCCTGGTAACCATTTCAACTAATTAGTACAACCGAGCAACAAGATGATTGCTTTACCCACAGTTTGTCTTTAATTAAAGACAGTCTTGGCGCCATTTGCTTACATTGTGTAATGGATCTACGCACACGCACGGTCAGAAACAACTGCAAGTCTGAATGATTCTGCAGAAGAAATAAAAGCATGCATGTGTGTGGCTCTCTGTCGGGGTACTCACTGACATAATGCACGCCCTAGGCGTTACTTTAACCATCAAAACCCAACCTAACATGTGCCCCAAACAGTCCTGTGTCAGATAAGCCAAGCCATAATGTTCTCTCTTCCAAGGTCTAAAACTCTGAAGTGGTCCTCAAAAAGATAACCACACAAGTACAGACACAGCTGCCAAGGAGAGAGGGCTTTATTTTGACTGCTTCTCTTCACAAAGCCCTACACTGCAGCGCTGGTGCCAACGCGCAGCAGCTGATTGAAGACCTCCACAATCACGCTGATCAGCGTCAGTCGTGATTGAAAGAAACCTCTAAATACCTACTACAGGGTCAGTGCAAAACATAGCTAATGACAGTGTAATGTAATACGGTGTGGAGGAAGGGAGGGATGGAGGCTTGCAGTCCGTTCAGCTGCAAAGCGCGTGGAGCTTAGAGAAACACCGGAGGCTGGGGGGGGGGGTGGTAATGGTGCTGGTATAAAGACATTGTGTTTGTCCTCTCCAGCTGTCACTGCAACCCAAGACAATCCACTACTCACACTCATGTTCTGCCATTATGTGTCCTCACACTGAAAACAACCACACAGACACACACTGTAAATCCTGTGTGGAAGACCACTCCTCCGTTTTCCATAAAGCGTGCCATGGGAGAGACGGTGACGGAGCACACACACCAACAGGACTTATTATACACGAACGCATCACTCACATCATGAAACCTTCTGACCCCCCCGCCAAAGTCTCTCTCACACACACCCGTGTACATTTGCTGATTCGGCATGGTCAGCTGGTCCTCGCCACAGTGAACCAACTAGCAGGAGAGGGAGTGAACTGGCAGCAGGGGTGTTGGAGGAGCAGTAGTTGGAGGAGGTCGAGGGGGATTTCATTTGAACTAAAGGGGGTTGGGCTCTATATAATTTTATAAGCTTTGAGCCTTCTTTGACCGCTTTGCCTAATTTAACCCTCGAGCATGCGGCCAAATGTTTTATCTGTGCAAAACACTGAGTGACTTGTTGATAGTCACAGAATACTCTGCATTTAAGAGTCTTTGTCATGAAGGAGTGAGTTTGTACATCCCGACTAACAACACAAGATAAATTCAGTCAGCCTGCTTATCCTAACCTGCGCTCTCCATATCATAGCAGGGCAGAGAGGAAGTGTTGACAATCCTGAGAGAAGAGGGCCTGAAAAAAATAAAACCCCCGAGTTTGACCGGCCTTGCCAGATAACTGGCGACCCATCAGAGTGCAGAGTTCAAGCCAACATTGTACACATTACAGCCTAGCAGCAGTGCAACACATAGCAGCTAGCCAGGCGGGCGGAGGAAGGGGGAGGAGGCCATACAGCAACAGTGATTGCTTAGTTTTTAGTCCAAAACAATATAAGCAGTAAGATCATATCAGTCCCCTGGCTGGAAATGGGGCAAAGGAGACATTAGTTTGTATATTTTGGAAAGCTGGCCCTCCGTTGCTCCCCCTTTCCACAGCATGTCCATAGATAGTCAAATATCTGCTGTAATTTAGAGCTCAATAAATAAGCTGACAGTGACAGCATTTACCGGTAAGGATGTTTTAAATAAACCACACTAATCATCAGCAGCCATTCAACAACACTTTCGGTCACAGTGAGAAAGTTCTGGGTTTCAATCTCCTGGTCAGGTGGGCCTTTTGGGAGTCAGCTTTGCATATCCACAGCCAAAATGCAAAGACTAAAGCACAGTATGAACGTATGGGGAAATATAGCTTGTAGCCTAAAGCACTTTCAGTGGTAACGTAGACAAAAGTGTTATGTAAATGCTCCTTCATTTTCATCTGTTCTGACTCAACAGATAATACAAGGACTGGTTTTGGCCGAGTGTGCCGAAACATCCTTCCAGTGCCCGTTTTTCCCCAAACAAACAGTGAATGAGTCTCTAACATGCTTCTTTAAGATGGTTGCAACTACTTCACAGGACATATCATGGATTAAAACTAGAATTACTCCCCAAACCACCATTAAAATTTGTTTTACACCTCTGGCAGAGAGCCTTCCATCTAAGCAGTTTCATCCAAATCTATTCAAAGCCACCGAGATACCGTGAAACCAAAAGGTGATGAGATGTGGAAGAAATCTGATACTCTATCCAACTGTGGGGAAGTTCAAAAGAAGAACACAGCTCTGTGGTGAGACAAACTCACCCTGCCCGTCAAGAAACAGCCAAATCTGTACGTCTGAATAAATAAGTTGAATCAATATCTCAGTTTTTAACCTCGGGCTGAGAGACCCATGTGGCAACCCTTCCCATAAAATAGTCCCATTCATCATAACCCTGCGAGCCTGAGAGCAAATAAGAAAGCAGGAAGGTAGGGATATGCATTAACAATAATCATGAGCGAAAAGGAAAGAGTGCGATTTCACATTGCAGCTTAGCAAGAGGCTTCAGACTGTTTTCCTGTTCTAAAACAGCTCTTTGACCTACCTTACATATGACTACCTATTATACAGCTGATGGCTGCAGATGGATGTGGATAGAGGAGATAATGCATAGATGAGGTAAAGAAGTGGCCCAAGCAAAGACAGGCTGCTTGGTTGGCTTATTTGCTCTGCAGCTGTGAGCCGCTTCAGCTCCAAACAGACAGAAGATAAGAAACACGGGAGGAGAAGGAGCGAGGACACTGCAGCAGGGTCTTCGATGCCCAATATCAGCGTTCTCTTTTCAAATGCATCTACGGTCCTGCTCCGAGTCTTTACCTCAGTCTCTTCCCATACAGCTGCTCAACCAAGACGTTTACCCAAAACAGAGTGCTATTCTCAGAGTATCTGTTGAAATATGCTGGTTTGCATGTCATGCCTGATAATTGGCCCGAGAAGCCAATTAACAGCCTTAATTCTCAGAAGGAGATTCACTTTGAACATCTCATCTGAGAAGCTGACAGGAAGTGCAGCTGATTTTTCTTTTGCCAGGCAAACCCCCCCCCCAAAAAAAACTTATAAAACACTCCCCTTGTTATTGTCGCATCATAGACAGTGAAGATCAGTTTCCTCTTTCTATGAAAATCTTTGACTGTGACCTGAAAAGCTGCCTCGAGGAAGGAACGAGTCAGAGAAAGAGCACGCCCACCCTGCCGATAATGACAAGCGAGGCGAAGTAAATCAGGTCAATGCAAAGACCCTGAACAGAACAAATCATTCTGCTCTCCCTGTGCACCTCTTCACCGTCCCCACAGACCTTATCCTCTCTCACGCATATGCAGGACAAGGAAAACGGCCCCGGCACCGAGCAGATTCCACACAGCACGTGCAGATCTGTGAGACTAACAGGTTCAGATCCAACAGACTCCCCTTTCTCTTCAATTGTTTTTAATTCTCATCCTTCTGGTTGTTGCAAACTGTAATACAGATATATTTCAAACAACTCTTAGGTGATCTTAGCACAAGGACATTTCAAGAAGCCCACCGAGCCACGTCTCAGAGATGATTATTGCACCAGTGGCCCAAACAGGAAGAGGAAGAGAACACACTGCCAGGGCTTCAGGGGATGGTTATAACCGTCTACCAGAGCCTCACACTCACTTCTGCTCACAGCAGGCTGCGCCTTCAAAGCGGGGGGGCATTGCAAGGAAAAGGGCTGTGCCTGCTCTTGATCTGGCCCCTTCAATATTCCCTGTTTTTTGGAGGGTTTTTTTCCTCCCCTCTACCCTGCTCTTGTTTCTCTGTGACACAGCCAGAGGGGGAAACATGACTCCAGCAGCTCAGCCAGGCACACTGCAGTCAGGTTAGGTTTTTTTTTTTTTTTTTTTTAAACACTCTCTTCTATTGCTACTGCAAGGCTAACAGAGAACATGTACAAATTCTGTAGCATATTAGGAAGGTGCAACTACAAAGTCAGCTTCTTGATCGCAAACAGTGTCTGTCATCTGATTGTCAAGTGCTTTAAAACAAAAACAGACAGGCCCGGGCAAAAACCAAAGGGCAGCTCTCCTCTCTCATAACAGCTGTGAACATGGGGGTCTGTCAGTCGAGAAAAACGCTTGACTTGAAGATGCAGATCCCTCATTTACACTATGACCTCAAGTAAGAAAGTTGACACAGCCCCTCCACCCAACCTTCAAAAGACCTGTGCCACTTGACACATAGTGAGAGATCTACAAGTCACCACAGGAAACTTTCCTGCGAAGCATAATTAGATGATGGTATCTGTGGACATAAATAGTGAATGCTGCATCTTTTGCTGCTTTTGAAGTGGAGGGCAAAAAACAAAAACCTCCTCCTGGAGAGTACAGAGCTACGATCAGTTCAATGCTTTAGGTTATTCCAACACAGAGGTATTAGAAGCAGTACAAATATACAGAAATGTAGCAAATGGTGAACTAACTATTTTGTTTCAGGCAAAGTAAAAATGTCTCTGTCATACGACTTGGTGACCTGGCCGACCCCGCCTCATGTCAGTGTGTTCTAGAAAACGTTTGGCAAAATTAAAAATGTCTGGGCTGTTTCACTTGTGGCTAATGGTTACGGTTTTCGGCAGACATCAAATGTACTGCCGACAGCAAAATTAAACCCACAGCTTTAAATACACTTGTGGAAGTGGTGCACTTTGTGATGCAAACTGTAGTGTTTGCACGTGTTCAGGGTGGGACAATAGCTTAAAGTCCTTACAGAAGCAATTCTTGCCGCACTAGCCATCTTAAAAACACTGATTGTTAAAGCCTGAACTTCAATGCTCACCTGCACATAAAACATTGCACTTTTATATTTGAACCACCAGTCAAAGGTGAATAAAACTAATTCCATCTGCCTTCTTGCATCAATTCGGGACTATTTGAGTGCAGTGCCTCTTTCATGACGTCTCTGACTGTCACAGCTGTTAAACTTTGCTGAATTTGTATTGTGTCCATGTTCTGTAACTAATTTTAAAGGACTGCAATTCAAGTTCAAATCATCAACAAGTCGCTGCTCACTAGATAAATCTGTGAATACGCAAACATCTAAAGTTCTGCAGCAGTCACACTCGATACGTGATACTATGCTTCCTATGATTTGGGCTGGTGAGTAAGCTGTTAAAGCCGTGGAGTGTTTTTAGCTGTGTGACTCAAATCTTATCCCCGGGGACAAACAGATGTGAGGAGAAAGAAGAAGAAGAAGAAAAAGCAGAGTGAGAGAGTCAAACACTCATTACACTCAGTGTAATCTACACACAGTTTCCTGCACTGAGAATATTTTTAAACTCTCTGCATTACCAAAGTTTTCATATTTAAGCCTCACGGTGCAATATTATCACAATACTTCACTCCTGATACAATATTAATGCAACTTTTAACATTTTGCAAGGTTTAACATTTATCACCTTTTTTTCCAACCGCAAATTACATCCTCAAACTTTGTCAGTTTTAAATAAGATAACACTATCTTGCTTTAGTTTATCTTTTGCTGCGAAATGAGATCGTCAATGCTGCTATCAGTCTGTGGTTGAATGGGGTCAAGTTGCCAATACGATGCAATCAGTTTCTGATAATACAGCAATTACTGTGATAAATTGTCAAAAAAAAAATAAAAATATCACACACATATAATTCCATTTGCACTTAGATCTTGGCCGTTTGCCTGCATTTATAAATTAGACATCAATTATTTCTGAGAGTGATTGCCGTCAGTACAACTCAGACTGCAAACATTTGCAGAAAGAGTGCCTCCTTTAACCTGTGCAATCACCTCGCCACCAAAACTGGTCGTGAGCGTGAAACACCATGAGGGTACGGGCAGCCTAGTCGCCAATCAATCGGTTGCAGAATGTACAAAAAAAAATGCAATCACCAGACAGCCACCGTTTTTATGCTTTGATTTGTAGTTGCAAGAAGGTTGCGGCCCTATTTCTACTCCTGTGACTGAGCCATTAGCTTAATTAGGAGATAATTAAGTTTGTCCAGTGTTGAATGGTTTTTCAGTTGAGCTGATTTAATGCAAGCTTCCTCAGCTAACATTATCACAGGATGGTGGAGCATGAGATGTGCCCTCTTGTTTCCAGTATTCCCAAAATATTTGATATCATTTAAGAAAATATCAATATTTGGTGTCCCTGTATCGCTTCAATACTGCCACAAAAAATACTGATGCTATGCTGTATTGATTCTTTCCCCCCACCACTACTAATTATCAGTCCTTTTCAGGTAGTGTCGTTAAATCCCCAAGCACACCTTGACCTTTCTCAGCACCTAGTATGGGAACCACTGCTCTGGCCAACTCAGCTGTTCATGTCCCAAGACCACAGCTTACTACAGGCCAAAGTCAGTAAACGTCAGAGTCTCAGAACCTAAATGGATTCCTCACATGAATACACAGAAATGTCAGAGTCAGCAAATGGGTGTTAGCACCAGCGAGTATATGAAAGTCACAGGTCATGGTCAGCTTATCATTATCAGGCACTGTGTGTTTACTTCTGCACCGTGTGTTTACTAAAGCAACCAGGACAGTTATCTAATCCTGTGTGAGTGACACTTCAATACGTCTCGGTCCACTCTGTGCGTGCCCGCCTGCATGCATAATGTGTTCGTCATGGTGTGCCTTTTTCAAAGAAACACCCATGTGAAATAAACGCCTGAGTCAGCCAGGTTGCACGTGACGTCCGTATCAGCCCCGCTTCAGATGAACAGGCCTCACAGCGAGTCATAACTCTTTGTTTGTTTTGGGAACACCAAAAAGAGGTGGTTCTTTCCCTCTCCTCTTTTTTCCCCCCTCCCTTCTCTCTTCTGAATATTGCAAACTGGTCGGATAGAAACCCAGCACAGAACAATGAGTCACAGCCATGCGGCAGATTTCACAGCCAAGCTGTGCATTCCTGGCCCAACAAAGGAATCCTGTACACGGCAACCACACAGACCCACTGAACACCGTCTACGGGAGCCTGGTCGGGCCCCTCCGTTTGCGCTTACAGGCTTTAAAAAGAGCAGAGGCAAAATGAAGACTGCTTCTTAGGAACTGGAACTACAAAAAAACCTCAGGACAGCTGAAGGGACAGTGTGCAAGAAGGGTGGTGTTACATGAGGTCTGCAGACAATATTAATCATTTACAGCTTAACAACTGTTGTATGGATACAAAACAGGCTTAGCATTGGGAGGAAATAAAACCAAGTCATTGTAAAGCAATCGTGCAGAATTTGTTACTTTGCTTTTCTGCAAATTATATTCGTGTTTCAAGCAAACATTATTGTGCCACGTCAATAAAAGGCTTGTCATCTGTTTGTTTTGTTTTTTTTATACACAGTAAAAAAAATTAAATTAAATAAAAACAAAAAAAATCTGAAGCACAGCTACTTGGGGCTTTATTGCACTAAACATAAACAAAGTAATGAATCCAATCGCCCTCCAGGATGAGCATCACAACACCAAAAACAATGACTCCAGTGAGTTGCAACGTTTGAACGTTAGAATTAGAAAACATGACATGCCAATATAAAAACTTGTACTAGAACTTTAAAACACTACTTAATGGTCAGTACTCAGGGGGTTAAAGGGCAGAGAAATGGCACACTCAAACATCAGCCGCAGAAATCTTCTGAAGACGGAAATACGATGGCGGCGGTTTATAATCAGCACAAATTCTGTTAAACAGGAACAAAACCAACGCATCTTTACTCTCAAGGGAGGAAGTAGACGAGAAAACAAATTATGAGTCACTACACAAGTTAGACAAGTTAAGGCTGGAAGCCATTTAGGTTAGTACCATGCATGTATGTATGGTACATTTGAATAACCAACAAAAAAAAGTACTCAAGCCAGGGCTGCTAAATTGTAATGATGAACACAAAGAAAAGGATTGAATTAGCGAGATAGATGATGAGCTTAACTATCAAGGTAGTGCTGGAGGCGGTTATGCTCAACAACCTTTTGTTTCAAGCCAACAAAAAAGTAACTCGGGCACATGTCAGATCTGTAAGAGACCTAATCTGTGTTTTGATGGAAAAATATGCCCAAGCAACAAAGTTCTCATGGAGTCTTGTTGGTTTAAAGTTAAACAAAGAAGTATTTGTCACAATAACGCTAAACAGGGGGCAATTAGCCAAGTTAACGTTATTAACTATTACCTGCTGGTGGTGGAAACGGTTACATGAAGGGTGAGGTTGGTCGCTTGGTTGCCCTGTATGATCAAATTACTGAAATATACAGTAAAACTAACCAGTTAAAGAACAATAGACGGACTGCTAGCTAACATTAGCCACTCACCTTAAAATAACCACCCTCGTAGTGTGTATTCGGGGGTCCGAATATCGCTACTTCCCAGTTGTACAGGTCCGACTCGTCCACCAAAGTTATTTTGAACCCTTCGACCGGCTCATCTTGGAGACTTTTCATCTCCAACATTAATGCTTTTTGGGAACTGGCTACATGATGTCTATTCTGAGCCATATTCCACGGCGATTTTTATATAAAAAAAAATATATCAGCGACCCACCACAGCTGTGACTGCGAAGGACAAAGCTAGCTCGTTACAAACAACAGCTAACAGTAGAAGAACGGCGCTCGTCACGCAGGAACGGTTGGTTTCCGTTTGTGTGCGGTGCCAAAACGCGGCTGGGCTTTATTTGGCCGGAGCTGGTGCGCCTTCCTCTCTGTTGTTGTGAACAATCCAACGGAGCCCCAACGACCATGAACCTACCGTTATCAAGTCGAAGGCATTACTTGCCTTATTTCCGGTGACATTCTTCAAAATAAAACTCTAAAGTATCAGTAGCCCATATCAGACAGCTGTGACCCCCCCTGAATTCTTATTTTTTTGCTAATTTTTCAAACTTGTCTGTTTGAGATCGTCAAACAAATTTGTGATATTATGTCATTAATAAAAGTATATATTTATCATAGTTTAACCCATATAAATACAAAACAAAGTTTTTAAAATATGCTTTCATTTTTCAAATCACAAGAGCAGTCGCCTCAAGGCACTTTATTCTGCAAGATAAAGACCCTACAATAGTACAGAGAAAACTGTAACAATCAAACCACCTCCTGTGAGCAAGCACTTGGTGACAGTGGGAAGGAAAAAACCCCTTACAACAGGAAGAAACCTCAGGCAGGGGTATCCATCGAGTGGTTGGGGGTGAGAGAAGGAAAACGGAACAACACAAACATTTGTGTTTGTGCCAGAGATTAATAATAACTACTGATTAAATGCAGAGTGGGGTGTAAACACATAGTGAGTGAATAAGGTAAGTGAAGAAGAAACATTCAGTGCATCACAGGAAGCCCCCAACTGACTATTGGCCTGTTACAGCATAATTAAGGGAGGAGTCAGGGTCAGCTGATCCAGCCCCAACTAAATGCTTTATCAAAAGTTTTAAACCTTGAAAATAGAAAGGGTGTCGGTCCACGGAATCCAATCTGGGAAATGGAATTGACCTGGGCGACTTGCTGTAAATGATAGACCCATGAATTCTGCTGTCTGCCAGAAAATCCTGAAGGAGAATATCTCACCAAGTCCACCTTTGAAAGAAAAATTAAAGTTTTGATTTTGTGGTTGCCTAATCAAAGTCCAGGTCTGATAAACTTACTTTCTCATGACCAAAATTCCTCCACAGCAGTGTGAAAGACTCATTGCCAGTTTTCACAAATGCTTGATTGCAGATCTCACTGGCTGGCACAAACAGTTATTAGGTTACTAGCTCTTTCACACAGGGCAGGTTTGGATAGCTTTTCTCCTTTAATAAATGAAACCATCATTTAAAACTGCATTTTGCATTTGTTTAGCTTGCCTAACATTTCTTTAAACTGAAACATGTTAGTGAGACAAATATGCAAAAAAAAGAAAGAAAAAAAAATCAGGAAGGGGGCCAATACTTTCTCACAGCACTGCACAATTTACCCCTCTCTCTTTTGACCTTTACCCTAGTTGCACTCTCTCAGGTAAACAACTTCTTAAGACCTTACAGTTAGGATGTTCATTGTTTATGATGAAGGTAGAGTCTTTATTTTTAGGTTTTGTGTCGTTTAATGTACTTCTAGTTAAACATACATAAGTGTCCATTTTTGCTTGCTCTTAGAGAAAAATACAGTTCGAATCGCGAGCTTTGTTTTGAAAGTCTATACCGGAAATTCATTTTGATCTCGGTTATCTTTGCTACCGAAAGCTTTTCAGCCTCCTCTTTTTATCGGGTGCCTTAAGGAGGAAAGGGAGGTTGGCCAAGCGGCAATTTCGATAAAACAATCAATTTTTTCATAAAACTTCAATCTGAGGCTTTGTCTGCTCAACTTTTCTCAACTCAGCTGCTCGCTGTCAGTCAGGGGTCTCGATTACTTCTGCTGCTAGGCTTTCTGGGAATTGAAGTTCAAAGCGGCACATCTTGCTTTATTGATAAAGAGACGGGTATTAATTTGCCAAGAACATATCTTCATCTACACGTATACACTCCAGGTTTCTATCATTTCATTCAAAACTAGTTTTTTGTATGCTTATTGGCTCACTTTAACACGCGCACACACACACACACACACAAAAGGACTACAGCATCTTCTTACAGCTTTTATTTATTTATTTATTTTTTTGTTGAGTGGAATTTCTTTGAAGGAAATGTAATTTATGTTGTCCCCTTCTGAATATGACATTGTAGAGTTGAATATGAAGAAATAAAAAGACAGGACCTTCAAAAATCTGTCATATGAGAGTATATTTCAATGTCACAAGCCAAACTTGGTAGAATAAGTCATTACAGCTGAACCAACAGAGCATTAAGACAGAGCGGGTTTGCCTCTCAGTACACTGCTTCACGTAACCTGTTCTACTGTTATTATGAGCCCCATGTCCTCAGTGGTGCGACACCAAACAGAACCCCCTTCCTTCCCCTGTGACTAATAATTTTAAAACATTCAATGGTATCACTTCTTTTAATTGTCTGCACTTAGAATAGATAAAAACACAATACCATCAAAAATAGAGAATGGTCAAGAAAACCTCATTTAAAAAAAAAAAAAAGTAGGAAAAACAAGAGAAAATGGAATGACATCTTTGTCTGTGTAAGCATGACCATGGGAAAGAAACAAGGAAAATAAAAGTGTACATTCCTAATCATGCAATATACAAATTTTAATCTAACAGTATGCACAGAATGATCAGTATTAGGACAGCGTGTGATTAGAGAAGTCGTTTCTCAGATTCATGGATATCATTTTCAGGAACAGGGAGCGCGTACATAATTTTTTTCTACTGACGTTCCTGAAAAACAGCTGATCACCTCTGATTTCAGACTCTACTACTGAAAATCTAGTGGAATGGCTGACTTGACCTTCAGGCCAGACATCATTATATTTCTTATCTACAATAGCAGACAAATGCAAGAGAGGAGGGCCTTACCAGTATATATATGAACAGAGACGCTACCAAGTCTTTTTTTCCTTTCACTCTTGCTACTACAAGGATCAGTTGAAGTGGACGGGGTGGTTGCTTTAAACATGAATGATCCAAATGAAGACATCAAACAGAGTTCAGCAGGAAGTCGGGTGTTGTGTTTTCTTTAAAGACTCTCCTAACACACACATACACACAAAGTAGCAAGGCAGTTTCTGGAGGGAAAAAGAAACATGGGGGGGATTTATATGGGTGGGTCAGCTGGCTTTTTCTGTGATGCATGAGAGGGAGACGGGCGCAAATATTTCACATGAGGACAGACAAAAACCACACAACTGCTGCTGCTGACGGAGGCGACGCTTCCTTACTGTGGAAGCCGTGTTGATTAATACTGACTCACAGGGCGCCTCAAGCCACTGACCAGTTAACAGCGTCCGCTTAGTAGTAAATGACTTTTAGCAATCTCATATGCAGACCAGCAGTTTTAAAAGAAACAGTACAGGCAGGCTGAGAGTATAAGTGTGGTGTCCTTTAACTTGTCACAGGTTGTCTTTCCCCCCCCACAGAGGACAGTGATGTCAGCTCTTTACGTCAGATTATTCCGTGAACACGTTGGCCAAGTGACGACCTGCCTTCAGACAAAGAACAGCATCCTGCTTTACAATATTATTACATCTTCTATACAATAACTAAACCATCCATGCGTGGTAGAACACAGGTGGCTTTGTCAGGTGTAATAGAAACCTCACATTGCACTGGATTTGCCAAAGGAATGATATGTTCAAAGTCCTTGGGGAGGGTCAATCTGCAGTTTAGCACTGTTAGATCAGTGCACTCAGGGGAGAGGTGGGGGCTCTACAAGACTTATGAAGTGCCGGAGTAGGTCAGACTGCAGGGCTAAGGCACAGAGCAAAACTACTGAACTACTGTACAATCACCCGTAGAGACACAAGGATTCGGTTCAACTAAACACCAGCAGATCTGCTCTGAGCCTCGCCAAGAGGCAAGTAGGGCAAAAGCACCCCGATACAAGCTTAAAACCCATGCCTTATTTGTAGCTTTGGTTTCACCTCTGCTCTCCTCTCATTGCACTTGCCCAGTGTCTGGTCTTCTCCAGGCACCAGGTCAGTGGTGGGTGAGCAGGTTATAGCGCCCATCTAGTCCGAAAAAAGAGTCAATCACCTGATTTATCTTTTTTCAAGGCCTACACAGATGAGCAGCACACACAGATTTTAGTGAGCAGTAAAGAAGGGGATTAGATGAAGGCGCAGTCAGGTTTCAGACAAAGATAAAGAAAAAGAAAAGACAAAACAACAAAACAAACCAAAGACAAAAACGTCAAAACAGTAAAAATACAATTCAACCATTAACAGCAAAAGTCCAGTTGTCAACATTACATGACGCGACCGTCACAGATTGAATTCCCGACAGAGTGGAGGGCGGAAAGAGACGCAGGAAAGAGAAGAGGACGCCAGGCGTCCAGAAACGGGAGCTCAGTCAGAGTCGGGGTGCAACAGGGCGGCTGTTCGAAAACTAGGAAGTAAAAATGAAAATTACACTGCAGAGAAGATGAAGCATGTACACAATGAGTCTGTAAAGCAACATCAAGTGTGAGGGAGTGACCACAGAGTGCAAAGAGGGGCAAAGTGTGGGGCGCTGGAGAAGCTGAGAAGGGGAAAGAAATCTTGCAAATCTGCAGACTAATAAATAGGGCGATACTGGAAGTGCCAGTCGCAGTGTTTCGTAACGTGATTATGTTGTGTTTCAGTGAGGGAGGGGCGGGATGGAGCGGTAGGGTGGAGGGTGGGGCACCCTTCGGCTGTCAGACACAATCAGCACTGAGAGAAGGTCTGCTTGATCTCATCCAGCACATTCCCAAGCAGCGTTGGCTCGTCACATTTAGCGTCAATGGACACAGTCTGACCAGACTGGGAGAGAGGGGGAGAGAAGTGGGGGACAATGTCAGCATCACCACCTGAAAACTCTTTTCATCTTCGGTTTTAACTCAGATTTATGTTATTGTCGCTTACAGTTTTGACCAGCAGACAGACATGGTGACCCTGGATAGACCTGCTGTACATGGAGGCACAGGAGTCGATCCTCTCCACAACTAATCAAAGACGAGAAAGAAGCACAATCACAAATGCAGCGCATCAGAATTAATGTCAAAATTACCCAGCATTAATACACTTTTCAAACATTCCCCTCTGATGATTGTAATTTCCTGCATGTGAAGTAGCACAGGTTTCAGGTCCCCCGAAAAAAGTGATAATGTAAAGGTACCAGAAAAGTGGTGGTGGAAGCAGATCCTGGCCAGAAGGTGATGGAAGGGCATGTTAACTCCCTCCAGTCTGACAGAGCTGCTCTTCAGATCTCCCGACTCCAGCAACTTTGCAAACGCATCACTGAGAGAGCAAAAGAACAAAAAGAAGTCAGTTTTAGATTTCTCCATTACTAAAATCTAACGAAGATTCAACAGATTTTAATGATTCCCAGACCGTGGTTCTTGATCTTTTTAATTTAAAATTTCACACAAGCTCTATCTTAAAACAAGTACAAGTGAAATTTACTGATATTTATTCTTCCTCAAAGATGGCCATTTTCTACTGCCACGCTTAAACCACAGTCTCACCACTCAGTCTACAAACTCTCCCACTCCAAAGATTTCTCCCTGGAAACACTTTGAGAGGAGTTTCAACAGCTTCTTTAAAAAGTTTAAATGACTCACTGAAACTCTGATATGAATGGAGGAGTGGCATAACCAACCTGTAACAAGGAGTAGTGATCAGGTAGGAGGTGCAGGTAAAGTGCAGTTTGAAGTCCAGTTTCTCATGAGTGGAGGAGTCCTCGTTCTGTGGGAATGGAGCAAAACGGCATATTAAAAACACCTGTTTGATTCCTTCATAGGTCTCAGAATTAACTCATCTGCTACTAGGCCAACTCTAGTATTACAAATACAAAAGATGAATTAATTAAGCCGCAGGTTTAATAATAATGTATAAAAAAATCCTGTCAATCTTGTTTGCGTTTCATTTGGATTTCAGCTTTTTCATTAGATTTTGTTTTCTTTTTAGTATACACGGCACTTGTTTGCTTTTCCTACGAACCTTTACAATAAAGGTGAGGGTTCCTTTCAGCTTCTGCGGCATTACGATGCTCTGCACAGTGAAGACAAATCGTGCTTCATTGGACACTCCTACAAGAAAAAACAGAAGCTCTCAGCATCAAATCATGGAACTCAACAACTTTAAAAACTCATATAATACAATTTTTTAAGTTGCTGCTTGAATCATCTGTAACTCAGTAAAAAGGATGGACATTTATTCTGAAAAGCCCCACTACAATTACCAGGAAAATGCTTGTTTTATTTTATTTTTTTAGTAAGCCAATATTATAGCAAAGGATAACTATGATGCCCATTTCCAACCCCATATTTTCCATCTTGGGTTATGCTAGACTAGCTTTACATGGTTTAAGTAATACTAATTTATCTTATCCTGGGCCTCAGATAATAATCTGCCTGAACAAAAGAAACAAACAAAAACTCTTTCAGCTCAATTCAACCTCAGTTTAAGCTAACTTACTTCTGATTGGATGCCCCTCCAAAATATGAATACTAAAGATTTGAGGGGGGCTATGGGCTTTTAATTCACAGTCATGGATGGATGGATTCATACACGATTTTTCTTTAGATAATAACTGACCAGGGGGAAGCTGGAAGGGGACGGTAAGGCCATCATGTGGACCTGACCCTTCTGGCCTCTGCAGCTTGGAGTTCAGAGAGTCCAGCACATTGAACTCCATGGATTTGAGGAAGCTGTCACTCTTATTTTCAAAGATGACAGACACCACCACCTGACTGCCATCCTGTAGGTTCCCCTGGATGTCACACACCTTACGGGGAAGAGGGAAAACAAGGAAAGTGCTAAACGTGGATTTTGGAACAGTGAATTACGGTCTCATCTTTCCTCTCTTTTACACAGTGTTAACAAGGCAAATCAGAGTCACTACCCAGATCCAGAGCACACATCACCATTTCCAAGAAGTGAACACAAGGAGATAATCACAAGGACAGAATCATTCTCAGAAACCGAGCGCTGCTGCGCTAGAGAAACATAAATTAGTCTGCCCAAGGAGGAAGGCCTGTAAAGAGCAACGAGACCAGAGAGAAACACATCTAGGACAAAACTTTAACCAATACCTGATCAGCATCCTCCATCATCTTTAAAGAGAGGAAGAGAAAAAGAAATCTGTATATGATAGTTCTTTTTGGTTTTTTTAACTCTAATTACTCCACATGCTGGATCTTGGAAACAACAACGTTTCTCTTCCTCAGCATCTAGAAAGAAATGTGCGCTATAATGTAGCAAGAAAATTATTTTATTTATTGTCTCACTAAAGTAAACAGAAGAACCCAACATGTCGAAATAAAGCAGAATATTTATCACAATCTGGTTCCCTTGGTGCATTTTAATTAACAATGCAAACTATTAGATTGGAGAAGGCATGAGCAGCTTTGGATGCTAAAAATTAAATTCGAAAATTAAATGTTTCCATGGCCAAAATGAGACCGGAATTATTTTAACAAATTGAGAGCAAAACAAATTTCCAAAGCCTGGCATCGCAGTCACCATCACTCACCATCTTGATGTAGGAGTTCTCAGCCAGCAGGCAGTAATTGGACATGGGCTGAAAGGAGAGAAGAGCTCAGGTCAGAGGAGGCGTTCTCAGCCACTAAGCATGCTAACTAGGCAACAGGAGCTCCTACCTAGCTGCTATATAACAAGGAAGGCAGTGTGTGCTGGCAGCAGTAAGTGGGTTTACCCAGTGGAGCTCAGATGAATGATGATAAATTATACTGCCTACATGCGGCTTTGAGTTATTCGTGTCTTTGAGGTCAGTAAGCTTTTGTTTGTCTGTTTTCAATCGAAGAGGAATGACACAAAGATGCCAATTTAATTTTTACTTCACTCATATCATCTCTACTTTAACATCCATCAAATGCTAAAACCAAAGAGTGCTGTACATAATGTTTTGCTGTACGTATCAATATGGTATTGTACATACCTATACATCTATATCATCAATTCCTCATGTATATACTGTATAGTAACCAGTTATCCATCCCCAGCTTGGTAAATGTTTTATTCCAAGATCTTGGCGCACTGCACATTTAAATATGCTATACAAATTGCTATTGTCTGTGTCGTGCTTTTATCAGTAATGTTTCTTATCTATTCTGTTAAGTAAATTGAGAGCAACGAAGAAAAAGAATGAGCCTAATTCTTTGTACGTGTACATTTTGCTGTACCGATTCTGATTTAGGAAACCTAACCCGTAGTTTACAAATTAAAAGTAATGATCGGTTAAGTTTAATGTTGTGGTTGTTCGACACTGACCGGCAGAGGCTCCTCCTCCTCGACGGTGCCATTCTGCACAGACTCCTCTCCACCTCCATCGCTGTGGTGGTGATGGTGATGATGCTTCTTTTTCTTTTTCTTCTCCTTCTCTTCCTTCTCTTTTTTCTGCTTCTTCTTCTTGTGCTTGGATGACTTCTATAGAGAAAAACCCAAAGAAGGAGAAGGAGATAAATTTCCTGAAGTGATGTTTAATCGCCATTGAGTGTTAATGCTAATGAAAATAAAACACAAAGTGGCAGAATTACTCCCCCAGAGCCCACAGAAACTGGCAGGTCTGCGACACATCGTTCACACAAATGTATCAGAATTAGAGTTGCCAATTCCCCGAGTCCAGTCGGGGTTACTGTAAACTGGAATCTCAAGCAGTGCTGTCAAACTTTGTTCCTTCCAACTATTGCCTCGTCTGCGTTAACTCACACTCTCCTCCGTCTCGGTGTCTTTGGGCTCCTCGGGCTCAGAGTCGGCCGCTGTGCCAGCAGGCGCCTCGGGCGCTGGGGCTGCTTCTGCTACTGTTGCTGCTTCCTGTTCAGATACACCAGCACGCCACCAAATAAACACACAAACAAGAACAACCACAGCGTTTAACACATGCAAAACTTTCTACCACTTCTGTGTTGACATAGGTAAGTGAGGTTAGTGAGTTCACTCAGTCATTCATAAGAGAAGTCATTCATGATCACCTGCAACCTACTGAGCTGAGTGACACCACAAACAAACATCAGGTACAATGAGCCAAGAGTATTGCATGGAAGAATGCTAAACATGAGCATATCATGTTTGTATGGACCTCTACACCTACAGCGGTTTTGCTGTACAACTGCTGGATCCACTGCACTAACCAGCTACACTGGGTGCTGCTCGAAACTGAAGCAGGCTGACTGACAAGCTAAATATATGCAACAGTATGATCTGGGACGCTGGTGTGACAGCCAGAACAAAAACAAGCGTTCCACGAAGACATCGATGCATATTACTGGGGCAGCTTTAACTCTTGGGCTGACAGTTCAAATGATTAATAACAGAAATGCCCAAAGGGAAAGTTAAAAGGCCTGACAGATCTGAGCGTACAGTCATGTTACATGTATAGCTAAGGAAACAGTGTGCCTGTTATTCAGTCTTTTCATGGAACAGTCAGGATGAAATAGTGGAGCAACTGGATAGCTTAGCTTATTTAAACAAGCTGGAAATGGTGTGAGAGCGCTGTCCTGGCATGACCACAGGCCACATAGATTTAATTTAAAACAACTGAGAAAGTAATTTTCCTATTTTTTTTAAATGAAAGAAAACAGTCATCAAAAAGTCTATTAGTAAAGGTGAAGTTTAGCAGCTGATTTGGGAAATTCTACTTTGTTTTCAAACAGAAACAAAGATAATTATGGCCCCACACTGAAGAGATAATGGAGAGTGGATATTGTGCTCATACAGTGGTGACGTAAGAGGAAAGGACTCTGGGCCAATTTCTGGGGAGCCGTTTACCCCTCTTCCACCACTGCGGTGCTGGTGTCCAACCTAGAACCATGAAAGGCTATCCCAGCAATAACTGTTAGCTGAAGCTCACATATCCTGTCTACCACTAAAATAACTCCAGCTTCTGTTTGGAGTTTGTGTGTGTGTGTGTGTGTGTGTGTGTGTGTGTGTGTGTGTGTGTGTGTGTGTGTGTGTGTGTGTGTGTGTGTGTGGGTACCAGGACCACACTGGTTCAAAGACATATTAGTGACATTTGGTCCATTGTCACTTCTTCAAAAATAAAGAAATCAATAAATAAAGATCACAAAAAACAAAAACAAAACAATAAAAAGTAACAGCACCTGTTCTGACATCATGACTGACACAACACAAGGCAAGAAGAAGTGCGAGACAAATACAGATACATACTGTGTACACACACATGCTAGAAAGCAGAAGGGTGCTGGAAAATGACAGAATATAGTGTTGTGAGCCCTGTGAAAGAGAGGCAGTGTCAAAAGATGCAGAGGGGAGGAAAAAAAAAAAAAAGGAACAACTGAAGGGCAGCAGAGACAGAATGTATGGTTACACCAATGTCTGAGGCAGGTTGATTGAAAACCGTGTCATGAAACTGAACAGATGTGGGCAGGACAGGGTGAGAGAGACAGAAAGAGAGCGAGAGAGAGAGAGAGAGAAAGAGGGGCGTGACTCAACCTGGGTGTTAGAGGGCACTGGAGCATTTGAGAGCCAGAAATCCAGGTCCGAAACCTAAAAGAGGAAGGGAGGGAGAGGAGCGCGAGGAGGTGAGAGGGGTGAGGGCCAAACAGGTTCTGTGTCTTACTACTATTCATGAAAATGGATACAGAGAATACACTGTCCTGTTTCATGAATAAATCAAGTATTTGGCAAGAGACTGCACAGTCGGCTACGAGGAAACTGATACTTGATCGCTATAGCCGATTGAAAGACAGGCTGGGAAAAAGCAATGGAAGCGCCGAGTTAATGAACATGATAAAACGTGTCTGCTTGCATTTAACCATTTGACAGAATTTGTAGAGCACTCCTTAAGGCAGACCTTCCCAAAGTGTGGGGCCCGCCCCCTAGGAGGGGCGCAGAGCCATTGCAGGGGGGCGCGGTACGAAAAGGAAAAACAAAACAAAAAAATTTTTCTTGTAAAACAAAGGGGGACCTAGCAAAAAAGTTTGGGAACCACTGCCTTAAGGTATCCTTTAAGCCATTTTAATTATAATTTTATAGATCTGGTAATTAAAACCAGTGTTTGGATGTTAGATACAAACTGCGGCGCCGCGTAGGAAACATCCTCGGTCCAACATGTTATAAAGGCGTACCTCAGCACTAGTTGAAGTGGGCTGTGCTTCCACCTCCTTCGTTTCTTCCGATTGGACCACGGGCTCTTCTGCTTGACCTCCAAGAAGATCCTCCTCCTTTTCTTCATGTTTGTGTTTTTTCTTCTTCTTCTCTTCTTTGCTCCTCTGTGAAAACAGGAGAATATATTCCAGTCGGTGTCAGTCAGGTTAAGAAATGCAAACACTGAGTCATCAAATTGTGACGGCGCAGCTGACAGCGCACTACTGTTCTCCCCTCGCTCTGAGTGCTCCGTGAATCTGATTTATGACCAGAAGGTGGGAAATGTTTCCAGCATCTTAACCTCACCTTCCTATCCCTCTCTTTATCTTTCTTCTTGTCCCTCTTTTCTTTGCTGCTCTTCTTCTTGGGTTCCTGTGGCGTGGCATTTTCTGCCTCTCCATCCTCAGCAGAGCTTTTTGGAGCCCCCGCTGCACGATGTGACCTGACCGGTAGCTTCTCGCTGTCTGCAAGCGGCCTGCACAAACAAAACATACAGATACATATTTTAACTCTAACTGGGAGGTGATTTTGATCCTCCTGGGCTACATCATCTGAAAGATGCATTCCTTGAGTATTAATTGTTAAAGGTGAACAAGGCATGTAGGGTGCAGCAATCCACCATTCTCAAGCACATGTTCTGCACTGTGAAGCAGCCAGGTCTCATTCAAAGCACAAGACATTCCTCTAGCAGAGCTCCACACGGTCGATCGATCCTAATAACGTCCTCCATACTGAAGTGATAAGAGCTGGTAAACTTACAGTGGGGCAAAAAAGTATTTAGTCAGCCACCGATTGTGCAAGTTCCCCCACTTAAAATGATGACAGAGGTCAGTAATTTGCACCAGAGGTACACTTCAACTGTGAGAGACAGAATGTGAAAAAAAAAATAATCCATGAATCCACATGGTAGGATTTGTAAAGAATTTATTTGTAAATCAGGGTGGAAAATAAGTATTTGGTCACCTCAAACAAGGAAAATCTCTGGCTCTCACAGACCTGTAACGTCTTCTGTAAGAAGCTTTTCTGTCCCCCACTCGTTACCTGTATGAATGGCACCTGTTTGAACTCATCGTCTGTATAAAAGACACCTGTCCACAGCCTCAAACAGTCAGACTCCAAACTCCGCCATGGCCAAGACCAAAGAGCTTTCGAAGGACACCAGGAAAAGTATTGTAGACCTGCACCAGACTGGGAAGAGTGAATCTACAATAGGCAAGCAGCTTGGTGTGAAAAAATCAACTGTGGGAGCAATCATCAGAAAATGGAAGACATACAAGACCACTGATAATCTCCCTCGATCTGGGGCTCCACGCAAGATCTCATCCCGTGGGGTCAAAATGATCATGAGAACGGTGAGCAAAGATCCCAGAACCACACGGGGGGACCTGGTGAATGACCTGCAGAGAGCTGGGACCAAAGTAACAAAGGTCACCATCAGTAACACACTACAACGGCAGGGAATCAAATCCCGCAGTGCCAGACGTGTTCCGCTGCTGAAGCCAGTGCATGTCCAGGCCCGTCTGAAGTTTGCCAGAGAGCACATGGATGATACAGCAGAGGATTGGGAGAATGTCATGTGGTCAGATGAAACCAAAGTAGAACTTTTTGGTATAAACTCAACTCGTCGTGTTTGGAGGAAGAAGAATACTGAGTTGCATCCCAAGAACACCATACCTACTGTGAAGCATGGGGGTGGAAACATCATGCTATGGGGCTGTTTTTCTGCCAAGGGGACAGGACGACTGATCCGTGTTAAGGACAGAATGAATGGGGCCATGTATCGTGAGATTTTGAGCCAAAACCTCCTTCCATCAGTGAGAACTTTGAAGATGAAACGAGGCTGGGTCTTCCAACATGACAATGATCCAAAACACACCGCCCGGGCAACAAAGGAGTGGCTCCGTAAGAAGCATTTGAAAGTCCTGGAGTGGCCTAGCCAGTCTCCAGACCTCAACCCCATAGAAAATCTGTGGCGGGAGTTGAAAGTCCGTGTTGCTCGGCGACAGCCCCAAAACATCACTGCTCTCGAGAAGATCTGCATGGAGGAATGGGCCAAAATACCAGCTACTGTGTGTGCAAACCTGGTAAAGACCTATAGTAAACGTTTGCCCTCTGTTATTGCCAACAAAGGTTATGTTACAAAGTATTGAGTTGTATTTTTGTTATTGACCAAATACTTATTTTCCACCCTGATTTACGAATAAATTCTTTACAAATCCTACCATGTGGATTCATGGATTTTTTTTTCACATTCTGTCTCTCACAGTTGAAGTGTACCTCTGGTGCAAATTACTGACCTCTGTCATCATTTTAGGTGGGGGAACTTGCACAATCGGTGGCTGACTAAATACTTTTTTGCCCCACTGTATGTCTTAAAAGCCGGAAATTAGGAGTTAGTAGCGTGCACTATAGCCCCCTGTTGGAAAATCTTTATATATAATATAAAATCTAATATAGATATTATATAAAACCATGCTGTGTCATCAGTCTCCAATTTAAGTAAATTTTCTTTTTTGGTTTTATTCTTTCAGCTTTAAATTCCTAGAATTAAGTAACCTTGCTTTTGTGGTGTCATTTTTCTTTTAGAATTACAATCCAAAAGAAAGACTTCCACATGTGTTTTTGTAAGTAAACATTAATTTATAAGACCAAAACTGTTTACAGCTTGTCCTGCATGATCTCATCAACACATTATTCAAACGATCCACATTCTATCCTTGGCTTAAGGCCACATCTTTTTCCACTGAGGGCAGGCAAAGCGTATCCACTTAAAAACAGCTGGAGACAGTCTGGGGGCATGCCAAGTCTACTAAACTCAGCTGAGCAGATCTAAGAGAAAAGAATTACACTATTGCGTCGAACCGCTGGGATAGGTTTCTAAAAGCATGTTGATGCCGATTGCCCAGTACAAGAAAAAGAAGAGCCAACATGCTTTTAGGAAACTATTCTGGGAATTTAAAGGGTGAAAGATTAAGTCCTGAGAACATCAGCAGCCAGTTCTTATTTTCTTTCTTTCTAGGAAATCATTTTGTTTCCCTTTCTTTAAGGACAGATAAATCAGAACTGCTTGTTCAGAAATAGAGATGCTGATATTTTCAAGAACATTAAAAAAAATAAAAAAGAAGAAGAAGCAGTTTTAAGAGAGGCGGGATACTACAATATCGTTATGCATCACTAGGTCAAATGCTACAACTAAAGAACAGATCGAAGGGAAGAAGAGCAAAAAGAGAAAGTGGACATTACAAGCTTCAGATAGGTAAGGAACAGACAGCTATATTAGTTGAAAAGAGCAGGACAGCTACTTGGAAAGCAAGACAGAGAGAAAGACAAAGGTGACCTGTGCACAGTCAGAGGTCAGGCCCTATGGCTGGGGTGCTACTCACCTGCGCGCAGTTGTTTCCAATAAGCTGCCCACACAAAGAGGCAGTAATGGATGTGTGTAGGCACAGAAAAGAGGAAGCAGAAAGCATGAGGAGGAGTGCGAGGAGGGAGAGGGCCGGTCACACTGGCTTTAATGCTGTGACTGGAAAGCTTCAGGAATAAATGCTAAAACTACACTTTCATGAAATGTTTGGAGAGCAACAGTTTTTATCTCTCTGCCTCAGTACACCAAAACAACAGGTTTGAAACAAAAGGATTAAAATGCAACTTTTAGGTTAAATTTGGAGGATTTAAGAAAAATATTAGCATTGACCACAGTGGTCATTTTTATACAAAGTCCTCCATTTTCATCAACTCAAATATAATTGGACAACTTGACATAATTGCAGGGAATCAAAGTTCATGGCTTATTATTTTTTAAAGGCGTTTTTGGCTAATCGTGTGTCTACATTGTGGAGATTAGTGTCCTGCCTAGATGCTGTGATGTGTTTTTTCTTTACCATGGAAAGCATCCTGCGATCATGCACCACTGCTGACTTACATCATGGCCTGGGCCTTTTCATGTTCACAGGTGCTTCATTTTTTTCTGAATGTTCCAAAATGCTGATTTGGCCACTTCTTATGTTCCCACACTCTCTCTAGTAAATTTGTTTTATTTGTGCACGCTAGGTTTGGCTCGATTCATTTGAAATAAGATCCCCTTTGAGAACGGCTTTTGCATTTGAATTTGAATGAACTGCTTCCAAATGCAAACGCTACACTTGGAATCGACTGCAAACCTTTTACATGCTTAATTCAAAAAACAGCCTAAATCTGTCCACAAAACAGCCCCAATGACACAGGACTGTAAATAAGCTACATCTGGTTGTTGATACGATTTCTTTGTTCAACCACTTGAATTTAACCTAAAGTCTGCTTTTCAGTTTGACTTTGATAGATTCCTTTCAAACAGCTCTCTGTTGAACTCACTATTCAGTTATTTTCTGACATAACTGGACTTCAAACTAGAAATCCTCCAGCTTTAAAACAAGGTACACAACACAAACAACAACTTTGGGTGGAAAATCTTAAATTTCAGTGCCTGGCAGACTAGTTTAGATATAAAAATGATGACTTCAGCATCTTCAAAATCAGCAGTTAAAGTGATGAAGGTCGAACACATGTAAAATAAAACTCACTTGTCCAGGTCGATGTCCAGGGCTTTGTGAGGGTCATTGGGGTCTTTGTCATCGTCATCGCTGGGTAAGGCATTCTGTAGGACAAAACAAGAGATTAGCTGAGCTACTGACTTCCAGTGATCTTTGTGATGATACAGTAAAAATATATTTATAAAAAACTGAGTGAAAATGATTTTCCTTGAACATGTCAGTGTAAAATAATTAACATTAACTAAATTAAATAATAAAGTAATAAAACTTTCAACACTACATAGAAAGAAGGACCAGGCGGAAAAAGAAGGCTTCAACAACAACTTACAGAATGTTTTAAACTTAGTATTTATAAAAAGTCTTCTTCCATTGATGTCACCACATGCCTACCTCTGGCATCTCCTCTGTAACAATGTCGACCACATGTGCAGGTGTGATGTCCTCCTCACTCTCTGGGCCTGAGTCGTGTTTCTTCCCTCGCCCACTGCGTTTTTCTTTCCTCTTCTTCTTCTCCTTCTTCTTTTTCTCTGCTCTCTCTTTCTGCCGACGCTCCTCCTCTAGTTTAACGTATTGGTCAGACATAGGCAGACCTGTGGGGTGGGAGGGAGTTGTAGCTAAGGGTAACGTTGATAATTTTCAGTATACGAATAGAAAAATTGTGACACAACAGTATGTTTGCAAGTAAGGCTGCACTTAGATTCAGGTGAAGTTATGATAGTTATATTGGGGTTCCTTTTTTTAGTTTTTGTAGTAATATAAGGATTGCGTGTCCCACCTGGGACTTTGAGAGGCACGCTGAGATCAATCTGCACGACTGGGATGTGTTCCACTCCTGGAGCTTCCTGGTACACCTACACATAAAAGAATTCATCTCAAAAAGGGTTTTGCCATACATGAGCGTAACTACTTTTACTAAATACCCTGTGCAGTGAAAATGACTACCAACACAAAGTAATTACTGAAGACGGTGAGCATACCTTCTGAGAAGATGGAGAGGCCTTGATGTAGAATGGGTTGTTGGCTTGCTCCTGCTTTCTGGCTTCTCTCCTCTTGTAGTGGAAACAAGAAATATAATATGAATTCACGAACAGCCTACGTCACTTATAGCATGAGCTGGGATCCAAGGGGGAAGCTAGATTTACTAACTGTGAGTCTGAGGAGATTAATATTGATTCTGAGTCAATGGCAACTTTAATAAACAGTCACAGACCATTTTATCACATATGTTACCGTTCATTTAAAAAAAATAAAATAAATTAAAAATAAATTAAAAAAATCAATGATGAAAAAACCTGAAGGCTTTGGCATATAACAACATTTAAAGTAATGTACCGAAACAATAAATAATTCATATCCAAGACTAGAAACAGTGCTGGCAGCATCGTCGGTCTGTCACTTTCTAAAACTAAGATCAAACCTTACAATTCTGCTTCAAAGTCTTGATGCGCATCTATGACTGCTACAGATCAGAAGAAGTGCACACGGTGGGATTTCCTACTGTTGGAATTAGTGCTTACAGGACCGGATTCGTCCAATCTGCAGACAGTTTCCTCCCCAACCTCAAACCTCTGTCTTAGGTGGCAGAAGAGCCACAGAGCAACACTCAGAACAAAATTAATTCAGATACGAAAAGTTATTTCAGAGGGGAAGATGGAAAACCAAATGTCAATTTCCCCTGATAAAGAAAGCACAAGTCCAACTGGTTTTAAGGCTTTTTTAAGGGAAACCCATCTGCTGAGGTGGCATTAACATGTAGTGACTGCAGGGCCAACATCTCTGTTCCTCTTTTCCTCCATGATCACTTTAAACCATACTCTACTCTTTCTATTAGTCAGCACTTTGTAAAAGAAAACGGTATGAAAATGATGAGACTTTTACTAATCCTGTCCGTTAAAACAACAACAAAAAAGTCAGAGTTGTGTACTGTTTTTGTTCTATGTTCCATCAGTTAAAATTGAGAAGTTGCTTTGAAACTATTTCTTACTCATGGTGGCAATTTTTTCAGCTGACATTATAAAAATTTCAGTAACAACACAAAAAGGTTAAACACCTCAAATGTTACAAGCTAAAACAAAAAACTAATTTGGACATGGAGTCCTGGATCATAACTGCTCTTTGCAGTTTATCAATGATACAAAGACCAACCTACGCACCCTTGCCAGCTCTTTCTCGTCCACCTCTGTGTGACGGGGGCGTGAGTGTTTGGGCTCCTCCTTGGTAAAAATAGCCTTGGGTTGCTCATCCTCAGACTCGCTTTCAGAAGGAGGCTCATTGATCCAAGCATCCAGGTCCAGCCTACACACACAAACATGGTTGTTGTATTCCATTATGAAAAACTCAAAAGCAGACACATGCAGCATAAATGCCGAAACGTTTTAGTTACTCTTGCTGCTACACCTCAAAGGTGAGAAACAAAAACACTGCATTTTAAGCAAAAAGATTATAAACTGTAAAAATATGTGATATTGCAGTTTTGTTTTGTTTATCTCATGTGCTGAGCCAACGTACCCTTCGGGAACAGGCACTTTCTTCTGTGCCTTTGGAGCTACAGGATTGAGTTCTCCAGCAAACAACGCGCTGACTTCTTCTGCTACTTCTATATCCTTCTGCTGCAGTTTCTGGATGTATTTAACTAGCTGCAGGATGCAGGACGCCTGAGGAAAAAGGAGAGGAACTGTAGATTGCAGGTATTTATCCGATTTGTATGCAGTAGGTAACCTTGTAATCTGTGAAGCATAAAAGGTCAGGCTCTGTAAGGACTCTGGCTCTTTCAGTCTTCATTTATCTTACCCTCTCCTGCACCTCGAGGTTAGCACTCTGGACAAACAGTGGTAGCCTGTCTATCATCATCTGGCTGGTTTCCTGTGCAGCTGTGCTGTCTGTGTTCCCCTCTTGGTTCTTCAGGATGGTGGCAAACAGCTTGGCTGCATTCTGCACATATACAGCCTGGATGTGACCAGGTAGGGTCGCGACCTTAGGACGCAGCATGGCCTCCAAAGTCTGCACGGGATTCTCCAGGTGTCTAAAACGAGGGGAAGATTTCTGTTATTTCAGGTTTGGTACTCTCAACCCTCAGGAAGGTTCCCAAACAGATACAGCAGTACAGTGTTTGGGTTACACACATTTGTGACTGTGCAAAATAAATACACACAACACACTACATACTACATATTATATGACTGCATTAACTCTGTCCTGACTCATCTGCTCTTACAGAGTAAAACGGTATTTGCTCTGTCTCTTCTGTTTGCCAAACCTTTAGCGTCAGGCAGAGAGTTTAAATATACCAACTATACTGACTACTTCTAATGACTTACTCTGAGAATTCCCCACAGATCCAGGCTGCAGCATACAACACTTCACAGATGCCGTTTCTCTGCATGTTGCCTGTCAGCAGGTGGGCGTTGTCCAGCAGGGTAGCCATCTGGGCAACAGCAAAGACCCGGATGGCTTTGACTCGTATGGCCACATCCAGCATCTGAGAGGCAATGAGGTGGCCGTGCCGTGTGCCCTCTAGTCGGGTCAGCTCTACTAGGATACTAATGTACCTGTTGGGCAGACATGGAGAGGGCGTGTATATAACTACAACAAACAGCAAATGTAAAGCAAACTGACACACCTCAGAGTGAAGCACAGGACAGTGCTGCTGGTAAACTAACCATTCAAAGTTGGTGATATACTGGTAGTTGCTCTGACTGCAGATGTCAATGATTTTTGTGAGCAGTTCATCTCTGTAGGTGGTTCCTTCGGCTTTGTCTACATGTATCATCAGCTTCTTTACGATCTCCATCAAGTTCTTCTTGGACACCTGCAAAGAGCAGAACCCACAAGTGACCACAGAGAATTATTACTTTACTAGATCAAACGGCACCATTTGCAGAGTTCTACAGTTGGCAGTAACAGTTTACGGTATCTATTGTACTTGACACTTTAGTGTGTGAGTGCTAGCAAAGCCGTTTTATTATACCGAGCTACAGCAAAGTAGTTACAGCGAAAGTTCTGTTTTTTGTATTGCATTGCACCGTATTCTTTAGAATAGACTGAAACAAGCATAATCCGGATCTAAAAATATTCAACATTAGTTTTCGTGAACACTGAATAAAACAAAAGTCAAAAGTTTGGCTGCATACCATGCCATAGAGCAAGTCCAGAGCTCTCAGACGGATGGACTCATCCTTGTCATCCAGACACTGGAGAATGAGGTCTTTATGAGACTGCACTGATTTGGGGTGGGTCTTCAGGATCTTTGACATCGCCAGCAGGCCCAAATACTTCACTACAGAAATACGCAAAAACACGCTACCTTAGTGTAGTTAAAAAAGGACACACAACAACCCTTGAAATCTCCACACGTTACCAAGTATATTTTGTTCACCTTGCTATATGCCATCACTCTTAAACCTGATTAGCTTTACATTACTGTGACTGCAGTAATAATCATATGTATGTAATAACTTTAATACACTATGAACTCTTTCTATGCTCATCTTCACTTCGCTAATCTATAAAAAATATAAATCACACAGCAAAAACAAAAATAAATTAAAACAGGAAATAAACACAAAACACACAAAAAGATGGAAAGGACATACAAACACGCACACGGGACACAGTCTTGTTTTGCTTTATCCTTTCTCATACCCCTGGCAGCTCATTCCCCCCCCTCTCAGGTTCTGTGATCAATAAAAGGGTGTTATACTGACCTTGGATCAGTGAAGCTGATCACTGCAGTGCTTAGATTAGAGAAGTGACCACTGATGTGGACTTGTGGAAGTTCAGTGATGTGCTGAACAAGAAAAAGCTACACACATTTTTGAAACATATTTCTTTTAACCTATGGTTTTAATTGTGACCATTTTGGTTGCTAGCATGTTGCCATGGTCGCCCTTATTTTGCATGGAAGAGGCAGAAGAAGATGGTAAAGCACAACTTTTACTTTGAAGGTGAAAATTCTCCATTTTCAGCTGGCATTGCATTTTTGAAGACTCATTTAAGCTCACCAAGTATTTATCAATAACATTTATAATTAATATTAATAACTATTATCATCATCATCATCATCATTATTATTATTATTATTGCTGCCAACCCTGACTGGTTGGCAATAATAACCCAATAATGATACATGCCTAAATGTGACTGAACCCTTAGTTACCTGCACTCCATCTAATGGCATCATCACCAAAAAGTATGTGACCTGACTTTTACTCAGTCCTAATTCAACAAGTGTTCTACATGAATTTACTCAGGGCTTTTAAGTGGGCCCTGAGATTAAATACTTTACCAGTTAAGCATCGTCACAAGGGAATCGCTACATATTTACGGCTTTACTCACTGATGTTTTGGAAAGTTTTATACCCAAGTATAACTGTGAAACGAAACAGGGGCACAGCAGTGATCAATGAAAGGATAAAACATTGAACCACAGGTTCACAGTCTACTCTATTAAGGCCATGTCCACACTAATAAGTTTTCCTTTTAAAAAGCATGACTTTATGCCTTTGAGTACTCACTATTACAGTGATTTAGGACTGATATGGGAAACATTTTAGAGTGGATGTAGCCTATGACCAGGAGTCTACAATTTACTTTACACACGCACAGTTATCTACGTTTTAAGATCCAGACAACTCGAATACCCGAATGTAGAAATCTAAGCTCCAAATGGCTGTGTGCAAAGAGAATGTAATAACAACTTATAGTATAACAAATTTAAGCCCCTCTAGAGTGAAGCAAAGAAAATATTTTTAAAAAATTAAAATTGGGTACTTTTTTGTGTCTATTCTGTTGGAGACCGGGTGGATGTGACTTAAGTGCAATGGTATTCCAAGCAGGACGCCCAATTGAGAGTGAAAAGGTAGTAATGTTCGAGTTATCCAGAGTCAGGAGGTCTATGTTATTGTCGTCTAAAAGGGTGGACTGTTCCATAGTCAAAAACACGCAGACAATGAGAAAATGACACACTGCAGGCATTGACAGAGGGCTCACAGTTCTGGTCCGAGTCTTCTATCAGGATTCGCAGTTTCTGCACACAGAGCTGTGGGGGAGACAAAAAACAGAGAGGGAGAGGGACAGATCTGTTATCACCACGGAAAACCTTTCCACACCAGGAGCTTTGTGAGACTTTCTGGCCTGTCTGATGGCTGCTGTGTTTCTACTTAAGCTATGTTGGATCAGACGGCATGCACTGTGATTCAACTGGAGTGGAAAGGGTTAAAAATCTGCAATTAAACACGTGAATATGTTGATGAAAGAGAGGAACTGAGGAGATTACCTGGATACTAGCACTGTGGTTAGGCATCCCCGAGGACAAAGAAATCAACACTGTAATGTAGCACAAGGAAACAATTACATCTGAGAACGATTTTTTATGAGCAAGTTTAAAAAAACCAAAACAAATAAAGATCAGAACACGTGAGGAAAAAGACCTCTGCTAAATCTCAAGGATGTTTAAGCGCCAGTATACAAGTTAAAATTTAACTTGTACAAATTCCACTTATTCATTCAAGCAAAGCTAAGAAAATGTGGTTTTAGCACGTAGGAGGACTGAAAAGAGCAAATACAGATAAGACACTACACTGTATTTTTTGAAGATCAATGTATAAGCTTATTTCTCAACACAGATGCAAAAATATACTGAAACGATGAAATAAACATGGGGCTGGGGCCACTAAGCTAAGTGAGATTTGATGTGACCCACAGAACAGCTGTACTGACCTGCAATCACAGTGTTGACACATTCATACAGCAGAGACATGGCAGAGGTACTGTGAGAGAAAAACATCAGGACGGTGAGAAAGTTTAGAATTATTATTGAGCTGTTTATCAGATTAGACTGTTGTACCGTCTACGGGAAATACAATAAAAGAGAATTTCCTCTCACCTGTGGATTAGATTTGTTAGAGGTTCAATCAATTTCTTCCCCAACCGTGGCTCCAACGGTGTGAGTGCACCAAACTACAAGATACACAGAATTTCTGGATTTTGTTTGTCCACAATCACCTTTCAGAAGCTGGTACACTAAATATATAAAAGTATATATTTAAATCTATTCAGTTACTAACTACTAAAATGTAAATGTAAAGTCTTACCAGCTTTATGATCTTAATGAGAACCCAGTTGTTAGTAGAGGAAGTCATGAGTTTGAAGAAAAGCGGGGCCAATGACAGGTAGTTCTTAGGATTTCTCCTGGCCAGCTCACATATGACATTTACTGCTGCTGACTGGACGCCTAAAAGGAGAGAATATAACATCAGGAAACAAGTATTGAAAACTACAAAAGCTTAATTTCTTTAAAAGAACATTGAAAAACTATGTAGTCTGTTATTAAAGAAAAAAAATGTAATGTCCAATGACTGCAGTCCAACATACAAAACAAAGCATGTAATAATAAAAGAATGGAATTTGTACTGTCGTCATAACTGGATAAAAAAGTGAGATATTAAATAGAGTAGAGTAGTAAGTATGAAACCATCTAAAACCAGAAGAGAGTCAGCAGTATTGTCTTGCAGTCTTGGAAGTCCTGGCTCAGCACCATACCCAAGCCTTCTTTAATCACATATTCGTTGCTGCTGAATCATTTATGGGGTTCAGTTAGGGGATCTGATGTCTTATATTGTGGACAGTCTTAATTTGTAATGCTTTCTGGAGTATACTTTATTGTAAAAGTTCTGGTGTTGCTAACCATTAGCTGCTTCTCCACCGAGTCTTTCGACCCCTGCAAGTCCAACTGTAGTGTCTTGGACTGCAGCTGGTGACAGTATCGCTTGCTTTGCTCTGCAGCCTTAGACAGCTTAGTGGAGTGACTCACAAAACCACTTCTTCATCTGGTGCAAGCTCTACTTGCAGCTGCTGTCCAGTTTGCAGCAGATAACAATACAAGGACTAACATTCCCAGCTGGAGTCTGTTGGAAGGATGTGAGACTCACAGAAGCGGTAGCTGAACGACGCGGTGAAGTCCACGGGAATAGCTATTGCTGGTACGGAAACATAAGACGAGCAGGCCAACTTTGGCAAATTTACCAAAAAGCAGCAACCTGATAATCTAGAACTCAAAACCAACACAGAAGGGCTAAAAAAGCCAAGGCTCCATCTGCTGTGGTGTACCCTTGTGAATTTAGCTAAAATGATGCTTCAGCAGTGATAACACCTTGGTCGTCCACTAGCAGTCCATGGACAGCCTGTCTGCTTGGAGACAGCGTCTGCTGTGGATGGGGGCACTGCACAACATGTTACAACCAGTATGTGGGCGACTCTTGCTTATTCTGTCAGCCAGCCGCTGAGCAAAGCAAAGTTATGACATACTAAATGATGAAGTGAAACCAAGTGTTACAAACAACGAGAAGTATCCACTGTAGCCACAATCTGTACTTTTCATGCTGTATTTTTGGATCTTTAAATTTTTTTCCCAAGCTCTTTCAATTCCCAGTGAACTCTGCCATCGATCCCTTCCCTGTTCTGGCCCATTTGTCAACCAATCAGCATTTGACCAACACGGAGCGTCATCCATGTCAAGCACAGTCAAGTTGGCCTGAAAACCCCTTTTCGTACGCCGTCCGTAGGGAAATAAATATGCCAGTATTTGACACAACTGCGTTAAATTAATTACACATAAACCTGAAAGAAGCTTTATTGTCTTGTTAAAGTATCCAAAAAAAAAATGTGCTTCAGTGGTGGTGAGTCAAATTCTAGTGTTTTCTTCAGCAGCCACCAAACAGCTAATCTTGGGTAAAATGTGACATCAAGGTGGCTTAATCCACCATTTATATACACAATCAACAGTTACTAACAACTACACTTAAAAAAATACTTAAAAACAGCACCTTAAAAATAATAACACTGTCCAAATTTTTCTGTACCTTTTGTAATTTTTTCCAAATGAACTGATTGGCTCACGATGTGATTAGTAAAAAAAAGACAGTCATCGCCCAAATCTGAGAGTATGATTTTAACCAAAAAAAATATCATGTGGCGCTCGGTTCATGTACACAGAGGCCCCAAAAGTTCCAGCTGTGTCTATTAAAGCTCAGTGAAAACAAAAGGTTTGTGGACATGGGGCACAAATCAAATGTACTAGAAAAACCAGCAAATGATCTCTCTTTTTCATGAGCGGAAATGAGAAACAAACGTTCCCTAGCAGACTGGATAAATACTGTGTTTTCTGATACCTGGGTCTGGGTCCTCGAGTTTCTCCTTGAGCCTGGGAAAAGCTGGGCGCAGGGACTCGGGATACTTGAGAAACACCTTATACATGATCAACACAGCTTTTTTTCTGATGTAAGGTTTAGTGTGGGACATCTGCAGTAGAAGACAGTAAATACACATTTTTAAAGATGTAAAAACAACAACCCTGGAATGACAGCTTATTTGACTGAAGTAAATGGTAACGAGCAAAAAAAGAAAAAGAGAAAAGAGCAGAAGTCATGTGGGTACACCTCAGGACTTACTCACCAATGTCATGATGTCATTAGCTAAGTCCCGAGCTAAGTCAGGGGTCACAAAACAAGACAGACCAGTGAGGGCAACACCTGTGTCATACTGGTTGGGGCTGCTGAGATCCTGGGAGAAATAGATTAAAAAAATAGGAAGAAAAACAAAAAAGAAAGAAAATATTAGCTGAGGGAAAACTAACAGTAAGGAGATATTTACAGAGTTCACAAAACATGTGCATCGCTGACCTTTCGAATTTGATTGGTTGTCAGCATGATGACGTCTGTGTTCTCATGAAAGCACTGTGAGGCTGCCAGGTAGCCAATCCTCTGTAGGAAAGCAAGCAAGCATAAAGAACATACTGCTATTATATTACATTACTACAAACATTCGTCAGCCTGTTGCAGCACCACAGAGATCCACTTATACAGCTCACTCAGCTGTGACTACATCACTTTGTAAATTCTGGGTGTGCATCTTCCTTTCCATTTGCATTACTCTGTCCTGCACTTCCACGACCAATCCTGACATCCCAGACTTACCTTGTACGTGAACTTTGAGGAACTCATGACTTCAACGATGTTGAAAGCAGCCCAGCTGACGTCATAGCCCAGCATTTGAAGCTGCAACATAGAGGAGACAGACATAGATTGTGACTAAAAGGAAGAGGGGGAGCTCTAAGCTGCTCCGGCGAGGTACAGAGAGAGAATAATTGATTTGGGCTGAAAGCTCTCAAAGTGAATACTGATGCCGGCCACAACAAGACATCTAAATCTAAATGTGTACCTTGACTATAAATAGACAGAGCAATTTCATTTCAACGGGAATTGGACAATGTTCTCAGTAAGTGTCACTTGCTCGACGTTTGGCTGTGAAGTGACTAATCTTAACAAAAACAAGAAACACACACACAGCCTTGAATGTGTTTTTGTAAAAATGCACTACTTTACTTTGCGAAATAGTAGCACTTCCATTTGATCTGATGAAAGTATAAGAGGAAATAAGGCTTTATTTGACTCAGCTTGTTTCTGTTTGGGTAGAAAAGATACTAACCACAGATTTTTGTGTGGTTTTCATCTACAGTGTCACAGCAAGTCGCAATTTTCCATTGTGTGCATGTCAACAAAATATGTCACAATATGCTAGTGGAGCTGATTTAGGACAGATGAAGGATTCATTTGTGAATTAAAATATATGCCAAGTATTCTTGCACTACAACTAAGTAGTTGTTATAAACAGAGTCTCCTCTTTTTATTGTGTTTTTTCGTTTTTTCCTTTGTTAATTTTAGGTGTGCTGTAAAGAAAAGTACAACAGCATAACTTGCTACTAAGCTACAGCACAACGAAGCCACATGGTGGGCTTATGTTGACAGGTGTATACAATAGCTCATGTGTGTGTGTGTGTGTGTGTGTGTGTGTGTGTGTGTGTGTGTGTGTGTGTGTGTGTGTGAGAGAGTAGATTTGACAGACAAAGTCGGTGAATCCGTGGCGGGTGAGAGGTCTTACGTAGGTGAGCTTGCACACAGCATTGGCTTTGACAGCGATGTTGTCCTGCTTGAGCTCCTGTTTGATCTCATCGATGCATGTGGAGATGTACTTGGCCTGGGGGCAGACAAAGGAGAGGGCAAACAACAGACACCAGATCAGATTAGGTGGACTGATATCTGGAGAGGGAGGCTGCGAGCAGGCTGGAAAATTCTGATCTTTCTGCTGTCGCTTTCCAAGACACTAACCAAGAACTGAATGAGTGTTTTTCCCAAGTTTAACTGCTTCTTTCTTTCTACCACTAACCTACAAGATTATCACATGTGGCTTGATGTATGTAGGTATTTACAGGGCCAGGTATAAATATATTTTGATAAACAGTTCTGAAAATACATTCATCTCGTGCACAAAGCTCACACTCAAACTTGTGATGAATAGAGAGTTACCATTAATTTGGGACATCACACAGCAAATTAAACCCTTACACTGGAGCTGTTTGCCGTGTGGATTTATCCGTTTTCAAATCTGCTAGATGTTTTCGGTCCACCGCCCGTACTAATGAACAATGAGGTGTGCTCAGCTCTCTCTTCCACGAAAACATTATCTCAGTTATAATGACCAACAATTAAAAGAAATTAAATTTTAAAAAAAATCCTACTCAACGTAAAAACATTAAGAAATAATAACAGCCACTTTTATATATCATTATTACTACAATTACACAGTTAAAGAGATCTTCAATTGTATTTATTATGTTGTAGGATGCTAGCATCAGTAGCACCATCATCTATATATCTGTTTATCAAAGCATCCATCCATCTATCCACTTATCTTTAAATAAATTAGTTTTTTCCCAGAAAACCATTTCTGGGAAAATGAATAACAATGAAATCTCAACTCTCATAATGACTGCTAAATCACATCAGTTCTCCTAAAATACTGGGAGCACATTTCATTCAACGGTGCAGAACAAACTGAGGTCAATTTTTTTTTAACCATTATAGAAAGGACCAACCTTGCTAAACAAACACATACAGCTCTGTAGTGTGTGAGAGTGTGCTGGTCATGTGTGCTGGTCATGAGACAGCACAGTGACAGGAGGTGGTGTTAGAGGGGGGGGGGACACTACGCTCTGCTACTCCCGCTCCTGGAGAAATTGTAGCGATCAAGAGTGAAGGCCTGAACACACCATCAGCAAACAGACATACACATATACAGAGTGCTTCTCCATCACAATCTTCTTCAGTTATCCATCCAGAACCAATTTAAATAACTGAAATAGTTGACATAAGGCCAACACAGACAACCTTCCTGCCAGTAACACATACTGGGGTGGAGATATATTTGAAGGCGTGCACGCTCCAAGAAACGAATGACTGGGCTTAGATGAAACTAACTAGTGCTATATTCTTTTTAAAATCTGATCACTATCACAAAGGCGAGTAAAATTCATACTTCCAATCCTCACACCTTAATTCAATACAGATGCTGTTCCAAAGACGTGGGAGAGACAGTGAATGAATGAACTATGCAGAAACTTTGCACAAACTCTGCACACATGTGTAAAACAAACAGAGAAACTGTGGGATATTCGGCACACACTTCAGAGTACACACAGAGGCGTATTAATATTTTAGCAGACTGCCCACTGTTGACTGGGTAACCACCACCTTATCTAGGCTGCCTGGGTTGGGTTTCCACTGGTGAACAGCTCAGACTATACAGCGAAGCAAGAGATCAAACGCTAACGTCCTGGAACGACAAAACTGACCCACATGCTTGTTTTTCCATTTCCAAAAACTCAAATATAGACACAGACAGCATTTGTGTCTTAATACAAGTAATATAATGTAAAAGTAAAGCATCTATAAAGCCGGTTTAGTGCTTCTAGCTGAACAATACTGAGAAGAAATCAAATCTCAAAGTAGTCTTGAGGTCAGACGTGCCACCTTGACATTTGGCATCTTCCCTACAGCAACGATGTAGGTGCGCGCACACAGCAGTACAGCTTGAAGCAATCAGGGATCGTGCTTCACAGTAAAAGCTACTTTCAACTGCTCCATTGTTCAAAAGGGTTTGCTGTGCATGTTTGATTTGGCAGATTTTAGGTGAATAGTTCACCTAATAACGGAGCCAAAGTCAATGTAGTTTTTAAGGAAGTTAAACAAAACCCCCAAACATATATAGTGTGTAACAAACATATATGATATGGTATATATGGTATGGTATGATATACTGTATTCTGGCCAGAATGTATATGGTATGTTAGAGTTATAGATAAAATAGGGATATGATGTGCTTATTGTTTGTTTATGAATTTTACAAACTAGTTAAAAAGTTAAGAAAAGATCTGGCTGCTGGACCCAGGATGGCAGCCTTCCCATGCACTGGTGGAAACTTGGACAGGCTGACATTCATAAATATGCTGCAGACAGTCCTGAGAGTATTGTAAACAACAGAATTGGAGCATTTTGCTCGACAAACTGTGTGATGACTATTTCCGAATTACTCCAAGCATCTTGTCTGAGACGGGCCAATATCAGTATCTGGCTCTACTTCATACCCACCCTGCCTTACTACCTGACATAGCATTTCACAGCATCAATATGTTTAGATGCAGCCAACGCAGAGCTTATAGGAGAGATAGGATGATGTGACAGATGTTAACAGATGGCTAACCCCCACACACACCCTCTGACTGCCCCTTCAAAGCAAGATGCTTTGATGAGCCTGTCATCACCCACAGCTCTGTGGCAGGGATGAGGAGCCGTTTCACGGCACATGTTGGATGACTCATTTCGAGATTATATAAAGGCTCAGATTTAATCTGCGAATCCAGAATAGTTACAACTAGAATTTTTAAGCCAACCCTCGAAACATTAGGCCTCTCTTCACCAACTCATCACAGCATTCATTCAGAGGCCAAGTGGCTGCAAAGTCAACTCAAATAAGTGACTGCATATACTTCTCACCAAACGGGCCTGACAGTAAAAAGCCTTTAGCTCACAATATAAATGACAAGAGCCTAAATATCTGCATATCTGGTGTGCTCTCGGTGAGTAATCTACTGGTAAACTTTAATGATCTAGCGAGATGCTTCCTCTAACTGCCTGTTAGCTAGACTAGCTAGCTGTCAGTAACGTTGGCAGCATTTTTCTATTAAAACCCGAGAAGTTGTGTTTCTACCGACTCAGTAACAGGTCGCAACCAATAACATGTTAGTAAGCAAAGGACAGTTTACCACCCAGCCAGCAAGGCAGCGGCGTTAGCCGCTGACGATAACGCTAGCTTTCCAGCCTACCTAACGTTAACTTACCCAGCGCTAGCCCGCTGGTCAGCTATAACGGTAACGGCACAGTGTGTGTGCTGGACTTATAAAAACGTTAATGAACGTAAAGCTTAAAACACCCCGGTGTCACGGTTTGCTCGTTTTACCTCATCTTCCTTGTGATTCCTGATGCCACGTACTAAATCCTGGAGATTTTTATCGAACATCCGATCGATGCTCCCTTTGACAATCTTCAAAGCCATGACTGTCTGCGACTTTGTACCGCTTCTGTCCTGCGGGGCCGAGCGCCTTGCAGAGATCTAGGGGGTGCCGACCGACGCGCTACACCGTGTCTCATCCACCCGGGTGCCGTGATGTGCTGCGGGGTCCGCTGCTGTTTACTGAGCCCGGGCAGATGAAGTTGAGGCCAGACGGGGCCGTCCTGTGCTGTGCAGAGACGCTGGCAGTGGATCGGTGTAGGAAATGGCTGACAAAATGGCGTCTAAAGTCAGCTGACTTGGAGCATTATGCGAGATTCTCATGTGGGAATCAGTTGAGTTAAAGGGCTCGTCCTCCCCACCCACCCCGTCCTCCCCACTTAGCGTCTGTTGTGAGCCAGAAGGTTTATTCTCTTAATCCTAAAAAAGTTAAACAACTCCACTGATATTTTAACCACTTATCAGAACACAGTCAGTGTAGCATGTGAGAATAATGACTCACTAACGACTGTCAATGTGGCAGGTCAAAACACCAAAAAATGTAGTAGAACCAAAACCATGCTGATATTTTTATTCAAGTCTAGTGATAGAAATACTTTACCAATTTACATAGCACTAAAAACACCGGCTGTATGCACATGACAGAAAAAAAACATGTCAAAAAAAAGGCTGCAGCTACATGAGATCTCATTAGCTTTTAAGGGCAGTTTTTGTTTTTAATGTGTGCGTTATTCCATTTATTAAGCAGACACTAGGGGAGAGGAGAGTACAAGGTGTTTAACTCCACATAGATTATTATTTTTAGACAAAACTGTATCTATCTGAAAACGAGGCTATAAAAACAGTAGGTGGACCTCAACCAGAAAACAGTTTTAAGTGACTCTTTACATTTCAGACTGGATTCACTGGGTCAAGACCAGAGAATTAAAAAAAATACTTAACATAAAAGACAAGTAGCATTTTACCCCTCCCACTATGGCAAACACACAGATAGGAGGCCTTTGTGATGTTTTGCAGGCTTTATAAAAAAAAGAAAAAGAAAGAAGCCAACAGATGTAAGAGCTACACACACACATACACACAAAAAAGCATAACTCATTTCTTCCCATTTTCTTCATCAGATTCAGTTTCATCTCATATTACCCCGCTCTATATAGAAGAGCTAAAAATGTAATCATTTGACATACACACAGTATGAAAGACCAAAGTTCAGATTTTAGAAAGAAGAAAGCAGCCAGGAGCTGGCGGGAGTTTGGAGTGAGGATCCAGGACGGCCAGAGTGTCGTAGAAAAGAAAAAGTACATCTCGGAAACCAACGAGTGTTGCGTGGTGCCGTTATCTAGCTCACTAATAAGCATGTCGTTTCTGATGTGATGAACAAATGGACTAAAAATGGGCCTTTTCTGGTTTGGTATGGTTAGAGTACAAAAATGTCTAAAACATGAACAATGAAGTAACAGATAAGGTAGGAAATGCTGGGTGTGTGTTGCAATGTTGTTGGGCCAGCAGCACTGCGTCATGTTAAACAGAGGCCACCATCTTTTAGCACTTGGTCCACTGCAGTGGTCGGTGAGGGATGCTTTCAGCTCTCGGCGGCAGGTTGTTCCGTCTCCGCAGAGATCGAGTTGTCCTCTTCTTCGTACGTGTGCGTTTGCTGTTCGGCCGAGCTGTCCGGGCTTCGCCTGAAGAGGATCGCAGAGTCGTAACAATACACGTAAAACAAGATTACGCCCGATAATGTTTATTTAGTAAATATCACGCATCCAACAATGCAGGCGCCTCTTTAGGAGTTTTCCTACACATAACCTGACGGCACCATAAGACCTCTTACCGAAGGTGTCTTTAAATACTTTGTGTAGCGTGCTTTTCAAAAACCTTTCATACAATTTAATTTATTTTATATAGCAGACACATAGTGAACGAGTGAGTGGGTTTCATGTGTGTCCAACCAAATGTATCGAGTTTTATTGTTAGACGTTGCCTGACACATGTTTATGGTAAATGGCCTGTATTTATATAGCGCTTTACTAGTCCCTAAGGACCCCAAAGCGCTTTACATATCCAGTCATCCACCCATTCACACACTGGTGATGGCAAGCTACATTGTAGCCACAGCTACCCTGGGGCGCACTGACAGAGGCGAGGCTGCCGGACACTGGCGCCACCGGGCCCTCTGACCACCACCAGTAGGCAACGGGTGAAGTGTCTTGCCCAAGGACACAACGACCGAGACTGTCCAAGCTGGGGCTCGAACCGGCAACCTTCCGATTACAAGGCGAACTCCCAACTCTTGAGCCACGATGTTTATCTTCCCTTATTTGTCTTTCTAGGCTCTGATTATTCTGACATATTCTTATTTATTTATAAACTGTTTGTCCTGTATGAGATATAGTTCTGATTGGATATTATTCCCATTGGTTGTGGTCCTGTGACCAATCACAGGCAATTTAAGATGGTACCCCCCTCCCTATGTTTAATTGTCTAACGAAGAGCAGGCATGCTTGAAAACATCATACATGACATCATCCGATTATAGCAAAAATGTGTCTCGTTTGCTAATGTGACCCAAGCTCGCATCCTGTCACAGGTGGGTTTACGTGTGACGCTCACCTGTTTGGACTTGAAGCCGTATCAACGTTGTTCTCGTCTTGTATGGGTGACTTTGGCTTTTCCTCTCCCTCTGTGTCATTTTTTTTCTGCTCTGATTCCCCATTCACAGGTGTGGAGTCTGCTCACGGCAAAATCAGATTTAAATAAGCGAGCAGACAAACCCAAAGAAAGTGCACTAGAAAACAGTAGAATCCAGATTTTAGTAAATCCAAAACGAGTGCTTTTACCTGTGTTTTCTGTCTCTTTCTCCTCATCATTCTCTGGCTCCTTGTTCTCAGTTTTAGGTTTGGCTGCCACCTCCGCCTTGCCCACAAAACGCAGTTTTAACTTGTTGTAGACGTCGCTAGCTTTTTCCATGACTGCAGTGCTGGCTTTATACCGCCGGATCTAAAATGAACACAAACATGTCAAATAAGTCCGGTAACATTTTTTATATGAATTTGTTCAAATAAAAAACACGTAGATTGCTAAACATACGCTTGCTGAACATTTTATTAGGTACATCTGTTCAACTGCTCATTAAAGCAAATATCTAAATCAGCCAATCGCATGGTAGCAACTCGGCGCATTTAGGCATGCAGACACGGTCAAGATGACCTGCTGAAGTTCAAACTGAGCATCAGAAGAAGGCACTTAAGTGACTTTAGTTTTTTTAATTGTTACTGTATGGAGGGCATCTACTAGCGGCAAGATTTAGGAAAATCAGTACAAGTATTCCAACAAAAATAGTAAACCTTTTGAAAGCAGTTGACTCTCAGTCTGGTAGATGTCCAAAGTCTCAATAAACATGACCATTAAACCCTGATGAGGCTTTAATGGTCTAACAAAAACTAACAAAGACTAAACATAAGGATATTTTCTCTGTTTTCCAAATTCTCAATAATTTCAGTTTTAATCTTTCCAAAAATCCAGTTTTTATTTTTAACTACAATGTTTTTCCCCATATACAGTTTCTCCATATTTAGTACAGTTTTAGTTAACTATTGTAACTTTGGGTACTGAATGAATTTGCCCAAGTATTTCAGAAACTGCTGATCCTACACATCTATCTCTATGGTTTACAGAGAAAACACACAATATGGCTGCTGAACATGCTGTACCCATCTTCTGAGTTCACAGTCATCAAAAGTCACCACATTTCAATCCATTTGAGCACATCTGCTGAGGATTTGCATTACAGATGTGCAGCAACTGTGTGATGCCATCGTGTGCTGCACCTTCAAGTTCAAGTTCAAATTTTATTCGCCACATGCAGGTTGCCCTGCAGTGAAATGAACCCGACCTTGTCATATCCATAGCAACAACTTCACCAATTTCCACTTGAGCTGTGACTTAACCAATTAACCTATTAACCAATACCAACCTGTTATACGTCAGCTGGTTTACCCGTGAAGGTGTGATTGGTTCATTTGAAAACATTTTTCCCTTTTTTCTGTTTCCTGTACTTTATTTAAACACAAATTTGTTTCTATGTTATTATGACCCTGATGAAAGCCACAAGCCGAAACACGCTGGTCAGTTAATAAAGTTGTTCCTCTTTACCTTTAAGTGTTGCTGGAGTTCCTGCCTTGTTGTATCTATGCCATGTAGAAGTAAGGCGGTTTAGAAAGCAGAAGAGTATCCAGCACTGTCATAGCAAGTTGTAACTAACAAAGTTGCCAATGAGTCTCCCAAAAAAGACTCCTGCCTTTCCTTTTATTATTTCCCTGTCATGTACATACTTTTACAGAGATGGATACACATGAACAATTGATCAAACTTCAAACAATTGATGTCAGCATGTGTGTAAGTAATCCCTACGAGCCAAAGCTTCACACTGCTTAAAGTTAGCCAATCAAATATTTAAAAACTGGCTTAAAGGCAGAGGAACCAAAATGCCCTGTTTTGGACAGACTGCATCAAAGCCCAGTGTCAAATAAATAAGTATTATTGTGAACGGTGACTTATGCAAAGTTACTCTACAAGTGTTTAAGAATAAAAACACAAGGGCAAAACAGTTACTGCTCAACCAACCTTGTGTTGCGTTTTGACTACTTGAGTAAATTTTAGCACAGGTTTTCCAGCTTAAACACCAAAAGGAGCTGTGGACCTAGAAAGAACAGTGGAGCAATACAAAACAAATTCACCTTTTTTAGTGTGGCAATAACTTCAGCGTTCTTATGTAGGATCTGGCTGGTGACAGGAACAGCCTCGAGCTCTTCCAGTGCTTGTAGACATCGCTCTATGTCCTGAAAACCACACAAACCAAATTTTCACGCCAGAATAAAAAGAAACCCAAAACATTTATGTGACCATATTAATCATCGTCTTAAGCGTTACGTACTGGGTTGTCCACTTTAAGTGCAAACTTTATATCTGTATGAAGCTTCTGTAGCCTTTCTCCAGGTGACGGCTCTGCAAATAAACACACAAAGTACTAAATTATATCTTTATCCGTTCTTGATAATGAAAACTGAACTTGTCTCTCTCTCTTATATAAATGACACTGCATGTTTTCAGCCAACAGCGTGAGTCACTGACCCTTTTTCTTCTCCACCTTCTTCTCCGGCAGCTTCTCTGGTTTGCGTTTCAGCTTTTCAGGCTTGGACCTAAGACAGAGAGGAAACTCTGTGATCCGTGTACATTAATGTTTGATCACCACCTCCTGATGAGCTGTGCATGCAGTAGTCTGTTCCCCATTGAGCACTCACCTCGCTCTGGACCTCTCCTCTGACCGTCTGGCTTTCTTCTCTTTCAGCTCTCTCTCTTTTCGTTCTTTCCTCTCCTTTTCTTTCTTTATTTTTGCTTTCTTCTGGTTGTCTAGCTTCTTGGGTGGCTTCTTTACCTTTTGATGGGAAAGTATCACGTATAATCCCATTTCTTTAACAAAAGCAAAAACATTACTCTATGTTAACAGACGTACCTCAGCTGGTGGGGGAGAATCAGAGTCTGAGGGCGCAGGGATAGGTGGTGGGGGGGGTTTCTTGGACTTCTTCAACGGGTGATCGTCTATACCTTCATCTGAGCTACTGCTGCTGTCACTGTCACTCTCTTTTTTAGCCTTATCTTTGTCTTTTTTCTTCTTCTCCTCCTCCTCTTTCTCTCGCTCACGTAGCCGGCGGAGCTCTTCAGCTTCCTCCTTTTTTCGCCGCTCCTCCAGCTCTCTTCTGCGTTCTTCATCTCGTTTCTTCCATTCACTGATGCGGTCGGGTTCACTATCACTGCGAGAGGTGGGAGGGCAAGGCAACCTTAATTATGCCAAGCTAATGTATGGAGTAGAATTTCTCTTACTGTATTAACCTGTGGTGCATAAATCGTTAAGAAGGAATCCTGGGAGCAGCCTGACCTTTCGCTGTCGGAGGACGATGAAGGCGCTCGTTTTGCCGGCGCAGGTTTGGGTTTACGTGCTCGAGGCTTTGGCGCCGGCTTCTCTGTGAATCAGAAAGACACGAGCACAGACTTTGAAAAACTCTGCACTAACTCACGAGCAAAGAATTGCTTCTAAACATCCTTCTAAACATCTATCTGCATCGCTACGATTGTAGATGAAACTGTAGTAAATAAAAGAGCAAAACTAAACTCGCACCTTTCTTGCGAGCCTGTGGGCCCTTCCGCGGGGGAGGATCTGATTCCGATTCAGACTTTGAGCCAGACTGGGATTCTGAACCAGACAGAGCCGGTCGAGGCTTCTCGTCCTCCGAGTCGCTGTCTGCTACTTTCTTCTCCGATGCCGATCCAGAGTCTGAATCAGAGTCGGACGAAGCCTTCTGCAAGGTCACAGAGAAAAAGTAACGAAAGCTGGAAACGCAAAGAGAAGACACCGAGTTTTGTGACAGGTAATTCTTTCTGTGACGGGGCCTTCTGGTTCACCTTTTTCTTCCCTCTGCCTCCTGCTTTCTTCACACCTCGTCCACCAGATTTCTTCTCTGGAGTAAAATCCTGTTGAAGAAAAACAAACATCAAATGATTTGCAGCTGAGACGTTATAAGAGAGACACGAAAGAAATACACAACAGCGGTTTGTCTCCTCCCTGCCCCGAAAAGGCCAATCAAAAGCCATATTGGAAAATGGGAAGAAAATTGGGAAATTAATTGATATAAAGCTGTAATTTACTGCACCTTGCACCTAAAAAAAAAAAGCTTTAAAACCTTACTTTGAGGCAAAACCCACCAAACTCTGACTGGTCGTTCTGTATGTGCAGTTTTTATGCCACCATGACCAAAGAAATTAATTTCATCCATCCATTTGCTTCCGCTTATCCTTTCAAGGGTCGCGGGGGGCGCTGGAGCCTATCCCAGCTGTCATAGGGCGAGAGGCGGGGTACACCCTGGACAGGTCGCCAGTCCGTCGCAGGGCCAACACACAGGGACAGACAACCATTCACACTCACATTCACACCTAGTGGCAATTTGGATTATCCAATTAACCTATCCCCACAAGCTGCATGTCTTTGGATGGTGGGAGGAAGCCGGAGTACCCGGAGGGAACCCACGCAAACACGGGGAGAACATGCAAACTCCACACAGAAAGACCCCGGCCTGATGGTGGAATTGAACTCAGGACCTTCTTGCTGTGCAGCAACAGTGCTAACCAGCTTCCTCCCACCATCCAAAGACCCGTGAATGCACCGTGAATTAATTTCATTTCATTTGTAAATAGCGACTACAGAGGTGCTACCAAGTTGGCAGCTGAGTGGTGAGACTTGTGTCAGGAAGGGCATCCAACATAAATAAATCTACCAAATCAAACACGCAGCTATAGCAACCCATTTGCGAATGAGAGGCAACCAAAAGTGGCTTTGAGCATCAGACTCCTCCACAATCACGCGCGTACGCACATGTTATTACCTGATCACTGTTTTTCCCAGAGTCAGACTCCGAAGGTGTGGGTTCTGATTCAGAAGGAGATCCACTCTCTTCTTCATCTCGGTCGCTCGATGAGCCTCGTGCCTTTTTTGGAGGAGGAGGCCGCTGAAACAAAAAAAAAAAAAAGTACTTGTGAGAAAACAGAAAATTTGAACAGTTATAGGTCACTTGAGATATAAAAATAATCTCACTGCTCAAATATTCAAGTCATGCAGACAAATCCCTTAATTTCTGGCTCATTTAGCTTTCGTCACTGCTGCGACAACATCGGCTATAAAAAAAAAAAGCCACCAGAAAATGTGTGCTCTTCTTTCAACTCTTCAAATTCTCGGTAACTATTCATGAATGACAAATTGTTACAGTAACTTGGCTGCTGCTGATGGTAGTTGGTCACGTATGGTGCCAGAAAAACCTTCTTTGTGGCCCAAACTGTGACCAAGGAAACCATTTATTTTAATCAAGCTCAACATCAAAAACAACAGGAGTGAATCTTAAATCAAATCACTGGACAAGTTGTAATGACACACATCCACTAACAATATAATCCTCGTATAATTACCTTAGGAGCCTGTGGCTTTCGCTTCATTCCTCCTCCTCCTCCGCCCCCTCCTCCTCCTCCGCCCCCCCTTCCTCTGTCTTCACTCCCAGAATCTGAATCAACCTCACTTCCTGTGTGTGCTTTCCGAGGAACCGGGGCATCCTCCTCATCGTCCTCCTCGTCGCTTCCTCCTCCTGCATTTTCAGCCTCGCTGTCAGATGAGCTAGCTGGCTGCAGACAAAACACAATAAAATATAATAATGAAAAATATCTGAACAGGGCGACAAAAAGGGGAGAAGCAGCAAAGATACTGGTGAAGAACAGTAGCTGCTTTGGTGAAGGTCACACAGGCCACAGTCTCTCCAAGTCTGAACAAGGAATTTTTCATGAGAAGGAAAAGTAGATTCATTTGAATCAAACCAGTCGCTACCAAGTACATCCTGCAGATCCTAAATCTATGCTCACAAAAATCACCCAAATGAGGGTTATGAAAAAACAAATGCGCTTCCAGTATCTTTTACATTTCATGCTGAATTATGCCTGCTTCAGGATTTTGGGAAGATGACAGAGACTTACTACAGGTGGGGCGCTGTAGGAGGCATGTGGATTGTTCTGGATCTCCCATAAGCCTTCATTGAATCCCTTCCTTTTGTTGGGTTTCCCATATCGTTCTCTGTACTTTTCATAGGCAAAAAGGTCCTTTGGTGCGAGGAATGCTCTTTGAAAACAGAGAAAATAAAGAAAACGTGAAGCAAACTGACGGGAAACAATCTGATGTCCCAGGCTTTCAGTAATGAACAGGATGTTTATACTTGTGTTTAGGAAGGCTGGTGTTCGACTCCAGACTTTGAAGCAGATCACTGTGCCACCTAGTGACAGATTAAAATACTGCAGGTGCCATCTTGTCAAACAGATGGTGTGTCTCACCAGTTCAAATATGTCAACACATCTTGTGGAAACATACTGCGCACTAAGACTGACTCAAATTAACAGTAGTTTCACATCAAAGTAGTTATATGTGCCAACGTCACTCTACCAAAGGGGATTTTTTTTTTTAAAAACAGGTGAGCCAGAGCCTAAATTCAAAACTGGAACTACCAAATTTAACCAGAAAAAGTAAACATGGCTGATGAATTTCAGCCAATGTGCAAGTTTACAACACCTGCATCCACCCAAGATTAAACAGTTCTGCAAATACACTTAACTCTAGTCTCTGTGTACTTACGTTTCATGTGTCCCAAAGAAGAAAATGGGGATTTTATTAGGAGGTGGTTTCACTGCTCCATCAGCCACATCTTCAATCTGTTTAAAAAAAATAATCGTAATTTTTAAAAGCATGATTTTCAATGAAGAGAGCAAACAGATGACATGTCACACATTCACTTGCAGACACAGGACTGAACACACAACTGTGGCTCGAAAAGTTGTTTCTGCTCATCAGAATCCCCGTAAATGTGCCACTTCAACGGTCAGCCCCTTGGCCATTTGTGCAATTAGCAGTTAAAACAACAACAAACGCAACCTGATAGTCGTTTTATCCATTTTAATGCGCAGGGAAATATGCTCTACAATATCAGCAAGTTTTTAAAAAGGGGAGGGGGAAAAAATCCACAATTTTTTTTTTAAACGTCATCTCCATAAAAACAACGTTAGCTGGGGTGGTGAACGTCTCCGTGTAGGTTAGGCCACGAGCATCTCATGCAAATTTTGCCGCTCATACGCTGACAGTGGGCCTGTGCACACCTGCAGCCTGTCAGCCCTGCAGAAGTAAGCCTACGCTTTCTGTTTGTCTGTATCCATAAACGTAGTGGAGAACATCTACAGAGAACCTTCTACAGCGTCCCGTGCAGAGCAGCCCACCCCCTCCTCCGCCTCTCAGACTGCTGCTGCTGTTAACGTTGCTTGCTTGCTTGCTTGCTTACCCTGGCTGGCCAATGGGGGTATCCCTTCATCTTAGCAAAGACGAGGTCTCCGGGCTGGAAGTTGTGTGGCATTGTTCTTCTCTTCTGCACAGCCTGGGTTTAAAAAGGTTTAAGATACGCAGTCTTTCTGTGTCTCTCTCGGTTTGATGTTTTCAGGTCGACACGAAACCTGGAAACGGTGGTGTTAGCTACCAAGCTAACAGTATACTAACGTTACCGCGAGAAGCTGCGTGAAGCCAGACGCTACGTACTAACCGTTTCCGCTCCAGGGTGCCAAGTTACCCTTCAAAAGAAAGACTTTAAAAAACGACTCAATTAAAGAGTAAATTATCTTTTCCTTCATATAAACATTTTTTGGCCGCGATTAAACAAATTTTAGTTTTCCACCAACAAAAAAATCACGAAAATATTGTTTTTAAGAGTGTAGCTTAAATTTACACAAACTAAATACATATATGCAAAATTATACAGTTCAGTTCCACATGTTTACATACTATAGACATATACTTATGACTATTTGCATATTTCATGGTCTGTAAACGTGCAATATCCTTGAATACATACATGCATTTACATACATATGTGGGGAAGTATGTATCGCTCCATTTTCTTCTGCTTATCCAATCTCCCAGCTGTCATAGGAAGTAAGGCATGGTACATCCTGGACAGATAGACACAGAAAACTATTTACGCACACATTCAGTGTTCAGTTTAGATGCACCTCTTTGGACTGTCGAGCAAAGCCAGTGTACCAGGATAGAACATGCAAACTCAACACAGGAAAGCCCCGGATGTGTGAAATGATTTGAACTTGGGAACTTTCTGCTGTGAGATTATAGTACTAAACACTGCATCACTATTTAAACCTGTGGATATGTGTATGCGTATACATGTCAGTATATTTGGCTGTTACTGAAATTTTGTGCACCATGTAAGGGTGGTGTGGCTGCATTTTCGTTATGCTTGTATAATGACAATAAAGAGTCTTTATAATTTATGCTTTTCAAATAGTAAAACACAGAAACGCGAAGTAAGACAGACATTCTTAAAAGTAAAAATATAAGCACATCAATCCCAACAAGCTTCACACATACCCAATATCACTTATTTCACAACAAAATGTATTTAAAAGTCGTCTTCAGGTTTGATTAAACGCTCAATTTTAAATGACTGAATTATTTAAATTCTCGACTTTTATTCTTTTAAGTCAAACAGACTTCCCTGTCGCACCGGAAATAGAGTTGTGGGATGTTTGGAAAGCTTCATTAATCCGGATGAAGCTGTCTCTTCGTTTTCTCGTGATACGACAGCCACAGCGGAAATCCCGCCTTTCTTGCCTCGCGATTGGCTGACCGCCGATCAGTTTCCTGATCACCCAATGACATATCACAATGTGGAAAGCAACGTTGACCTCCCCCCGAAATCACCTCTAGTGAGAAGCCATGTTTCGGTCTTTAGGACGCGTTCAGCAGTTTAACTGCAACTTCCTGACTCTGCAGAGGCTCAGCGCTACCTCTAAACTCCACATCTGCACGTCCAGAATGGCCAGCTCGGACTACAGGATTGAACGGGACACGTTTGGGGAGCTCAAGGTTCCGGCCGACAAATACTACGGGGCCCAAACTGTCAGATCGACCATGAACTTCAAGATAGGGGGACCAAGTGAGAGAATGCCCATCCAAGTGATCAAGGCCTTTGGTGTCCTGAAGAAAGCAGCTGCTCAGGTGAACAAGGAGTACGGCCTGGATCCAAAAATAGCTGAGGCAATCGTCCAGGCTGCAGATGAGGTTTCAGCCGGTAAGCTCGATGATCATTTCCCTCTGGTGGTATGGCAGACTGGCTCTGGAACTCAGACTAACATGAATGTCAATGAGGTGATCAGCAACAGGGCTATTGAGATCCTGGGAGGGAAACTGGGCTCCAAGGATCCAGTTCACCCCAATGACCATGTCAACAAGAGTCAGAGCTCCAATGACACCTTCCCCACAGCCATGCACATTGCAGTAGCCACTGAGGTCCACCAGGTCCTGCTGCCCGGCCTGCAGACTCTGCACGACGCACTTGCTTCAAAGGCTGAAGAGTTCAAAGACATCATCAAAATTGGGCGCACACACACTCAGGACGCTGTGCCGCTCTCGCTGGGCCAGGAGTTCAGCGGTTACGTCCAGCAGGTGAAATACAGCATTGAGAGGGTGAAGGCAGCCATGCCCAGGGTGTATGAGCTGGCAGCTGGAGGCACGGCTGTAGGAACGGGACTTAACACCCGCATTGGGTTTGCTGAGAAGGTAGCCTCCACCGTTGCTTCTCTCACAGGCCTGCCGTTTGTAACCGCTCCCAACAAATTTGAAGCCCTGGCAGCTCACGACGCCCTGGTAGAGCTGAGCGGGGCTCTCAACACTGTGGCCGTCAGCATGATGAAGATCGCCAATGACGTCCGCTTCTTGGGGTCAGGACCTCGCTCAGGCCTTGGAGAGCTCATCCTACCAGAGAATGAGCCAGGAAGCAGCATCATGCCGGGCAAGGTGAACCCAACCCAGTGTGAGGCCATGACCATGGTGGCAGCCCAGGTGATGGGGAACCACGTGGCCGTCACCGTCGGAGGCAGCAACGGACACTTTGAACTCAACGTCTTCAAGCCGATGATGGTGAAGAATGTGCTGAACTCCGCACAGCTGCTCGGCGACGCCTCCGTCTCCTTCACCAACAACTGCGTGGTGGGCATCCAGGCCAACACGGAGAGGATCAACAAGCTCATGAATGAGTCCCTCATGCTGGTCACAGCGCTTAACCCACACATCGGGTACGACAAGGCGGCCACCATCGCTAAAACGGCTCACAAGAAAGGCTCGACCCTGAAGGCTGTGGCCGTGGAGCTGGGCTATCTGACCGAAGAGCAGTTCGACCAGTGGGTGAAGCCAAGTGACATGCTGGGACCAAAGTAAACTGACAACCCAAGGAAAAGGAAAAAAAACAAAACTTTTACACAAAAGAAAAGAGTATTTAAGTAAATCAGATGTGGAACTGAGTAAGCATTTTTTTTTGGATCCTGAACTTTTCATCTCTCAACAAAAAAATCTGGCATACTGTTGTATGACGCAACTTGCGTAATATCTGGCATACTGGTAGAGTTCAAAGTGCACTGTGTCATGGTCCTTTGGTATGGATGAAACAGCTGATGCAGCTCTACACACCTTTTATCTTTGTGTCTTAACAGGGAATGTTTTAAGAAGTAGCAGCAGTAAAGCGTCGTCATCAATATGACTTAATTTTGTACATGTAAACATGTAAAGTCTTTTCTTTTTTTCTTCCAGAGTCAGAATACTTTTAACTCCTCCTCAGCTTGTAGTCGATACCATTGCAGCTCGGAGTGCCATTGTGGTTGCTTCAAAACACTACATAACATTGTACCTCGTGTGTTTTGGTTTACACGATGTGTGCCATTTATGCCATGTGTCCGTTAAATGAAATGCATTTATTAAAATAAATTCAGTCTTATTTCAATTTTTTTCCTTGCTTACATGCACGCACATTAGCATGATTGGTTAAACATCTGCTGTATAAACACCAGGGATTACAACAGTATGAAGTTGAAATCAAATGAATTTTAATTGTAAACAACAAATATACATTTCAAAAAACGTGGTGCAGAAACATTTTGTACAAGTGATGAAACAAGAGTGAACATTTGCGCCGGTTTTATTTGGTCCAGCTGACTTTGGGGATGTCATAATGCTCTGTCAGGTTGTCCAGGTGACGGTTAAAATCCTGATAAACAAGAACATAATGTCACAAACTGTTTCTATTAAGAAATATGCAATTTTGATATTAAGTTTTATGTAAATGTTGTCTTAAATCTATGTCTCTGAAAGTCCGAGTTAAGGAAGCTCTTACCTCGACTCTGTGTTTGTGGGTCTTTGATGCCTTGTTCAAAATCCGCTCCATTTGCTGTTAAAAAGAAATGGAGAGAAATGTAATGCCAAACAATTTACATTAGAACTTTCATTTTACACATTCACAATCTTTAAATCTCTGCCAGAGGGGAGAAAAAAAACCCCAAAACACTTAACACAGACTACTGGATTTAGTGGGAGTAAGATTGACTGACACACACACAGTAAGAATTTATTTCAGATTACATAACAAGTCAAGGTTTGGATGCTTCTTTGTTCACAAGTGGTCACCGCAGCAGGTAGCACCAAAGTTGATTTGGCAGATTTTCACACTGGATGCCATTCCCAAAGGGATTTGGGTCTCTTTTCAGAAATGAACTGGGAATTTGCTTATTAGGCAAATGTGTATTTCAAAACTACACTAGTTTGGAATTATTGTACAGTGCTAAGCTTGTTGGCTCTCTCTTAGAGGTAATATTATCAATACCTTAGTGAAACATCATTAGCAATTGATGTTTTTCCACTGGCAGACCTGGTGCAGATTTGTTATTGAAACCCTGCTATAATTCATGATACTGACAATAAAGATGGCTTTAGGAAATATTGCCCTAAACAACAAAAGAGATTCTGAGTTTAGATAATTTACTTCAGAGAATAATAGATTTGGCTGCAGTTTTCAAGCAGCTCAAGTTTGTTTTTCAGTCCTGAAAAGGGCCAAATTTGAACCCAACCTTACAAATAATTCACTTCTCCTAAACAGAAACTTCTACAATCTATTAATACTTATGTTAGCTTTGTTTCCCCTCACAATTCAATCCCTTGAACGCTGGAGAAAAAGAACTCACCCGTTTCTCTTGCATCTTGTCAAAAGCAATCTGTGCCGGTGTCCTTTTGTCAAGATATACTTTCTTGGTTTTCACCTCCTCATCGCTTTGGCTGGTAACGACCTGCTCCATGCGATGCTTGCTCTCCTTGTTCTTCTTTTTCTTCCTAAAAATAAGAGAAACACCATTATTATTCCTCATAATTTATTACCAATTTTGTGCAAGAAAATGTACATGCAGGACAGTACTGTGCAAAGGTCTTGAGCCACTCCTCTTTTTCAAAAAATGTTTTGCCAGAAAAATTGGAAATAGCTGCAGCAATTTTTTTTAATCGAGTGCACCAATGGTGACTACTAATGTTTAACTGTGTTTGGGATAAAAAAAAACAAAACAACCATTTTTAACTTCTCTCCTGAATTCTTCCACACATGTTAACAACAATTTGTACCAAAAATTTCACATTTCACTCCATAAGACCTGGTGCCACTGATTTTGTTCCACTTCTTGAGTAATTTGATATACTTTTCCCCCTCATTTCCCTTCTTCGAGACTGGTTACTTGACAGCCACCCTTTCACTGAGTACAATTCTGATGAAGCTTCAGCAAACAGTAGATGGATCCACTGAAGGGCCATCTCTCAGGTTCTGTATCAGGTCTTTTTGGGATGTTCTTAAGGACAACACTTTCAAATACTATTCATCCACTGTAGATGAATTTTCTTTTAGGCCTCCAACTTCTTCTTTTCTATTTGCCTTATTTTTAAGGTGAGATAAAAACCTTTGAAATGCCTTCATACCACCTGGCCAACTATTTTATCAACACAACTAAAAAAACAATTACAGCAAAAAATAAAAACACAAAGAAATGAGAGGTGCCACAAGACTTGCACAGTACTGCACATACCATTCAAGTTGGGGTTTTTTTGAGTATGTTAGTCAAATACCACTAAAAACAGGTTTCATTTGAATACACAAAGATCCTGTAAGCACTTAAGGCCTGCAAAGTCCCACAACTACAGCAGTAATCATGTATTACGTAACACACATCTGTCTTTAGCGTTCAAAACCTTGTGTCTCCTGTTTTCTGAACAACTAACTAGTCAGTTGGTTTTGTGTATTTTAGATTTTAACATTTAAAAGGGATGTGTATCCAGTGTCGTGCAAAAGAAAGTATATATTAGTCGGTCGTTTTGTTTTTGCCAAGCTAGCTAGCTAGCTACCCCTTCTGTTACAGTCCATAATTCTACTATCAACAGCTCTGAGGCCACGAAGCATGCGTTTAAATGTTATTTTCATATTTGTTGGCCTCTTCAAATATTACGTAATATTACTCATATCCACACACGTTCAGTGAACAAAGAGGTTTGTTTTCCTACTAGCAAAAGGGCTAACCATAGCCTGGTACGAACACAACCACATAATTTGAAGTATTTCATCGACTTGACAGAGATGTCTTTTTCGTACATTTTCTTCTAAGCGCTGATACTACTAAGACTTACTTTTTCCCAGCAGAAATATCTCCCACACCCTTTAATTTCAGGGCACTTTTCTGGACTGTAGCGTACTCAGACATGTTCGAGAAGCTGTTTGTCGTCGTCTTCTTCTGCTTTCTGCTCTGACAGAGACGGATCAGGATCAGTGCTGCCACCTATTGGGAGGTGAAAGGAAGCGACCCAAGTATGCATGAAAATGTCCTGCGGTGTTTCTTCCCAGCCACGGGGGGTGCTGTACTCTACTTCTAACGAGGCAAATACGAGGCAGAAAGCGGAAGTTGAGGCAAAACTGAATGTCAAATTGTAGCATGGTGGAGTTCGTTTTTAAAATAAAGTAAAAATGTTACGGTACAGTTTATTACGGATAGCACCGGTAGCGCGGTGCCTCACCGGAAACAACACGTCGTTTCTGTGCAGGGTGAGCATATTAAACAGAGGACAGACATGTGGATATGCTAAGAAAGTTGGTGAGTAAAGAGGACATCTGTGTGCCAAGCTTGTTTACTTTACTGTGTGCGATTATATAAAAACAAAAAGGGGAGATGTCGATGCATGTGTCATTTAGATCGCATTAAATTTAAAATGTTGTGTGGATTTTTTTTTTCATTCCACATGAGTCTAATTTGAGTCACAAATCTCTTCCTCCATTTTTTAGCGGCCAAGGGAAAGGGTAAAGGCATGATGAAAGAGGAACTGAAAGGTCCAGAGGTGTGTAAAGACCCTGTCAGACTCACATCTCATGCAGTAGGGGTCAACATCTTCAAACAAGGGGAAGACCCCAAGCTGAAGCCTCCTGAGGAGTACCCTGAATGGTGAGAGTGCACGTTATGTTAATGTTTTATTTAATGTTTTCCCTCGTTGTGTCATCATTGTACACACATCCAGTGGAAGTTTCACCCATTTACTGAACAAATAAATGGTGTGATGTTCTGGGAAAAGTAAGTCCACATCTGGCTCCAGAAGCTGGTTGTGCCTCCTTAGCTTAAATTAATTAATAGGCATTTTTCAGAAGTTTACTGGTTTTCAAAAAAATTCCAAAACTGATATAAAACTTAGGAAACTTGTGATTCCTGAAACAAATCTGTCTGCAGGTGCGATTTCCATTTAGTCCAAATGTATAAACCTGCTCCTGAAATGACTGTGAACACCAGATCTTTATAAATATTGAAACACAAAGTGGAAGATCAGTGATTAAATTAAAAGCAGAAACACAGCTGCAGCAGTGATCGAGAGGTACAGAATGAGACATCGTGCCACTAATCAGAGCCACGGTGCGATCCTCTGAAAATGATGGCAGTGAATGGGGAACTACTTACACCAGTACCTCTCAATAAAAGACTTGCATTGCTTTATCAAGTAAAATATGAGTTCCTCTTGCAGCTCACAGACTGTGATAAGAATACATCTGTTCAGCAGTTATACCACAGTACATTTATTCTTAATAGTGAAGCACAGAGTTGGGACTATGACTATATGTCTTTATTGTATTTCGTTTTTTCTCCAGGGAACTTTTTCTAAGTTTTTCTTTGGACATTGGCTGTCCCCCCTCCCCCATTTTTTTTTGTTAAGCCACTTAACAGAGACTCATGAACCATTCAAGCATGACAAAAAGCAGCTTAGGCAAGGGATTCACTATTATATGCTGCATTTGTTCCCATGTCTTTAGCTGAATCTACAAAAAATGCCAAAGATAATACGCTGAGATGCATAAAATAGTATTTTTGGACCAACATTGGGATTCCAAAAGAGCTATTAGCTAAACTAGCTGGACCAGCTGAACATCTATAGCATATTTCAACACGCTGTGCACTGTGTCCATGAAAGTATATGAAGACACTCGACAAGTGGTTCCAGGTTCAGTGAGTGTTCACAACCATTTGTAAACTATGGGTTAGCAGCTAGCTAACAGATGAGACCTTTTATTGCATGCAATGCAATAAAAGCATATCTGGATTGAAAAATGCAGTCATGGATTGTCCTCCCTAGAGCCCATAACTCAACATTATTAAAACAGTGTGGGATCATCTTGACAGAGAATGCAACAAAAGCCAGCCAAGATCCAAAGAAGAACTTTGAATGTCCTTTAAGAAGCCCGGAGAACTATTCTTGAAGACTGTTTAAAGAAATCTAGAGAAAATAAGCCTGTATTTTTAATATACATAATATAAAATGCATTTCTACTCATAAGTCACCTCAAGCTGCTTTAAACTAAAAGATAAAGGCCTTTCAAGGTCTTTATTACAGAGGAAACCTCAACAATCAGACGATACCGTATGAGCAGCACTTGGCGAGAGCAGGAAGGAAGAACTCCCTTTAAACAGGACGAAACCAGTAGAGCCAGGTTTGAGGAGAGGCAGCCATCTAACTGTGACCAGCTAGAGAATAAAGGAAAAGAGAAGAGGAGGAAAAAAGGAGAGCTTAGCGAGATCAAGGGCAAAACATAAAATGTGTGCAGTGTTTTTAAAAATTTGAGCTTGGTGGATGTTTCGTTTTACAGCAAAAAGTCTGCAATCGGCCAGAACTTGTTAGGAGAAGCTGGCAGTTGTGTGAAATCTGTGCCATTTGTAGGTAATTTTCTTTATATTGAATTAACTTTTACATCTATTTTTAAACTCAAAGGCATCCACAGCCTTTCTACCTGCAGTGATTATGAATGCTGGCCGTTTCCAAAATATGAGTGCTTTTGGTTTTTATATTAGTTGATATTGTATCATAGACATATCGACTCACTGCTTAAGTAATCGGGGAACTTCTTTGTGAGTTGTTGTTGTAGTTGTTATATTTCACTTCTTTCTTTCTTTTCTTTTCTTTCACTCAGGTTGTTCCAGTTAAACCTGGGAGCAGCCAAAAAGCTGAACGAGCTCGAGTCGGACTCTTGGGAGTATTGGAAACGTCTGAGGAAGGAAAACATTTGGCGTTTCAACAGACTACATAAAGGGAAGAAGTTGTAGGGTTTCACTGGACTTACTGAGGGCAACAGCAGTGTTTTACACCCTGGACTGAATTACCATGACAGAAACGGACTTCTGGATCAGTCTATCCCACCTGACAGCTGAGAGACTTTTGTCTCTTCATCGCTGGTTCTGTTTGATGCAAACGTTCTCTTGTGTTAAACAAAGGTGGTGATATAACAGCGTGAACTGCAAAGGAGTCCTTCAAGAAGGCAAAAACTGAACATCATATGAACCTAATGAAGTTATTGTCTCACTTCAGACAAACTCTTCATTAAATCAAATTTGACCAGTTTTCATGAAGTCGTAGTAACAATTTTCAACATTTCTGTTGTATACTAGAACGCTCTGGAGTAGTTACTTTGTGGCAAAAAGTAGAAAAAAAGGATTTCATTGTGTTTAACTTGGATTAAATCATTTGAACATGTGTTTATGGTGTTTTGTTTTCTTTTTGCAAATCACTTTGCCTGTTTGTGAATGTGCTTTTCAGCCCAACCCCAAGTCACAGGAAAAGCTCTGGGTCGCAGTTTGTAATAGTTATTGCGCTGATCTTTAAATACTAGCTACAGTGGTGGTGTTGCCATAAAAACGCTTCATGCAAATGACTGCGCGCAGCAGGGGTTGCAGAAACGAGGAACCGAAATGAGAAGCGACTCATCTGGGGAACAAATCATGCAAGATTGGAAGAGTGATTGTATCACGATGCATCATCTATCTCGTTAATGTAAAAGTAACTCTGTTCCTCTTTCTATGTATCTGAGATTTGAACACCGGTTTGTTGTAAATCTGGTAAGTCGAGCGCTCATTTAACGGCTTAAAATCCCCCCAAAAACTAAGGTTTTAGTAGCGCAAAATAGCGGAAGCGGCACTTGGCGCAGCTATTAATGGACGTCTTGATAGTTTGGTATGAGTTCAACTCAGTTCAATTTCGGGGGGTTTCGTTGTTAAGTCTTCATCCTGCTTCCCGGCGGTGCTATGATCCGCGGGCGTGTGCAGTTATAGGCGGATTTTCATAAAGTAAGAAACGGGAAAACCCGAGGCTGTGTTTACAACCCGTAGGTTAGTGGCGTTTCGGCTCCGTAGGCGAATAAGTAGTGCATTCATTCAACAATCAAAGCAATGTTGTAGATCACCGCTGTCAGTCACACCTCGAGGTAGAAGCGTTAGAGAAACCGCGACTGCGCAGTCACTCGGCGATTTTAGCTCCTAAAGTTTAAATTCGATGTCCTGCTTTGTTAGTAGTGAAGAATTACGAAGATGGAGGAGTGGAAAAGGAGCATCGGTACTCTCAGCGACGAAATCCTAATTAAGCTGGCAAAGATGTTGGACAACTCCACCTGTGGATGGAGGCAGCTAGCTAACGCGGTGTCCGAGCAGCCGAAATTCCGCTGCAGGTGAGACCTTGAAGGCATCACGTGAAGGTGGTAGCTTTACGCTTTATTCACAGTTTCTAAAACTTAAGCCGTGTCTCTACTGTATGGTGTGTGGTTATGGGGGGTTATGGATCCCCCTCAAGACTGACTATGCCACCATCTGCTAACATCACACACTGCCCTGTCTCCTGCAGTGAGCGGGAGCTGACCAGCTGTTCTCTCCAGGTGCTGACTGCTGCAGGCAGCCCGGCACGCACCATGCTGACATTACTGGCTGAGCGTTCCTGCTCCCTGGACTTCCTGCTCCACTGCCTGAGGAAGATGGAGCACCAGGAAGCTGTGCAGTTCCTCACCACTGCAGGTAAAGGAGAAGTCACTGGGCTGTTATATATGCAAAGTCTGTTTCTTACTGCTACTGTTGCCTACTGTTTCCTTATAAACAGGAGGAAGACACAGTCCTGTTTAGACCACGTAACTGTAAAACACACATTCACAAGCCGCTTTATTAGGTACACCTCACTAGTTTTGCCTTCAGAACTACCTTAATTCTAATGACTGTAACTGTCATCTCAATCATGTGACTGTGGAGGCCATTTGACTACAGTAAACCCACTGACCCTCATTTACTAACAGGGCATACACACAAATCTGTGCGTAAATGAATACTGAAATACTACTATTACGAATAATAAGGCTAACCCCAACCCTGATAATTACAGACAGTTTTCCAGAACCCCATAAGCCACAAAATTCCCCAAAATACATCAACATTTAAAAATAAAATGACTTGTAAAGAAAACAGAATGCTTAATGGTAAAGTATAGGCTTTAACCTTTACATTTAAACACATTTAAATGTAAAAGATACATTCCAGTATCTCTTATCTCATCCTATCTTTAATTAAACATGACTTCTGGCTATACTGGATTCGTCACTTACAGTCCAGTTTCATAAAGTAAGTTTATCATCTGCGGCTGACAGATCACATGCTCCTTTCCCTCTACCCATTTTCTTATTTTTCTTATACCCTGTTAGTCTTCTCATATCAAGTTTAACTTTTAGTGAGCATCTCAAGGGAAAAGTAATTCGGCGCCCTCGTTATTTCAGCCAGTAATTGGAGTAATCACGCCTGTGTAACCTCTTTGGAAAGCTGCCCCTTTTCTGGCTACCTCCTCAGACTTCAGACACCATTATTTAAGTTTCCCCAGTCGCATTTTTTCCTTCTTTTTTGCCTCGGCGATGTATGCTTCTCTCTTACAACATCACAACTCTTTCCACTTCATCTTCAGGTAAACTGTTTCCCCTATATAAAGAAATGGGGGTGTGTCCGTATGCAGGTAGTATGCAGATTGTAAACAGCAAGCACGAGCCCACTGATTTACAATGAGTCTGATTTACTCACATATGCACAGCAGTATTGGTCGTTTTGCACGTGTCATAAATCTGATGATTTGCTCATGTTGTGTGTTTGTGTGGTAGTGGCAGAGCAGATTCAGATCACAGTGCAGCCGCAGTCCCAGGAAGCCGCACCTGGGAGCAATGTGGTATTGACCTGCAGGGCCTCTGGTCCCCCCGGACTCGGCTACCAGTGGTTCAAAGGCAAACAGGAGGTCACTGAAATTTTTGTGATTAATGGACTATAAAAAGAAGGGAAAAGATTCCTGCATAAACCCGCAGAGCCAATGAGATAGCTTGCCATCTTAATATCTTAATACAGTTTCAGCTATGAACTCTTATGCATATTGATTTTTTTTTCTTTTGTCTTATAGATTTTGGGGGAATCAGGAAATTCCTCAGAACTGGTTCTTTGCCCTTTAAGCCCCACCCACCAGGGTCACTATATCTGCAGGATAAGCCATGGAGAGAAATTTGTTTTCTCCAAGTGGGCTCAAGTTCGTTTGATCATCTCTGCAGGTTCTTCTTCCTTCTGCTTCTCTGACGTTGTTTTCATTTATCTTTCAGCATGTCATGTAATGTTTTGGTGAATTTTCTCAGGCTGCAGCAGCAGTCTGTTTCCAGGTTCAGTGAGCGGGTTGCATATCATCCAGCGCCCGCAGTCCCAGGCAGCCTCTGAGGGGGACACTCTAGTCCTGGAGTGCACTGCAGAGGGAAACCCACCTGCACAGTATGAGTGGTACCACAACAAAGTGCCCATGCCACAACAAAAGACGAGCTCACTCAGGGTAAGTAAGCAGCACAGCTATGCTGCACAGAGCTGCTTCTCTACTGGATATGAAAACTACTGAATTATATTCACTTAAAGAGCACGGTGGATTTACATGTGACGTCATGCGCACTGGATATGATATATTCACCATTTGCGATGGAAAGACGGGTATTTTTGTGCATGTGGATATAGTTGGGATGGAAAACAACTATGTGGCGATGGGTCCTGGAGCTGTGTGGGGAATGAAATTTGTTGCAGAGAGAATATCGTATTCACCTAAAAGCAGAAGTTATGACTCAACATCACAGATTAACTGCGCAATGCTTGTAGACACATCTGTCATGTCCATCCAAGCAATTTTTATCAACCAGATAAGGAAAATACATTTTTCCCTAGTGGCAAGCGGTTCCTGGGAGTTCACTGACTGGTCTGTGTGACCTGGGCTTTAGTAATAATTTCCCGAGCAACTGATATCAACCTCCACCAGCGCTTACTGGATGGGTGGCGACTGCGTGACCTCTGTGACTGGAACCTCGTTCACTTGATCCTAAATTGGGTGGCTCAGGAGATAGAGCAAGTATTCTAGTTTATCTACTAATCGGAACGTTGCTAGTTCAATCTCTGTCTGCTCCAGTCTGCATGCCATAGTTTCTTTGGGTAAGATACTGAACCCTGAGATGCATTCCTCGGTGAGTGTTGGATAGAAAGCAAAAAGACGTCTTCTACTCAAGTAAAGTATAAATATAAGAATCAGTCCATTTAACATTTGTAACAAAATGTCACATGTCTGCAACACCTTTAATTTTTTTTAAAACTTTGACATTAAAATGCAGCTGATTGTTATATCGGTTATAGACTGTATATAAAAGATGGAGATAGGCACGTGAGCATCTATTGGTTTCTGGGTTCTGCATTTTAAAACCTAAATATTTACATTTTGGCTGTCACGTGATGGCTTTTTGGTCTCCCATGAGGGATGTGACTATCAGTAAGGATCCAAATCACTCCATGTACCGGGAATCACTTTTGTGCCCATACTCACTTAGGAGTTACAAGTTTATAGCACTTCCACATTCATTTTCCGTCTCTGCAGGTTGTAGCTTGATGTCAGCTTAATGCTCTATGTGGCGTATGTTTTGTATCTGTGCAGATCCCATGTGTGACCACAGCACACAGAGGAGAGTACACCTGCAAGGTGTTCAATTTGTATCATGAGGTGTGGAGCAGCACGGCAACAGTCACCATCGGTGAGCCATTGTTTGTATTTTCTAAATTAGGAATGTAAACATAAATGAGAAAATTTAGTAAGCTCTTAATGTTAAAATGTTTATATATTTGCATGAAGTAAATAAGTAAAAGCACATTACAATAAGTCTGACACTTCACATTTGTATAGTTACAAAATCGCAGTACCGTGCTGTGGTAACTGTTCTTGTTTTCCCCTTTCATGCAGGCCCCAGTTCTGTCACTGACGCCTCCTGGGTAGAGGTTGACCGCGGTCTAGGTACTCTTTAATTTCTGGTAGAATATTTAGAGGAACTACCGCAGTATTGTAATTCCTATGTCCTGTCTGACTTTGATTCCTCTTTTTAAATATAACAGGTAATTAAAAAGTGGTATTTATAGATAGTGTGCATGTGTAACCTAAAAAACAGCTACTGATAGCTGTGGTTAATTGGGTTAATGTGAAGTACACAGTAAGTCTGGTTACCAGGCTTTACAGAAGTGAAAACGAGATGTTAAACAAACTGTTAGTTATCAGATAACACAGCATGTTTTTTTCTTTTGGTGTTCTCAGAGTCACAGGAAGTCCACAAAACCTACCTACCAGGAACACATCCGCTAGCCAGTTCGCCCCCATCTGCCAAGGACGTTTATGGTGAATTTACGCAAGCAAACAGACAAATACCGAGTCTTACTTTTGTCGATTTGTGGTGGATTTCACTGCTCATTCTCTTCCTGTCCACAGCCACAGACAAAGTCGCTCTTCTGATTGGTAACATGAACTACATTTACCACACGCAGCTGTGTGCTCCCATTTCTGACGTCCACAAGTTGACCAACCTTCTTCGACAGTTGGACTTCAAGGTGGTTTCTTTGCTCGATCTCAACTGGCAGGAGATGCACAGCGCTGTTACTGAGTTCCTGCTGCTGCTTGACAAAGGAGTCTACGGTACGTCTGCTGCATACGTCTGTCCAATTTGAGCGACTGCGCTGCGCTTTACTGATAAAATAAATGCAGCACTGTGTTTGTAAAATCTACTTTTAATTTTAAAAAAAGAATACAACTAGGATAAATAATTGCATCTGTTTTTCTTTACTTCTGAAGGTTTGCTATATTTTGCTGGTCATGGCTATGAGAACTATGGAAACAGCTTCATGGTTCCCATTGACGCTCCGGTCTCCTACACATCAGAGCACTGCTTGTGTGTACAGAATATACTCACAAAGATGCAGGAGAAAAAGACTGGTCTTAATGTATTCCTGCTGGACATGTGTCGCAAAAGGTATGTTTTGTTTTGTTTTTATTTAATGAAATTATAATCAGCGCAGACCCTCTGAATCTGTTTGTCCGTTTTCTTTTTCAGAAACCCACACGATGATGTCATCGTGCAGCCTGGACTGCTGAAGGTCACAGCAAATATAGTGTTTGGTTATGCCACGTAAGCTCCCAGTCCTAAATGCGGTTCAGTTTTGAATTTCTTTAGTATCGGGTGTTGTTTTCTAGCACTTATTGTGTATTTCTACTTCAGGCTACAAGGTCAAACTCATGTGAAAGTTGCTGTCTTTTAGATGCGTAGACGCTGAAGCGTATGAGGTGAAGAGGGAAGACGTGTCAAATGGCATCTTCATAAACTTCCTCAAAAAGCGAGTTTGTGAAGACGAGAAGGTCACCGTTATGCTCGACAGAGTGGCTGAAGGTAGAGCACTCAACAATCTGTACGATATAATCGCAATATTCCTCAACTAAAAAAATTTTAAAAACATATCTAATTTCAGTTTGGCTTCACGTTCAGAGTAGACTGCTCTGGCAGTGCCGCACTGCTCCTGCAGATTTTCTTAAGTCCTTAGGACAAGACTAAGCTGCACACCTGCACCTAAAGGATAAAGGTCACTCTTTCGAGGATGCCAATGTTCACATTTTGGAACTCAAAGACAGAAGATTTGAAAGAGGAGTAAAAGGGGCCATTTGTGTCCACTGTGAATAACAATCATTGAACAGAGTGGCTGGGTACTGACACCAGCTGTTGGCCACCTACAGTGCAGTCTTGAGATCCTTTGCAAGCTCCCCCAAAATATTGCGTCAGTTTACTATAATGGGTCACATGATAGGATGAGGCAAGGTGTCACTGAGACATGTCTTGGCTAATGTGATAAAGCGCGATTAATAGTGGGTCAACGACCCTTTTAAGGGATAACCCCAACAGGGTTTAAACACCTCCGACGGTTTTAGAAGTGAAGATGTCTCTTGGATGCGCCGTGAAACGTCTTCACAAAACTTACAGTCCATTCGCTTTTCTTTTCAAGTTATTTCAACTGTGAAAACAGTTCAACATCCTTCATTTTGCAGGAATTCTGCAAAGTCGTGTGAGGAGTGAGAAATGATTATTCCTGACACTTACTGAAATGCTGGGATAAATTTGCATATCCATCTCCTACTTTGGGAGCATCAACAACAAACTGATTCCTTTCGATTTTGGCACGATGCTCGAACCCTTGGTGAAGCTTTGTAATGTGTGTGAACTGTGAGCACCGTTATTAAAGCCACTTTTATGTTTTTAACATGCATGTGACCCGGAAATGGCTCATAGAACGAAGGTAAATTTTTTCATGGCTTCATTGTAATTTATCAAAGTTATTGGAGGAAGAAAAGCTGATTCCAAGGGGGTCAGTGGGGAGGTACTCACTGATTTTTCATGTAAGTACTTATCATGCATGTTGACTCATTGGCAACATTTACCAGACTTAGATGGATTGAGTCAAGGTGTAGCAATATGCCAACGTGGATATGAAGAGAAACCTGAAAGACCACTAAATGCTGTTTAACAAGGAGGATGTTGCAGGTCCAGTCATATCCCACTTATACATGCTGCAGCATGAAAAAACTGTGAACCCTTTGGGGTAAACCACACTGAATGGTGCAAACTATAACTGCAAACCGAATGCATCATTTCTATTTTAAATATCTTTACAATTATTTGTTGATTTTATGGCCTGTTTAGTCTTATGACAGATTTAAGATCTAGTGACACAGCCTGCAAGAAAAACTATTAAATTGATTTCTTCCAGTTATTTAAAGCTCTAAGATCATCTATGACCCTTTTTAAAATGCATATTAGTCCTATTATTAAAGTGTTTTAAACAAAAATAATGTCCTGCAACAGAAAAATAGACACGTCACATCTGTGCTCCCAATATTAAAGCTTGTTTTTTCTTCTCAGACATGGGTCGCTGTGTAATCACACGAGGGCGGCAGGCGCTGGAGCTCCGCAGTAATCTCTCTGAAAGACGCTCCCTCACTGACAGGATACAGGTTTCTCAGTGTTCTGCATCCTCTTCAGCTCGAAACCTGCAGTGGGCTATTGCACATGGTAAAAAAAAGTATTAACTGAAATGATGAAATATTTCAAAAGGCACATTTCTACTCGTATTTATTTATTTATTTATTTATTTCACAGTTCTCCCTGAAAGCCGTTACCTCCAGTTTGACTGTGGAGTGAAGGTTCAGCTTGGATTTGCTGCAGAATTCTCCAACGTCATGGTCATCTACACTCGGATACTTGACAAACCCGATGAAATAGTCTCCTGCTCGGCTCAGCTTACCGATTTCCCTGAGGTGTGTGACACATTATTCCACTTAGATTTAAAAAGCTTGTGATTCAATACAGAACAGACAAGATTTTACCCAGGACTAAATTTGCTGCTGCAGCTCCTTAAAGCACAAGCATCTAATTGAAAATGCACTGAGCTTTACAGAGTTTTCGTATCACTTTTGCAGGATGTGGACATTGATTTGAAGAAGAGCAATCAGGAGTCTCTACTGGAAGCTGGCTGTTTATTATTGATAAAAGAGGAGCTTCCTTCACCAGAAACCCACAGTCTCTACACGCACATCCGCAGCCTGCAGAGACTCAAGGTCTGTCATTTTTCCCTATTTTTACAATAAGTTCTTCTATTTATGACCTCAGAGCAGTCGTTTCCAATGCCAAGCCTGCTGCAGCTCACTTAAAAATCAGGAAGACTGAAGCCGATACTTTTTCATAACTGCTAAAAAGAACCCCAAAACAAATTGTGCTTTTTACTGTCTTTATAGAGGGAGCTCACATTCACAATATGCCTTCATTACACCTACTCCAACATGGATGAGGAAGTGCAAGAAAGGCAGCAAGTAACAGTCGGCAAACCACTGGTCTCCAAACTCAATCTCCACGAACCCCGAGCAGCTCACGTCAGCTCTGCCTCCTCGTCCTTCAGCCTCGACTCTTTTAACGTTCCCGGATGCTCCTCCTTTGGTGAAGACTTGTCCCTGACTGGTACAGCCTCAAACACATGGTCACATCATGCACAAAGTGCCAGTGTGTCTTTCACCGGTGGCTCCCCGACATCACCCAGGAGTGCCAATGTGCCAGAGGAGACTGACAGTCCTGAAATACTAGATAACCCTCGACCTCTTGTTGCCAGCAAAAGTTTGCCCCACAGTAAAGTAAATGACTCAAACTACAAGTTCAGTGACATGTACAATTTTCATTCTTACTGAGACTGAGATTCAGCCTCTACCCACTAATAAATCGGCAGTACAAAATCATGAATGTGTGGAAAGCTTGACAGACAAGTCCTGTTAATATGGCATTTCTTTAAATTCGGCCCGGACTGTATGGGGGCCGTTTAAGTTCTGATCTTTGTATTAACTATGCATTAAGTTGTGTAATGTTTTTTTATTATTATTATGGATTTGTAACAATGTTATGCAACCCAAAGACTGCCTTCAAAACAGGAGAATAAAGCATAAACTTTATACCTTTAACCTTTTTGTAACATGCATTAGAAAAAAATGTATGAAGACAGTAAGACAGTGGTGAGGTGCAGCTGGAGGGACATATGGGTTTAAGTTGGGGGTGAGATTACATCTGAGATCATTCTTGCTTGCGAATAGGAAGAAGGTGGAAGATGGCCTGGAGAGGTGCAGGTATGCACTGGAGAGAAAAGGAATAAAAGTCAGCAGTGTGTGAATGAGAGGGAGACAGGTGTAACAGTGAAGGAGGAAGAATTTTAATACTTGGGGTCAACCATCCAAAGCAAGGGAAAGTGCACAAAACATGTGAAAAAGAGTGCAGGTAGGGTGGAGTGGGTGGAGCGAGTGGATATGTTTGGTGTAACAGAGGAGGATGTAAGAGGTAGGGTAAGAAGGATGAAGATGATGGGAGCAGAAAAGAAGAGCTCCTAACTAAAATAGCTGTCTGTGTTTTAACGCTTGCATGAATAACAGCAGCTGCTTACTTTACTATACTCTGCGCTCTCCCGGCCATCAGATCCTTGTCGCTGATTGGTGCCAGTCGCCGCACTATCGCTGCACTGCGCCTGCGCTGTGTCGTCACCACCTCTGCTTGCAGCATCCGCCATTTTGCAGTAATTTAGTAATCCCGCTGCTTCCATTCGTTGTGCGGCGCCAGTAAACACGGCTCTTTGAAGGAATATTATTATTACTATTGCAAGCTGAAGAGATATTTTCCCGTGTCTTGCGATGGCTGACCCATCAGCAGATGTGGAGGTGCCGGAGGGTGCAGAAGTGCGCAAACTGTCGGAGCTGCGGGTCATAGACCTGAAGGCCGAGCTGAAGAAACGAAACCTGGACACGACGGGCGTGAAGAGCGTGCTATCAGAGCGTCTTAAAAAGGTCTGAATTTTACAGTCCCTTAAACAGCCAGTCGCTGAATAACAATGCTTAAAATGCACATAAAGGCCTGCATTATAGAAGTTTAGTTTGACGCTCACACACACAATTTCGAGCGTACTACGCTACGAGGCCGTTGACCCTAAATGTATGCTAAGTGCTAGCATGCGCTTGTACCAAATAACTCGCTAATGCCGCTAATTTGCGTGCATTCACCTATTTGACGTGTTTTTTATTTCAACTGTTGCTTGAATGTACAACCTGTAAAGCGTTTTTGCCGTGCTCTTGACAAACAGGCAATCGAGGAAGAGGGTGGGAATCCGGACGAGATTATCGTCGCTCCGGAGTTGACCACCAAAAAGGCCAACGTCACACCTAAACGCGCTGCCAGAGGTAAGGTTTGCAGCAAGCTCTTAAAACAGCATGTTTTCCGTTTGTTGCTGTGCCCGAGAGGCTTCTGCAAGGCAGGTGGCACGTAATATGTCATGTCGTTGTATTTCGTGCTTGTGCAGCATTCGTGAACAATTACGGTATTTCGTTATAAAAGAAGAGTATAGCAAGAGCAAGGGTAACAGAATATGCGTGGGAGAGATTTAGACGCCTGTCAAAATCAGGCGAAGACTAAACTAAAGTGTATTTTCTTTAGATACCAAGCAGGAGAACGATGAACCGGAGGATGGCACTATGGAGGAGGATTCCCGCGATGGCCACGTAAGTTTATTGATAGGATTATCTTGCTTTTCCTCCAGTTTGGATGCTACGGCTGATGTATTAAAAACGTCTTTGTCTCATCAGGAGGATAATCAGGAGGATGAGCATGAACATGAGAACATGCAGGACATGGACATCCTTGACATGAACATTCTGGATGAGACTGACAATGACAACGGAATACCGGCTGAAGATGACGAGTATGGAAGCGAGAACTTTTACAGAGAGGACGACTCGGGGATGAATGAAGAAAATGACTACAGGGCACTCGAGTCAGAAGAAGACACGAGAGGTCCAGAGGTGAGAGATAATACTAGAAACCTGTCTGCTAAATCTTTACTTGTAACTCTGTTTTAATGTTAGTTTATTTGAATATATTTTAACAGATGGATGAATTTGAGATGCTGGATAAGGATGAAGATGCAACATTTTCAGCAGCCAATGTGGTAGGTTTACTAAGTATTTCTTACGCCTGCAGAGCCTGTTAAAACACGATAACGTTTTGAACGAGACATAATTTTCTGTGTTAAAGGCTCAGGATCCAGAGGCTGACGACACAAAAGAAGAAACAGGTACTGTAAAAGAAATTGGCTCATCATAAGGTTGAGGTGTAGATGTGCAGTGTTAAGCTTGAAAATGCAAACACTTTGTTTAGTTTCAACCAACAAGAGAGACTGGAAGCCCAAAGGGAATTGCTGACTTGGTGTTGAAATTTGTTTAGCCACATATGATCTTTTCTTTGTTCATTTGTAAATATCGGTCAAGTTACCATATATCTTCTCACACGCTCACGTGACTGTGGTTAACAAGTTGATTCACACTGCCAGCAATTCAGTTTCAAGGTGAGGGAGGTTTAAGCTGTGCAGGTGATTGTAGTGTTTCTAGGTTGCCACGTGAAGGTCAAGGCAAAGAAGATGCATCAAGATTTGTCAACTCTTACGACTTTTTAAAGACGGTGAATCATAAATCAGCTGGATAAGAAACTGCTGGACTTGAGCTGAAGGTCTGCTCACTACCAATGGACGCTGGAAAAGTCTCAAAGGCTGAAAGAAGATGGAGTTCAGCGAGCCTCCGGTGTACTGCTGATGTTGTGGCTCTCTTCAGCACTCTACTCTTTGTCTGTCTTGGATCAGGTGAAAAGAGTGAAGTGGTTGAGCTTGAGAAATGAGTTTTAGCCCCTTTAGTTGCTCGGTTGTCCCAACAGCCTTTGGGCCCTTTTCCAGTCTCTCTTTAGGGCCATCGTTTTAATACATAGTTCTAAGAGCACAGGCCAGTGGTCATGACGTTCCTAATCCAGGCCTTGCCAGTTCCTCGTTAACCATTGATGTGTTTCAGAAGTGATTAAACTATGTGCCATTCTATTCCTGTTAAATCCGTAGAAAATGACAAAGTAGCCGGGTCTTGTTTATCTGAGCCGCATAACGAAGATCAACACCAGAGCCACGAGACGAGCCCTGAAGAAGACCAAGGAGCCACCGCCGGAGGGGAAGAAAGTGTGTCCGACACAGGTGCCCAGTCCAACGTGACTGCCGCTGGAGATGCGGAGGGCAGCGGGGATGTTGTGGGGACTGATCCCAAAGAGGTTGGGGAGGAACAGAACGCCCCAGAAGAGACACTTGACGGTGAAAACAAAATGTCGCAGGCTGTTAGTGTAAGCAAACAGGGCGGCGAGGTTGAAACTGTTGATTCAGAAACGGGGGCTAAGAAGGTTGAGGAGGATGAGAAGACAGAAGAGAAAGCTGCTGCGGATTCAGCCTCGACACTGAAAGAGTCCTCTTCTGTAGAGGGCGATGATCAGAAAAAGAGGTTTGTTGCTTTCTGTATACTAGAAACCAAAAATGGTTATCTCTGTTGCTTTGGCCCCTTTGTGCTAGCAAAATTTGGATGCTCTTTTGGAGGTAAAAACGTTTTGTACATTTGTTTTGTTTTGGTTCCCCCATTTTTCATTCCTTGCACTCACCTGTCCCACTTTATTATCCATTAAAAACCTAACTATTCGGATTGCCAGAGGATATAACTCCATTTATTCGCCAATACATCACTGCACTATGGTACATGTTGGGTTGATCGCTGTAGGCAATGAGAGATGCTATATAACAGAAATACAAACATGTGTGCCAGAAGATCGTGGATGTCCTCGCCAACATCCTCACCGTTGTAGGTTGATGGCTTTTTTTCCCCTTCTTCTTTAGCTCTGAGGAGAAAGATGGCAAGACCGAGTCGAAGGATGAAAAGGGTGAGTAAATCAAATGGCTTCTTTGTCTTGGTGGTCTTGTTTTCAGTGGCTGTGTGCGCATTAATTTTATGGTGCACATGTGTAGGTGCTGGAGCTGGGGCCGCAGCAAGCAGCAGCAGGAATCTGTGGGTCAGTGGCCTCTCTTCCACTACCAGAGCGACTGATCTGAAGACGCTTTTCAGCAAATATGGCAAGGTTAGTCGATTAGGGCTGAACGATATATCGCATTTGCGATAATATCGCAACATGATCAAGTGCAATTTTCTAACCGCAAAGGCTGCGATTATACTCTGGACATGTCCAAATTCATGGGCTGCATCCTCCTGAGGCCGCATTTGTAGACCGATTACGTCACAGCGACGTGCCGAAGGCTGTCCAAATTACTACCATATCCCAGAATTCATAGTGCGGCCCAGCCAAACTCCAGTTTCCAGCAATGGCGGCCGCTACTAAGTTTTAAAATTACTCATACTAATCTTTCTGGGTCACAAAATAAACTTTTAACATATTTTCAGGCGAGAAAGTAGTTGTGTAAACATCAAATATCTGCTCGGTTTATCAAGATATCCCATATTTGCAAAAGTGCTTCGACGTTTTCAGAGGCGTCTGCTACCCACCAGCTCGACAGCTAGCCGGGAGCTCGAGGGTTACTGATGCGGCCGAGAACGGCACAACTCCCGGCACATCATTTTCAGATCACCGCGGAGTTTCGCTGCTCGGGTTAAACGTGATATATAAGTCACTTAGACAACCTAAAAATGTTATTGTTGGGCTTTTTTCAGTGTTTTGTTTGTTCGTGAGTAAATCGGTTTGGCTGAGATTAAAGTTATTAGATTAGATAAAATAAAACTTTATTAATCCCCCGGGTGGGTTCCTCCTTGGTTTTCACACAGCTGACTAAACGTCAAACAGAAAACTTATTAAACAGAAGTATGAGACAGTCGAGAATTTACACCAGTGTCTGGTTATATTTTAGATAGCAAGAAGCAGACGGCCGAGTTTATTAAACTCCACCGAGACAGCGGTGACGCTAATCAGAACTAGACCGTCCAATTTCACGCCTTTAAACTTTAAAGGCGTGTTTGTGTGTGTGTTTATACAATTGCTATTATGTTTGCACTTTATGTGTAATGTTACTGACTGCAAAGATCAGTAAGATGTGTGTATTTTTTATTTATTAGTTTTATTTATTTAATATTATTTTTTAATTGAATGACTGTCTAGTAGTTCACAGATGTCGAAAAACTGAGTGTGGTAAAGCCACTGATTTTGTTTATGTATATTTCTGCAATCTGCACATTGTACTGACTTTCATTTTAATGTTTACACCAGGGTTCCTTGTCAGCACTTTATGCTCAGATGTTTGTAAGCTAAAAATAAACTATTGTGTATGTTCAAATATACTGTTGTGATTGAAGAAGTTAAATAAAAATGTCAGTCATCAATTCATGCATCACCTCATGTCATCATAACAGAGGTCTGTCTTCCAGGAAAGAACAGTTTAAAATTAATGTAATATAGTATTGGCCATACTATATGATGTATTGCTTGTCTTTGTTTAATAATACAGAAGACAGACCTTAAAAAATAATCGCATATCGCATCGCAATCGCAATATTGGGGCAAAAAATCGCAATTAGATTATTTTCCATAATCGTTCAGCCCTATAGTCGATTGAAAACAGTCTCTCACCAGTGTCACCAGACAGTTACTTTCTGCATGGACGCAAAAATAATATTTATGGGCTTTATAAATGTCCTGCAGGTTGTCGGAGCTAAGGTGGTGACCAATGCCAAAAGTCCCGGGGCTCGCTGCTACGGGTTTGTCACCATGTCATCCACAGAGGAAGCAACCAAGTGTATCAGCCACCTTCACAGGACCGAGTTGCATGGCAGGATGATCTCTGTGGAGCGGGTGAGTGTGGGGAGAAGGAGAAGTAACTAACATTTCATCTGACAGTCTGATCATTTGGAAGCAGCAGTCTGTTTTCTGTTTAGTTGTATTGCAATGCCTAAAACTTTGTTAAACTGATGGTTGTAATCAGACTAAAGTGTTAGCTCTAAATAAAAAAAACATGCAGCAAATAAAATGGTTGGAAATGGCAAAGATTAGAAATGATCTGAAGTAATTAGAAAGCTATAGAGAAGGCAGAGGTATTTGTTTCTTTAAACACGCTGATGTTGAGCTTGGTCTTGTGAATAAACGTGTTCCCGTTTAAACATTGCAGGCTAAAAATGAACCTGCAGGGAAGAAGCCAGCTGACAAGAACGACCCCAAGAGGTCTAGCACTGACAGGAGACACTCCACTGACTCCAAGTAAGACTGCCAGACCGTTGACTTGTGTTTGAGTGATATCGCTAAAAGTGCCTCTTCTGCTGGGAAAATTTGGCCCAGTGAGGTTTTAAATATCACAGGTGTATTTATATTTTTAGCATGCCATGTGTCTGGGTAGTTTGTCAGACATTTAGCCCTTTGTATAAACCAAGATAAGGATCAGGTTAACTGTTCAATGATTTCTGACAATATGGATGTTTCTGCAGGTCTGATGGAAAGGATGAGAAGTCTGAGGGAGAAGGAAAAGATGGCAAAGGTGTGAGATGTGTTAGAATTTCCACCTGGACATGATTAAAAACAAAAAAAAAACAACCTTTATTACATACTTGACATTAATAATTTTGATTGTTTGACAGGACGAAATGAGAGGACTGTAGTTATGGACAAGTCCAAGGGAGAGCCTGTTATCAGTGTCAAAACCAAAAGCAAAAGCAAGGAGAGGGTAAGTAATGATTAATGACCCTGTAACTGCCATCTCCCTCTTAATCAGTGTTGTTTTGTTGATGCATGAAGTGGTTAGATCATGCCCGTCTTCACACTCTTCTGCTCTTTCTTCAGAGCACCAAGAGTCGGGACCGAACTTCTTCGAGTAAGGAGAGGAAAGACATCTTGTCATTTGATCAGATTAAGGAGCAAAGGGAGAGGGAGAGACAAAGGCAGAGGGAGAGGGAGATCAGAGAGGTCGAGAGACGCAGATTCACGTAAGGATCATGAATACAGAAATAACACTTAGCCCATCATGGAGCTTAACAACACAGAATGTATTCATAAAGACACTTCTATATATTAGCAGTTAGCTCAGGTTTTGATCGGATAATAAATATCAGCTGATTTTTCTTTTTTCATTCAGTGATCGCAATCGGGAATTCCGACCTGACCGAGAGCGTGAGCGCATCCGTCTCTTCCGGGAGAGGGAGGAGCGAAACCACTTGATGAAGAAGAGACACTGGTTGGAGGTATCGTCACATGACTCCTCTCTGCCTCCAAATATGCGTCCTTTGGTACAACTCTCAATCCGATGCACTCTGCACATAATCACTACATTTTCTTTCATTCCTCCCATATAAACACTTCTCACCTTAATCCCTGTTAGTTCTAAAAAATGTATGAATTAACTGTAATCAAATGATTTCATTTGCAGGCTGAGAAGCAGCGCCTTGACGCAGATCGCATGGAGCGTCAGTTCCTGGAGCGTGAAAGGCTACGCATTGAGTACGAAAGGCGGCGAGAGCAGGAAAGGATCCTCAGGGAGCGCGAGGAGCTGAGACGGCAGCAGGAGCAGCTGCGCTATGAACAGGAGCGGCGCCCCGTTAAGAGGCCTTACGACATGGACGGCAGGTACAGTGACGTGTGTGTGACACTGATGCATGCTGCGTTTATCTGCTGGATACAGCTTTGCTCACTGGTCGATCCTCGTGGTTTTTGTGGTTCCTTTTTAGGAAGGATGACTGGCCTGATAAGCGTATGGCCATGGATGACCGTTACGGCCGCTCAGACTTCGGTCGCTATCAGGATTTTGATCACAGAGAAAGGGGACGTTACCAAGACGACATGATGATGGACAGGCGGGACAACACCCGTAATATGGGTGCTGACAGAGATGGTCAGGTAAGAACCCTGCATCCTCCCCCCAGATATTATTCTGTTAGGAAAAGAAACACCATGAGTTACAAAAACCACAAATATTTATTGTTGGCACCACCCTGACTCCTAAACTCTGCATGTTGAAGTCTAGATGTGGAACATGGACACCGGCAAAGCCACTTAAGTTAAATAAAACACAGTTGAGCTGAGCACTGCAGCTTCACAGGCCTGGCGTGTGGATATCAAACACGAGTGCTCTTTAAAGTGAGCTCCCACAGTATTGATATGTTGCTGTGGTTCAGAGCTTTAACTAACAGAAAAAGCCACTAAACGCTGAACTTTTAGTGTGTAGAATATGCAGACGCATGTGAGAATATGAAAATTTCAGCTGTCTTGTCCTTTTGCAGCACTTCTCAGAAAGACACGGCAGAGACGGAAGAGACTCCTGGGGTGGAGGCTATGACAAGCGCATGAATCCCAGGTGAATATCACTCTGTTGGCTTCTTTTCAAGCGCAATAAGCAACTTTTATAGTCCACTAATGCCGTTTTCCTGTCTTATTAGGGAGGGCGGTCGTGACTGGGATTCTAACCGTAAGATGGATGGAGACAGACCCTGGCAAGGTAGGTCAACCTGCACTTTAAGGTATTAGCTATAAAAGCACTGCTGTCTTAACTTGGATCTTTCTTCTTTTTTTAATTCCAGGTCGGGATGGAGCTATCCCAGGACAGAGCCACATGACACGAGGAGGAATGGCTGGGTGAGTAGCTTCTGCATTCAGTCTTGCTTTGTTTGCAGCTAGCCTCGCTGGTTTCACAACAGAGCTGATGTCGGTGTGTCTTTGATTTCAGAGGCCGTGGCGGCTACATGAACACGGGAACATCTCAGTCTCTGTCCGGAGCGCTTAACAGACAGAACCAGCTGATGCAGGGCAGCGGGCTGCAGGGCGGAGCTTTCGGCCGCCGTTACTGATGCCTGTCTGGAGACGGTTGTGTAATGATGTGGTTATGTTGTTTTTGTAAAAAAAAAAAAAGAAGAAGAAGAAAAGAAAAAAATCATTTTTTTTTAAATTCAGGATTTTTTTTTTTCCCTTTTTGGCACAATTCCCATCGATTTTCGATGGAAGTGTGTTTATCCTTTTGTGATACAGTGATAGTGTATTTATCATACAGCCCTACCTTGTTTGTACATCACAGCTGTTATGCATCCGCAAGTTGGCGTGAGTGTGTGTGTGTGCGTGCGTGTAAAATAAATTCAGATGTTTATTAAACCCTTTTCAGACATGTGATATGTAATATTGCTGGCTTCAATAATACATGGATGTTTCTAGGTTTGACCTAGACCGATTTCCACATTTTTATTTTTTGTCTTTTAAGGACGAGTGATCAGGATGCTGATACGTTGTTGCCGTCAGTTCAATGAAGAAGAGCGCATGTCTGAAAGAGGCTTTAGACGCCTGAGTTCCTGGACCTAACCTCACAAGCCTCCTTTCTGTATCCAAGCCCTTAGAAGGTTTTTTTTCTTCTTGTTGTTGTTTTGTTTTTTGATGAAACTTTATTGAAAATAATTTGAGAGTTTCAGGTTCTCGTCATTTTTAAAAAGATGCTCAGTGAAAGTTTGTTGCAGATGAAAGCGTTTTAAAATTAAATGTCACACTTTGTTTCTCCTTGCTTGTAACGTTTTTGTTTTTCTAGTTTTCCTTTTAGACTTGTGATAAATTCTAGAATTAAATGTGTGGTCGTGATTCAAATGTCTTTCTAGTTTTGTGGATGTTTTTAAAACCTTTTCTGTGCCGCTCGGTGGCACAGAAGCTCGGGCCACGGGTATAAAACTGTACAATGCACATGCGCATTATCTTTGTCAGATTTTTAAAGATATTGTGGCATCAGTGGTACTCGCTTATTTAGCTTTTGCAAATAAAATTGCACCAACAGTTACTGGACATGGCAGTGAAAATGTCCTGTCCTAGTTTATGAAACAGTCCTCGTGGCTCTCAGAAATGAAGCGGTATGAGGCCTGATTATTATTAAAGAAGGTTATGAATGGAAATTAATACAGATATGTGGTCAGAAAAATTATGTCATAAAACAAGCTTTGACGCCTGGCTAAAATGTGCATTTCCCAACTTGTTAGGTGAAACCTGTCGACCTGAGCAATCAGAAGTTTTCAGAGCAGCGTTGTACACTTTGCAATCATTTTAGCAACCACCAACTAGGAGGACACTCAGGTCTGAGTAACTGGGTCCTTCACTAGCAAACAGAACAGTTTTACTGTTGAAATTAATTATTTTTACAGGAGGAAACCCAAGTTTTTGGCTGTTTTATTATTGACTGGATTCATACATATAACCTAAATGGATAGTGGTATAAATCAAACTATCAAATCAATTCAATTTTATTTATACAGCGCCAAATCACAACAACAGTCGCCTCAAGGCGCTTTATATTGTACAGTAGACCCTACAATAATACATACAGATATAAACCCAACAATCATATGACCCCCTATGAGCAAGCACTTTGGCAACAGTGGGAAGGAAAAACTCCCTTTTAACAGGAAGAAACCTCCGGCAGAACCAGGCTCAGGGAGGGGCGGGGCCAACTGCTGCAACCGGTTGGGGTGAGAGAAGGAAGACAGGATAAAGACATGCTGTGAAAGAGAGACAGAGGCTGTGTCCCAATTCAGGGTCTGCACGCTTGAAGTACGCATTTCAAGTGCGGTTACGTCACCGCCACTCGACGACGGCTGTCCCAATTTGAAGTGTGCTTCAAATGCATACTCCAAATGCGCTGTCGATTTCCCCAAATATCAAGCGTGGTCCAATGCACGCTTTGTGGTCCCATATATCCCACAATTCATAGCCCGGCGGTGGGTGTGGATAATTTTGCCGCAAAATACGGCAGAAGGGAGCAGCCGAAGAGGGTTTTTTTTCTTCCAAACTTTATTGAACTTATAAAGCGAACAGTCAGTCATTCCAGTTCAGTTTGTACAGTAGACATACAAGGCAAATAAGAGTAACAATATACAGTACAATGAAATAAGAAGGATAAATAAATAAAGGATAAAAAAAGAAAAAAAGGGGGGAATGTGACAGACTTCATAACAACTTTGTACTTGAAAGTTGTGACAGCTCATTCGTTAAACATTTCTGAATGAATTTCAATCAATGATAAACCTTTTTTATTGGAAGTTAATTTAAGAGAGTTTAAGTAGAGCTGTTAGCTGTTAGCATGCGTCCGTACTACCTGCCCCGGGAGTTCTCGCATGTTATCGCGATAACAGCGTATGTCCCCCCCTCGGCCAACGCGGATGCAGCCTGTGACTCTCTCCACTCTGTGGTCAGCAGACTGCAAACACAATCACCGAGAGCCCTTCTCATAATATCAGGGGACTTCAATCATGCCTCACTGGACTCCACACTGCCCACCTTCACCCAGTATGTGACCTGCCCAACCAGAGTCAATAAAACACTGGACTTACTGTATGCCAATGCAGAAGAGGCATACAGTTCATCACCTCTCCCTCCCCTGGGCAGATCTGATCACAACCTGGTGCACCTTGTCCCTGTGTATGAGCCCTTAGTGCGCAGGGAGCCACCAGCCACCCGCACAGTACAGAGATGGTCAGAGGAGAGCGAGGAGGCTCTTAAGGATTGTTTTGAGTCGACTGTGTGGGAGGTGATTTGTGATGACCACGGAGAGGACATCGACAGCCTTACTACATGCATTACTGACTATATAAACTTCTGTGTGGATAACACTGTACCTACCAGGACTGTACGGTGTTTCTCCAACAACAAACCTTGGATTACCCCAGAAATTAAAACCGTCCTCAAGCAGAAGAGGAGGGCCTTCAAATCCAGAGACAAAGAGGAGTTGAAAAGGGTGCAGAGAGAGCTGAGGGGACTGATAAGGAATGGGAAGGAGAGCTACAGGCAGAAGATGGAGAACCAGCTTCAACAAAACAACGTTGGTGAAGTCTGGGAGGCCTCAGAACCATCTCGGGCCACAAACAGCAGAACTCTCTGCCTGGGAGGGACGTGAGGTGGGCAAATGAACTGAATCATTTCTTCAACAGATTTGACTCAGCCATGAGGCAG
>NC_140639.1:4416060-4688560 GCF_057382275.1 Copadichromis virginalis
AACAAAGGCGCTTGTCGACTCAGAAATCGAGAGAAAACCAACAACACACCCGGCAGAACATTATGTTATTTACACGGGTGCACATAAGTGGTCCGCATGTGCGCATTCGCTGTCAAAATAAAAGACACGCACCAGATAAGAAGTTGCAACGCGCGTTTGCGTCCATATAAAAAGCACTGTTTTTGTCCGCTAGAGTGGGATTTTCACGGCACATTCTGCACCACATCTCTGTGCGTTCATCATTTGTTTGAAGCCAGCTCACCTCCTGCAACCACTTTTCCGAGAATAGCCCCACTGCGAAAATCGCTAGCCCCGGGACATCGGGCTAGCGATTTTGCAAGCCCTGTATCTGATTGAGGAATCACTCATCTTTGGAAAAGAGAGTTTATTACAGAGAAATGGCTCTTTCCAAAATAAAAGCTATACTATACGCTTCTTCTGGGCTATATTCTCAGCAGCATATTGTAGCGGGTCAGGGCTGTTCGGGGTTCTGTTTGTACAGTTATGTTTTGTTTATGTTGCCATAGTGACGGGTGACGCCCTCTCGCTGCGACGGTGTGTCCTTCCGGGGTCAGAGGGCGCCTTGTGTGTTGTTGTTGTTGTTGTTGCTATGCGGTTGCTGAGCAGTTAGCTAGCGGCAGTGTTCTTCTGCAGATGTCAATAAACGGCTGTGCTCCCTGGCTAGCTCACGGGAAGCAAGACCAAACGACACCTCCTTCTCCTCCTTGTCTGAGCTCGCCACATTGGTGTCAGAAGTGGGATGATGATGGCACCCCATGTTCTGACCCGAGTGACTTTTCCCCCGCCGGTCGTGACTGGCCGGTGCGCCAAAAGAAGGCACCTGGACATTTGCAAAGTGAAAGCAAAAAACAAGCGCAAATTCAAACGCGATTTCAATATGTCACATATTGACAGTGGCTCACCGATGCCAATGACATAATTACCCAGCTACATTTCCGAAAGAATGCAAAAGCATTGACATATATTTTTCCTTCCTACAATAGCCCGACGGGCAGGGCAGAGATAGATTTTGGTAGTACGACTGGAAAAATCGCTAGCCCCGGGACATCGGGCTAGCGATTTTGAAAGCCCTGTGTTACAGGCATGGCCCTTTAAGGATGAAGCCTGATGGGAAATGTATTCGGGATGTGTGTAGCGGGACTGCCTGGTGTGTGTGTGTGTAAAGAGAGAGAGCGGAGCAGGGGAAAAGTAACGGTTAGCTACAGAAGAGACGAAAAGAAAATAAATAAAAGGAATATAATAACTCCCTCGACAGCCAGAGTTGTGTCGGCGATGCTCGCTGTGAGTAAACTGTTTCAGCCCACTGTACGCGGTGTTCGTGCCTTAGAGAAGAAATAAAGTTCGGTGAAGCAGTTTCCTACGCCTCCTTCGATCTTTTTGCTAGCGGAGTTGACCTGTATAGTAAGCTGTTGCCGGCTACGAGTCAGTTACGGAACCTTCAAGTAACTGCCAGAGGTTTCCTTACTACGGTTCGGGGCCGCGGATCTGGCGCGGTAACACCTGTATCTGATTGAGGAATCACTCATCTTTGGAAAAGAGAGTTTATTACAGAGAAATGGCTCTTTCCAAAATAAAAGCTATACTATACGCTTCTTCTGGGCTATATTCTCAGCAGCATATTGTAGCGGGTCAGTGCTGTTCGGGGTTCTGTTTGTACAGTTATGTTTTGTTTATGTTGCCATAGTGATGGGTGACGCCCTCTCGCTGCGACGGTGTGTCCTTCCGGGGTCAGAGGGCGCCTTGTGTGTTGTTGTTGTTGTTGCTATGCGGTTGCTGAGCAGTTAGCTAGCGGCAGTGTTCTTCTGCAGATGTCAATAAACGGCTGTGCTCCCTGGCTAGCTCACGGGAAGCAAGACCAAACGATACCTCTGTCTCCTCCTTGTCTGAGCTCGCCACAATATTAAACATATCAGGTCCCCATAAGGAGAATCATGTGCTAACGGCTGTCTAAATGACTCGGGTAAAGTTTGTAGCATGCATGCTACAATGCTGTCTGTGTTGAATGCTCAGTGGATCTGCGCTTGACAGTGCAGCCTAGGCGGAGTAGTCGAACGCAGATTCACTGAGCGCTCAACACAGACAGCATCGTCAGAAGGAAAGTTGATAAAATAAATTACAAATTTTGTATTGTTCATACATATGCGTACCGAACCGAAAGCACTGTATCGAACGGTTCAATATCGATACGAGTATCGTTGCACCCCTAATATATATATATATATATATATATATATATATATATATATAAAAGGAGAAAAACATTTTTCTCCTTCATTTCTGTCAAACAATGCTGTCTCGCTAGTATCATGTGTTAGTATCATGGTTGCTAGGCAACCTGAACAGCGTATACCGTCCCATTTCACAAGCCTCTCACTTCCACACTTCTCGTACTTATAGTACGCACCGTACGTAGTATGCGTAGTGCGCGTACTTCAAGCGTGCAGACCCTGAATTGGGACACAGCCAGAGATTAATAACAGATATGATTCAATGCAGAGAGGTCTATTAAAGCAGCGGTCCCCAACCACCGGTCCGTGAGTCGTTTGGTACCGGGCCGCGACAGTTGAGGCTCAGGTGTGAAATGTATGGTTTTCAGGGTTTTTATCGGTTTTCAGCATTATTTTGTTATCGTTTTTATCGTTAACTCGGTTTTCCTGGGTCTTTTCACGTGTGTTATGAATAAATCTTCTTTTTTTCAGTCCCGGTACTAGTTTTATTTTGTTGTATTTATCCATGACACCTTAAAGGCCGGTCCGTGAAAATATTGTTGGGGATAAACCGGTCCGTGGCGCAAAAAAGGTTGGGGACCGCTGTATTAAAGTGTATCAGAAGTGTATAGTCAGATCTGGTGTTGCATTCTGTATGTTTGCACTCCACCTAGGCTCTCTGCAGACATTGCAGTAAGTTCAATGAACATTTATATGTTGCGCTGTCTTTTCAGATCTGCACTTTTTTAAAACACTAATTTGTGATTACACAGGTGACTAAATACAGGGGTGATGGGAGTTTCGGGAGAGCAAAATAAAAACAAGGGCTTTGCATATTTAGTGTGAAATGTTAAGTACTCACAAGTTGTTTAAAGTAATAATATAAAGCTGTAAACTAAGAGTGTATGACTCGTTTTGGAGCTTGTTCACTTTAAAAGAACGAACACGCTAGGATGACCTTAAACACCAGTTTGTATCATACTATATGACACATGATCTGCTGAGTCTTGATGAAGTGAAGTAAAAGTTAAAATACAGGAACTCAATTTCAGGAATAAAGAACTAACATAGAAAGGTTACAAGTAGCTTTATTTTGTTGAAATGTAAAATAAAAAGGAAAAAAAGGAAGGAGCTATACGTGGAGCTGTGACAGCTGTGTGTGCTCATCTCTGTGGGTGTTATGAACAGAGGTCAAAATGATGTCTCACAGTGATATATAATCCTTTCCTGTTGTATGTTTGCAAAGCCTTTAACATGTTGATATTTCTGGACTAGCAAAAAGATAAAAACAAACAAACTGGAGAAAAATATTAAGCGTGGTCATTTATTTATTGATGTAAATATAACAATGTTAAATATGAGTCCTAGGATCCTGTTGTTAAGTGTTAAGGGTGACACATACAGTGATTCAGAAAAGTAAAAAAGTAATAAAAGATGCAGATCTACTGGGATTTTCCCACTACAATCATCTCAGAGAATGGTCTGAAAAAGAGAAATATCCACTGAGCGTAGATCTCTGGGGGAAAGTTGGCCTCTTGATACTAGGGGTCAGGGGAGAATTGCCAGACTGCTTAAGCTGATAGGAAAGGTCACAAGGTGCAGAAGAGCATCTCTGAACACACAACACATTGAACCTCGAAGCAGAAGAAGACAACACTGGGTGCCACTCCTGTCAGCTAAGAACCGGAAACTGAGGCCACAATTTGGGTTTGCCAAAATTAAAATGTTGCCCTGTCTGATAGGACTTAATTTGTACTGAGTTTGAAAGGCATTTTGAATGGTAGGCTCAGAATCTGATGTGAACAACATGAAAGCCTGGATGCCACAGCCTCCCCATCCATCCATTCATCCATCCATCCATCCTCTCCCTTCTCCTTTTTCAGGGTCGCGGAGGGCGCTGGAGCCTATCCCAGCTGTCTTAGGACGAGAGGTAGGGGACACCCTGGACAGGTCGGCAGTCTGTCGCAGGGCTCACAGCCTACCCGCGTATTGCTATTCATTATGTTCATCCCTTTACGGCCACATAAAGTGTACCCATCGTCTGAGGGCTGCTTCAAGCAACAAAACACGTCATGCCATGAAGCTGAAATCATCTCAAGCTGATTTCTTGGTTCACTGAACTCAAACGGCCTCCAAAGTCACCAGATCTCAACCCACTAGAGCACCTTGGGGGTGCAGTGGAATGAGTGCTTCATATCACGGATGTGCAGCCAACTAATCTGTAGCAACTGTGTGACATTAACATCTCAATATGGATCAAAATCTTTTGGCAAGGTCTCGGGAACTTATTGGATCTGTAAACATGTTAGTTAACAAGGCACAAAGTGGGTCCAACACAGTATTAGTGATGTGTACCTAATAAAGTGACCATTGACAGTAAGCCTAGATATCTTACTCTTAAAATGCAGAAACTATATTAGAATTAGCAAATAAACTTGGGGGGGAAATTATTGAGGGCTACTTCTTAATTACAATGTCATTAAGACTAGTTTAATCATAAAAAAAGCCCCTAAATCTTCCAGATTTTCCTCTTTCTTTTCCTCTTTCTCCACCAGAGGGCATCCTATAGTCGTAGATAGAAACAGACTGGTAATATCTAGCTTTTAGGTCAGTTTGTTATGCGTGGCAGTCATTGCAAGTGTAAAAATTAATAGTATATATTTTTTAATGATTGTTTAATTTATGTTCTATGTGCAAAAGCAAAACAAACAAGCAAACAGAAAAAAATCCCCAAATGACAGGTGTAAGAAAAGAAAAAAAGGACAGACGACAGGGGCACAGAGGTTGTGTGAGCGAGGTTAAAACAAGACGGCTCTCTCACCCTGACTGGCCACTCCTTAAGAACAAACAGTCCGCCAGATGTTGAATGTCCCGCTTAAATCAACATCACTGACTGCTGAGAGGCGGAAAACAACGAGAGAGCCTGGACGTAGCTGCAGAAACTTCACAGACACAAGGCAGAAATATGGTTTGCAAGCACCCGTGCACACACTCACACAGAGGTCACTACACGAGGAATGCACTCAGACACACACTGATGCTCAACATCGACCCCCATGCTGTGAAACATCATTTACCCAGATTCTTGGCCTTTGGAAAATTACATTTTTTCTGATGTCTGGGCTGTCCTGCGTGTCTCTGCGGCGTCTCTCTTTTGTATTTCTTTGAAAAAAAAAAGACCTATTTTACAGAAATAGACAGTTCATAGCAGGTAGCTACAAATATGGGACTCACGTTTTTTAGAGAATCATCGACGGAAGTAAACTCAAACAGAAACACTCTGCCTTTCATCTGTTTCGGATGATTTTTATCTATTGAGTTTTATCTTTTATCTATCTGAAAATTGTAGTGTTGATTTAGCGGAGAGAGCTTTAAAGTTTAAAGGGATTCAAAACATTAATTACTTTTAAATTTTTTGAAACAGCAGGTTGGGCTAGTTGAATGCAACGTGTGTTTCTTACATCTTCAGAGAGGCTCTATGAGCTTCGGAGCTGAAGACTGATTGATGTGTATAATGTTTGGGTCTCGACAAGCTTTACTCTGCATCTTTGATTTTACAGACATGGTTGTCTCTCTTTCCTTGATCATACAGTTTCTTCGCACAAAGACAGCTTTTTTGTGTAATTGTGCCTTTGCGCACCACCTCAGGAGATTTTAAATCAATCTAAATGTGACTGAAGTGCAGACCTTCAGCTTTTTTTTTAGCTGTCATGCCCAGATTTGTCCTGTTCCCTTGGTACAAATTAAACAGATAAAATATTTGCAGCTAATTCCACTTGTATTTGGTGACTACTGTTTTAAAAAAGATTGTAAAAACCTTTAGGGAGGGTTGAATCTACAAGCTGGTACATTCTTAAAAACAATGGATGCACATCGATACCAAAATGCCTGAAAGACCACAGAAGACAAAAAATGCACAATGACAGAATTATTTCAGTAGTTAAGAAAAATAATTTCACGCATCTCTCGAGGAGACACGTACTGACAGAGGCGAGGCTGCCGGACACTGGCGCCACCGGGCCCTCTGACCACCACCAGTAGGCAACGGGTGAAGTGTCTTGCCCAAGGACACAATGACCGAGACTGTCCAAGCCGGGGCTCGAGCCGGCAACCTTCCGATTACAAGACAAACTGCCAACTCTTGGGCCACATTCGCCCCATTGATCAAAAACCAATGGATCTCATTGCATGTTGGAGAGAGACAAACCCACAAGAGAGAAAAACACTGTGGAATTCACATCAGGCTTCCAGTGAGCTCATATGCAGCATTTGCTGTGATAGGTTCTTGACTCGGGGCAGCACGCTGGCACGGTGGTTAGCACTGTTGCAGCAAGAAGGTCCTGAGTTCAATTCCACCATCAGGCCGGGGTCTTTCTGTGTGGAGTTTGCATGTTCTCCCCGTGTTTGCGTGGGTTCTCTCCGGGTACTCCGGCTTCCTCCCACTGTCCAAAGACATGCAGCTTGTGGGGATAGGTTAATTGGATAATCCAAATTGCCACTAGGTGTGAATGTGCAAGTGAATGTGAGTGTGAATGGTTGTCTGTCCCTGTGTGTTAGCCCTGCGACAGACTGGCGACCTGTCCAGGGTGTACCCCGCCTTTCGCCCTATGACAGCTGGGATAGGCTCCAGCGCCCCCCGCGACCCTGAAAAGGATAAGCGGAAGTGGATGGATGGTTCTTGACTCTGAAGTGTTACATGTGTGATAACACGATGGGAGGGGTTGTAATGTAATGCAATGCTCTCCTATATGTTGGTCTGAAAGGCCAGACCCAAGATCATCACAGGGAGATCCACCGGGAGCTTCTTTGTACAGTTGAGGGAAAACAAAGCTGAGAAAACATCCTTGTTATGTTTTAACAAACGTAAAACTCCAAACAAGAGCGTAAGCTGGAAAATTAGACGATTTGACTTCTTCTCTACTTAAGTTTAAAATGTTCTTTTTAATGTTGAATCTTATTTACGGCTCAGTCAGATGATTCTGAACCTTGCCTTGGTTGCCACTATCCCATTAGTTTTGTCTCCTCTCTCATAGTTTTTGCTTTGTCTTGGTTGTTTTTTCTTTATGTTTTTCTTTCATCACTTTTCTTTGCCCTACTCTGATGACCGCCTTCCTACAAGATGCTGGTGCTTTATGAATAAAACCGATTAAAACCAAAATAAAGTAGCTGATACTATGAAGGACACATGGTATCAAAGCTTGATCAGAGATCTTTAAATAAGGACCAAAATTACTGCAGAAGAACCAGTTGTGTTTTTTCATTCCTTTCTTTTACCTGCCAAACCTAGTGCCTTGATTTATTCACAGTGCAAGTACAGCCCTGATTTTAATCCAATATTCAGATTTTAGTTGCATTTGTAGCCTTGAGCTGTTTGCACAGATGAGGTAGAAAAGGTGGGACCTCACTTCTTTCTCAGCACCTTCAGAATGCAAATCCTCGTCCTCCGCGTGAGGTCGGCTCTGCATGATGTTGAAACAACATAAAAATCGCACATGCGCAGACATGCAATGAAGCAAATTATGTCTCCTGGCTCCCAAACTCTGAAACTCTGTAACCACATTTAGAAGAAACCAAGTGAAGACCTAAGACTGATTTGTTCCCAGATGAAGCTGCAGAAGAGGAACACCGTGAAGAAAATCAGCCAGTAATAACAACCCAGTAGATCAGGTGATTAAATGCTTATAGAGAAAAAAAACCTTTAAACTTAGTTGGTATAAATTTCAACACAACAAAATGAGAAGTCTGAAGACCAACAACTATATGCCTGTTTATTCATGCAGCCTTGTCTCACCTCTGCCTCCCAGACGGTGGTATCCTCTGGAGGAGATGAAATCCAATAATTATGAAACATATTCTCCCTCCTGAGTTGGGACATCTGCGACTTGAGAAACCTCAGTCACACCAGGCTGTACTCACAGCTCCTCACATGTCCTTTAAACCCAATGAACAGCAGCACGAGCAGCTGTCGTCATAGATGAAACACACGTCACATTCAGGATTCTCATCTGCTGCATTCCACTCATATAATATGGATGAACCACCCACAGGTGCAAAATTAAGCAATCCATACGCATGGAATCGGACCTTTTAGTGAGCGTGCAGCACTGTACATGTGCATCTGCATCATGTGCATACATACATGACTAAAATGTAAGCTTCAGATGTTTAGCAGCTGCAGATGTAGAGCTTGCAAGCCTAAAGTATGATCAGCACTGTAGTTGTCCACTTTACTGGTCATGCACAGATCTCTAAGATCTACCATACTTATTATTACCAGTTATTCTTTTGTGATTTGTTAATATAAGAATACGCCAATGGGTCACTCCGAGAGAATGACTAATAAGCATTCATTGAGAGGTTATTGAGGGAAAAGTCTTAGTGAATGGCCTAGGTGTTTTAAAATAGGCTTTCTTTTGGAATCAGGCATTCGTTAATGTTTTATGACTAAAAAGAGAAAAAACGTGACTAATATTAGTAAGTAACAAGTTATATTTTGAAAATGAATTGATTTGCTTTGAAACTGCATTTTATCCTTTAAAAATTCAGCTCTCGAATAATTTCAGTTTCACTTCTCACCATTCAATTTCAGTTCCAAAATTCAGTTTTTTGGAACTTACATCCGGTTCCGGTTCAAGCGCAGATTAATAGAACTACGTTTTACTAGCGGACCGAAAGTGTTACTGACGGGAATCTACAGCGTCTTGAGCTGAATTAAGACTTCAGAAGTCATTCGTCATGTCGAATGACCAGCGGATAAACTCTCAGGTTGGTAATAAATGTATTACATGTATAAGAACAAGCGTCATGTTAACAAATGATAGCCGTAAGGTAACTTTTATGCTTATTGTAGCTGTTAGCTAAAAGCGCTAATTTAGCATAGTTTGCCCTGAATTCAGATTTGACAAACAAATATGATCGACTGTTTCTAGTAGAATTCCAAAGCTGTCATCTTGGACCCTCTCAGAGTACCCCCTCTGTATGCTTGCAGAGACCCCTACAGTAGGGAAACATGCAAAACGGTGCCCAAACCTTTGTATTTTAGCTTTATTTATGTCTTACACAGCATCCCAACTCTTTAGCTAACTTAATAACTTTAGCTAAAGTGAATAGTTAGTCTAATTCATTAGTGCAGCATTACTGGATCACCTCTGTTTGAAGTGATATAATATGATATACAACTATCACTGTGTTTAACTACCATAATAATTCTTAGGGTACTGAGTGCATGCTTAATTAATTTTTTTTTTAAAAACACACTGCTCCATTAATATGTTTGACAGGCTGAAGTTGTCGGGTCACCTCCTAAATCGACCATCTTTTACAGGTGTTTTGTGCCAGAAATGGAGTGTCCACTGAAGATACTGAATCTCTACGCCTTGCCATTGATCCCTCTTGTGCCTTCATCTAGACAAGAGACATTAACTTAACCACTCTCATATGCTCTGTACCTACATCACCTTCCCTGACAGTCGTAGCTTGGCTCATCTGAGGGTGAAATTATAAGAATGTGTTATTTTGCAAAGTGCTCTCCAGGGTTCCTAAATAAAATATGGCGTTGAGGTCATTTCTTTTGAATTAATCCCTTCTTCTGAAATATAAGAACCTCTCCTGGTTTTAATGGCACTTTGGATTTCTTTACTTTCTGTTCCACTTCCAAACCCAAATAGATGCTGACAAGCTGACACAGTAACATGGAAGAGGGAAAGACGTTGGAAAGGACTACTACAAATAAACCTAATGCCTAACAATGAAAAGTGTAAAATAAGAACAATAATAATAAAGATAAAAGATGAAGTAACACGTTTTTAGTATTTTATTTATTCCAAATGATCATCCAGATGTCTGTGACATGTGATGACAAACACCATAATGGAAGGCCTTAGTCATCACATGCTTAAACTCATCATATATTTTTGCATATGCTGAACAGGCAGTCAGACATGCTGTAACTGTGGGGTAGAAAACAGCATGAACACCATAACGGCAGGGGTCTCAAACTCCAGTCCTTGAGGGCATGGAAAAGTTGCATGACACTTTGACCTTTGAGGACTGGAGTTTGAGACCCCTGTCATACGGAATATGACAGGTGTGGTTGAACTGCATGAAGACTCTGAAGTTTCTCTTCTCTTCTGGCAGGACAGGAATGTGGCCTAGTCCTGTGAGCCACTGTAAGGATGTACTTAGAGTAGAACTGGACTGTCACCGGCCTCAGGCTCTTCACCCTTTTCAAAGACAAAGCAGTCATTTAAATAAAATATTAGATATTGTTTACCTGTAAATGCACAAAGTAAATTTAGAAATGTTATTATTGTCAAGAGTGAACAAGCACTGATAGTGTAATCTACAGCTGTGGCCAAACGTTTAGAGAATGAGAAGTGTTGTTTGCTTATTTACAAAGTTTGCTGTTTCAGTGATAGTTGTATATCATATTATATCACTTCAAACAGAGGTGATCCAGTAATGCTGCACTAATGAATTAGACTAACTATTCACTTTAGCTAAAGTTATTAAGTTAGCTAAAGAGTTGGGATGCTGTGTTATGCTGGGCTTACACTGTGCGATTTTTGGCCCATTTTGAGCCGATTTTTGAGTCGTGCGACCGTTTTGGCGATCGGCCCGATTTTGGCCTTCATCGTGCGTCGTGTAGTATACGTGGGGTAACGAGAAGCGATTAACACGTCACGACCAGCTCCCGATCATCAATCGCTTGGTCGTGAGGGTGTCGCCGCAGCTTCTCACACTGCGCACGCGCAAACACAAATGTCAGCGAAAAAGACGGCGCAGAACGGCAGTGCAGCGTGTGATCTGGACACACAAGCGATGGAGGCACAACTTGTAGAACTATGGCAAGCTCACCCGAACCTTTTCGATGTGGCCTAACAAAATTATCACGACCACAACAACCGTGAAAATAGTTGGATTTACATTGCTGCTCAATCACAGCTGCCTGATCAATGTTTTTCATTAGCAATTTAGCAAAGTTGATGGTGGTGGTGTGTCTGTGTGAGTGAAAGACAGAGAGAGAGAGCGAGCAACAGAATTTCTCTTATAACCTTCATTTTATGGACGCACAGTGTGAGCACTCGGGTCGCATCAGAGCATCGGGCCGTATAGTGTGAGACCCTGCATCGTGACCTACGAACTTCTAACCCCTGCGAGTCAATCGTACAGTTTGAGCAGAAGCTGAATCGCGCGACTGAAAAAAAATCGCACAGTGTCTGCCCAGCATAAGACATAAATAAAGCTAAAACACAAAGGTTTGGACACCGTTTTGCATGTTTCCCTACTGTAGGGGTCTCTGCAAGCATACAGAGGGGCACTCTGAGAGGGTCCAAGATGACAACTCTGGAATTCTACTAGAAACAGTCGATCATATTTGTTGTCAAATCTGAATTCAGGGCAAACTACGCTAAATTAGCGCTTTTAGCTAACAGCTACAATAAGCATAAAAGTTACCTTACGGCTATCATTTGTTAACATGACGCTTGTTCTTATACATGTAATACATTTATTACCAACCTGAGAGTTTATCCGCTGGTCATTCGACATGACGAATGACTTCTGAAGTCTTAATTCAGCTCAAGACGCTGTAGATTCCCGTCAGTAACACTTTCGGTCCGCTAGTAAAACGTAGTTCTATTAATCTGCGCTTGAACCGGAACCGGATGTAAGTTCCAAAAAACTGAATTTTGGAACTGAAACTGAATGGTGAGAAGTGAAACTGAAATTATTCGAGAGCTGAATTTTTAAAGGATAAAATGCAGTTTCAAAGCAAATCAATTCATTTTCAAAATATAAAATTCAATTTCAATTAGTGATGATCATTTTCAAACCATAAATTCAATTTCAAATTAGCCTAATTCAAATTCAGTTTTCAAAAGCATTTATTCAAGTTACAATTCAGATTCAATCTGAGCAATTCAAATTCAAATTGAACTTATTCAAATTCAGTGTCTGATGGCACAGATTTCTGCCCATAGGTTTGATCGAGCAAAAAACTCTCTGCAAATGAAAAAAAAGGTTACAGCTGGACAAAAAATGTCTGTCTGTTTGTGAACGATATATTCTTTAAAATAAGCATTAGTACCATTTAGGCAGAACCTGCTTGCACAAAAATGGTAGATTAATTTTATCAATGATGGCTCACCTGCAAGGTGTTAGGAGACCTGGGTCAAGTCCGCGTCTCTGTGTTATGTTTCCTGTTTTACTTTGAAAGTCCGTGTCTCGTGTTAATGTATCTGGGATTGCTTCCCTTGTCTCGTTAGCCCTGATTTGCCCCAGCTGTGTTTCCCTCCTGTTTCCCATTCCCTGATTGCTCCCTCAGTGTATTTAAGCCCTGTGTTTTATTTTGTTGGCGTCCATCATCCTGTGTTGTGTGTTCTGGTCATCTGTCTGCCAGGTAGTTATCTGTAGTCTCAGTTTGTTTAGTTTCTGTTCTGCGTTGCCATCTAGCAATAAAGCTGAGTTTGAGTTCACGTTTGCCTCTGAATGTCTGCACTTTGGGTCCTCCATACCACCACTCCTGCCTGCACCTGACACCACACAAAAAAATGTTTATCCTACGCAATGACCATGCGCTTATACATGTGGCCAAACACCCACATTTCGCACATCAAGCAGTTTTCCTCATTAAACTGCCAGCACGAGTGCTCGATGCAGCCTTTTCATGTCACAGAAGAATAAGAAACAGCCTTCCTCACATAAACAATTCTCTCCCTCGACTCTTTCTGTGGCTCTTTTATGACCTTAATGGGTCTTTAGCGAGCAACTCGTAAAAGGCTCGACTCCTACTGAGAGGGCTTTCTTACTTTTCAGTGCTGCACAGCAAATCTGGCTTTTCTAATGGATTTACGGTTTAGGGCAATTACGGTTCAAGTGAACTGTGGTATTAACCGAATACTGCTTCCTCCTATGTTTTAGAGTTTTACAGTACACTGTAAATAAAACTGGTGGCATTGTTGAGACTGTAGGTGTTTCAATCTCCTGTTGAGTCTAAAAAGATATGGCAATGAAAGCAAGTGGAAACATTTGGATAAGAGGAGAACACGATGCGAAGATGCGCTGAAAACAATAAGAGGATGGCCTTGGGCTTATTGCAAATGTGCTCTGAATCTAGGAAGGAAGTTTAACATCAAATATTCACTCACACTGTGACACGTAGGCATGAGCATCTGCTCTTGACCCTTGAGCTGGACAATAAAAAGGAAAACGCATGCAGTTAGCTGTTAAGGAAGCACCCCTTGTAATGAGGAGCAGCCATCTACTGTACACACATAGTGTAACCTCTCTGAAACTCAGGGCCCCCCACAAATTTCTTCACCAAGAATATTTACGCTGCGTGGTCTCATGAAACCACATCCCTGTTTTTGCCTTCTCAGTGAGTCGTCAAAATGATCGTTTATACTCAGGCTTAATTCAGAGGTTTTTGCTTTACTTCTCCTGACTTTAAAATCTGTGACCTGCTGTATGTTCATATAATAAAGGCTTGAGTTGTACATGTAAATACACCTGCAGAGCGGCGGTGTTTCTACAGCGCTCTTTTAAACCCTGTAAACACATGTAAGTACTGCGGGAAGGAAAACAAAACAAATAAGGCAACTAATGAAGCCACTAATTTAAATATTTGCAATTAGTCCTGAAACACCACACAGAGCCCAGGCATGATTTGTGGATTAAGTACTGCAGTGTCTGCACTCTTGTGTACTTTCAAATGCTACAGCCTGCATAATCTTTCAGACGTGCAAACAGAGCCAGCTGAGGAATGTGAAACAAATGTGCAGCCGTTAGATTTGCAAGGCTTCAGATGAAAATGCTGCAAGAGCAAAGTGAAGAAATTCCTCACCGGCAGGAAATCTATGTTCTCTCAGCAGTGATCTTTTAATTTCCTCAGCAGTCAAAACCAGACTTATTGGAGCTTAGAAAGGCAGAAGATCTGTATACAAACTAAAAAAACACTGGTAATTTGTTTCCTCTGCTTTTTATAAGTAATTATCATTGACTTTTTGTTCTCCTCCCTCTCTCTCTGTCCATCTACAGCACTTTCTCTTCTGACTTTTATCAATCTCCAAGCTGCGAAAAATAAAATCTTGTTTCCACGATCTTAATCATCATTTCACTGAGGTTTGTTCTGGATTATCTCATCTTATTTCTTTCTGGCCCTGTCGTTTATCTGCATGTGTCTCCCCTTGGGGCAAGGTACTGTAACCACACTAGAAGCAGAGATCGAGGCTGATCAAAGGCTGAAGGATAGGCGTCGCTCTTCTGTCTAATCACTGGGTTGGGCTTGTTGGTCAGGCCATAAGCATCACCTTCCTGGCATTCACTGACACACACAAGCTTTCACACACATACACAAACAAAAGGATTATATTTAGATAAAGAAAAACAGAGCAGGGGTGATTTATTTTTTATTCCTTGTAAACACATGTGCAGAGGAAGGGATAGTGGAAATATTGGACAAAGGATGGTAAAGACTGAGCTGCCAGGCAGGAAGCAAAGAGGAAGACGATCACAGAGAAGGTACAGGGATGTAGTGAGAGACGACGCAGATGGTTGGTGTGACAGAGGCAAGTGAGATGAAGGCAGAAGATCTGCTGTGGCGACCGCTAAAGGGAGCAACCCGAAGAAGAAGCAGAAGAAGAAGAAATCTATTAACGGACACAGGATGAAAGTCATGAACACACTGAGCACATAGTTTCTCACTTTCTTTGCAAACTTTCATGGCAGTAAAAAGTACTAATTTTAAAAGGCTATTGTGTTTTTATTTATTTACAATATTTTTTTACAAACTTTTTTTCCCATTTAGACTGAAGTAAAGATATTTCTGCTGTCAGTGCAGCAGATTGGGTGTCTCTGTGGTCCACTTTACCCATTTGCTGGCTTTTATTCTTACTTATTCTCTTTTATTTGATGAGATATTGTGTCAGAGATTCACAGAGAGGAAGGTCTATTCGTTAAAATTGAATTTGTTTATACTCGTTTAAAAGGGCAATGTTTTTGTCAATTAAACAACTTAGTGTTGGGGAAAAGGTGTGCAGAATGTGCACAATCCTTTTCAGTCTCCACATATTTTAATCTTTCACATCAAACAGATAAACTTTGCTTACAACAGAGAACACACTATACAATTACATTGTGGGTAATCTAGGTTAAAAGTCAGCCTGTGTTTGTTGGCCTCTGTCTGGAGAAGAGAGGCACAAAATATTCTCACACAGGTGTTTTGGCATGAAAATCATTGTAAAAGTGAAATGCAGTTCTCGTAACATCCACATGCTTTTGATTTCACTGCTGCTTTGGTTCCCCCGAGGCCCTCACTAAAAGGCTTTAAGTATGCACATGCATCTAAGCAGCTTGTTTTATTTATATATGGTATAGGGGTGGGAAATGGTTATTAAATTCTTCTTCTAAACCCAAAGAGAACAAAGACACTGTGAAGCATTAGACACCACGTCGTGCTTTTGGCGTTGCTACACAGTTGATGGCTCACCAGAGGTCCACCAATGAGAGAGGGGGCTCTGTAGCACACCCACGCTGTTCTGATCTGCTGGAGGTATGCTGAAGGCGTGGACAGATTATCAGAGGTTGGGCCAGAGGGGCACAAAGATGCAAAAGCCTTCAACTCACACGGGAGAAAGATCTCCAGATTCACATCTCTTTGGGATTTTTTCACTGCCCCGTGCGCATTTTCAAAGACTTTGTCGATGCGCTTCTTTGGATCTGTTTTGTGTCAACACGCTTTCACTCCCACTTCATCATGCTTGATAAGAAGCATTGTCATGTTTTAATGCACTGGGTCCCCCCTCTAGTGTGATTTCTCAACTTGCAGCGCAGCATCTTTGTTGGCATGTCTGCAGTGAATACATCACAAGATTTTTGATCAAGAAGACACAAGTTTGTGTTCCTGCATAGGGCTCGTGCTGTATTTTCATTTTTTACATTTTGTTTTAGTAGCTGTTTGGTTTGGTTTTGGAAAACGTCGCTGTTAGGGTTAAAATGCCCCTTTTTACACAAGATGTGTTAGAAGGAACACTTCTCCTGTTTGCAAAAAGCTCTGTTTTGTCAACTCCACAACAATAACCGCTGGGGTAATGATGCCACAAGCAGAAAACACCTGGCTGAGATCAGACTTATACCAGTACCACCGCCAAAGTAGTTTAAAATGTGAATATGAAATAAAAAAGAAAAGATCATTTATACAAGCAGAAATATTTAGAATTTAAAGTGATTTGATTTATTGATGTAGACGATTTATTGATCTTGAAATAGGAAACATCAAGTAGGTTAATGTATTTTTAAGCTCATAATACATTTATAAGTATACATTTATTATGAATTGTATATTTTATTCTGTGTTTTACAAATGATTTTTCTTCTTAGTGACAATCTGAATGCCTTTTCTGCCTCCTAGTGCTGGACATGGACAGGGCTGGCATTAGGAGTACACTGGCTTGTGACCAGTTTCATTAATTAGTCATTAAAAATTAAACGTAATCTAGGTAACTGAACCATAAATTCACACCTAGAAAATGAATATTTAACTTATGAAATATGTACTCCAGTATTTAAAGCCAGTACTTGTAGTGTTTACCATAAAGACGGAGCGACCTCTACTAACAAAACATGGCACCAGGTAGCCTATGATTAAAAAATTATTATTGTGGCACGCAAGGCTTCACAGAAGTGATGTTTCCCCACAAGCACACGTCTCTCCATCTGGATATTTAAAAGGTTAAGTCCAACCAAATTACCAACACTCACTTCCACGCTGACACAACATGTTTTCATTGGATTCATTCCCCTGCCTCGATCCGTACTGTCTGACTGCGTGATTGTTCATTTCCCAACTAAAGTCATGACTCAATGGGCTGGTTTTCCCCTGCCCTCATTTTTGTTCACTTTTATTTGAAGCACAAACTTACAGCAAGACGTTTAGCTGTATATTGTAAAGATTCTGAATATACTTTTTTAATTATTTTGGTAACATTTTTATATTAATTCAATAAGGTCGATCATAATTTTTTTATTTAACCTTCTAGGGGAAAAACTCTTGAGATTAAAAGTCTCTTACAAGAATGTCCTGATCAGGACGGACAGCAGTATGATCATATGTTGCATAAAATAATAACACATGCATCCAAATCCATACACCAGTTAATGAGTCTAATATGCTGTTTTAAATGTCACTGTTTGGCTGAAGTGTGAGGAAACTCTGGTGTTTTCCTAAAAATCCATTGTCTTGAATGGTAATTCATACCTAACCCTGTTATCACCGCGTAAATAAAACACTCTGCCGTGCAGCCAGCTCTTCTGTAAAGGGATGTGGATGATCTGTTCTCCTTCTCCTCGCTCACTCAGAGCTGGGGTAAACATCAGTCTCCGCCCTCGAACCTCCAGCCAATCGTACTTGAATATTCAAATAAGCCACCAATAAAGATGACCTGTAGCGGCAACTGTGACAGACCATAAGCAACTTCACTCCTCAGCTCCAGCTTCACACCACTTTCTGACCTGTCCAACATCAACTGGATCTACAACTGCTCCACCAGCATCCAGCAACATTTCGAAGAAACACATCAATAAGATGGGAAAACAAAATATCTGCTTTTTAACTGCTTGGATAATTTTGGGAAAAATCTTTGCAACTTTTTCTTCAGACCTTGAATCCAACACCACCGCTTTTGGTAAGTGGCTGAGATACTTTTTATTTATCTTAAATTATTATTATCATATTACCCCGATGTTGCTCTGTTTAAGTAAATGGATGCAGGTTAATTAATGCGCGCTGCACCGTGTTGACCGGTAATAACCTGGTAATAAGCGGACGGAGTTTAGGTCTTTAGCTCCATGTGTGACTGCGGCCAAGAGGCTTTTGTCCGAGGAAAGAGTAAAGCAGAAGGCATCAACACAGGAAAAACTAAAAGCAAAAAATATTCGCACATTTATTTTCGCAGTTTTATTATAAAACATGAAAAATATTAGAGTAGAAAAACACGATGCTCATATTTAATTAAGTTACAACGCAAATTCAGTTTCATAGTCTGTCTCATAGGGAAAAAGTTATTATTGTTTACTTTACAAGATCCAGTTTTATTTCCGGAAAATCCACATTCTTCATTTTTTCACGAAACTTTCAAAACTTGTGCTGGTGGGAATCCAGGAGACAAAAGGGGGCGACACCGCCACGCTTTACACTCCTACTGCTCCACCGCTCACAATGCTTTATGCATCAGCAGTCCGAGGCGTAAGAATGATGCTGATTCACTTAATTAAAAAAACTATGTCACCGTATTGTTTTGAAGAGTTTTCCGTCATTATTGAAAAGCTGCATTTAACTGAAACTTAATAACAGCGTAAAAAAGTGTCTTTGTCTCACCTGTCAACAGACACCCACTTTTCTGTCATATCATAACAATCCAGCACTGCTTGTTTGTGTGTGTTGTAACAGCAAACACCACAGTCACCATTGATCAACTGCTGAATACCACTGAATGGCTCACCGACTTCACCGACATCGTGTCCAAGTTCTCCCTGCGCACCGCAGACACCCCGGATGATGACATGTGTTACATAGTACCTGGGAGGCCGGAAACCATCAAGGAGTGCAACTTTAATCCAGAAACACAGACCTTCATTGTGATACACGGCTGGACGGTATGTCACACTGAGCACACTTGACAGCCATGTTTTGCTCTTTGCAAATGACAGAAATACTTTGTTCTGATGTTGAAAAACCAAACCTACCAATTGTACTATTATTTTTGGGGCAGAATTGTAAACTTAATACAAAGCTACACTTGTAAGAGGAAACAGGCTGGGTAAGGAATGATAGGAAGTCCATGCATTTTCTGTTTTAATGTGATTTATGGCCAGTCAGGCAGCAAAATTTGAACCTGATGATGCTTTGGCTGTTCTCCAACAACAGGACACAGAGCGAGGGCTAAGGCAAGAATAAATCATGCCATACTGCAGTTGAGCTCACACTAGCTTTGTGTGTTCCTGTAGGTAACAGGGATGTTTGAGAGCTGGGTGCCCAAGCTGGTGTCTGCTCTGTATGACCGTGTACCCACTGCTAATGTGATTGTGGTGGACTGGCTGTCCCGAGCCAACCAGCACTACCCGACCTCTGCCGCCTACACCAAACTAGTGGGTCGTGACGTCGCCAAGTTTGTTACCTGGATACAAGTGAGTGCTCTCACAGAAAAGCAGCGGTTGACAACTAACTTAACACATTTTTTTTTCTTTTTGGACGCCCATATTACCACAGCGCTGACTTGTCGTCAGTGTGCTGCCAGAGAAAGTTGCTTTACATGATGTAATGTTTTGTACCCTGTGGTGCTGCTGCGGATATGTTTTCCTACTGGTTATGATTTTAAATGCCAATAAAAATATTTTATGACCGCGTTTGTGGCTCACAACAGCGTCTCCTAACAAGGCTTAGTGGAGCGCAGCTTTGGTTTGAACAAGGCTAAAAGGGGAACTGGCGTGAAGAATTTGTTTACATGAAGCTTGCAAAGATTTGGCAAACCCCAAATTACATAAAATGATCCCCTTTTTTGGAGGATTTCCAAAATTCTGTGAACATTTGGAAAAGCTATAACCTACAGATAGTTTCGATCCCTCTTGCAAGTCTGCAGGATTCTCTACAAACTGTTTTAAGGGAGTGTAATATGTTCTTCTGACGCATTTCTTACCTTTCAGAACGAGCTGCAGTTGCCCTGGGACAGAGTTCATCTGCTGGGTTATAGTCTGGGAGCGCATGTTGCTGGAATTGCCGGAGACCTTACCAACCACAAAATCAGCCGGATCACAGGTAAGAGCATTAAGATATCAAATGGATTATTATCTGCTCACATTATAGATTTATTAGCACAATGGGTCAGTGTTGCCCTCTGTTCCGACTGACAGCACAGTCTCACACAACTGCATCATTACAGTTAGGATTGTGTAAGGTGTTTTAGCTGTAAGCACTGTGACCTGTTTTCAGATACCATTAAATACTAAATATAGTGTAAGTGCCTGTGTGTTAACATACCATACCATATGTATGAGTATTTTTTTCCAGTGCCGTTCTTAAAAGCACCTCGGCATGCCAGTAAAACATAATCTGGGCATGCATGTGTATCTACATCTACTGAGCTCCTGCCAGCTAGTGGCTCCAGGTTTTTTTTGCCACTATGACGTTGCTCCAGCTTTGAAATCCGTCTGACCTGCCAAGAATAATATGTGCAGCTCTGTTAGTAAATCTATCTATAAAAGTGATCGCTTTCTTCTAGTACATCCAAATCTATCCATATTTTCTTTGTTGTGACACAGTAAAAAAAACGCAAATCCCTCTTTTTCTCCAGGTCTGGATCCCGCCGGCCCCACGTTCGAGCACGCGGATGAACAGAGCACACTGTCCCGAGGCGATGCCCAGTTTGTGGATGTCCTGCACACCAACACCAGGGGCTCCCCGGACCGCAGTATTGGCATCCAGAGACCAGTGGGTCACATAGATATTTACCCCAACGGAGGCACCTTCCAGCCAGGCTGCGACATCCAGAACACTTTGATGGGAATTGCATTAGAAGGAATCAAAGGCCTCCAAAGTATGACATACAAACCCTCCTTGCTTTTTGCTCTTGACTGCACTTTTACAAATATTCACTTTGAAGCACTTTGTTTAGGTTTGATTTGATTACTGATGATAACACACAGCCAAATACAAATATAACCTGGATTCATAACAGCACATGCAGCATCACATAATCTTTGCTCTTCAACACCAAGAGTGAGTGTTTATGTTCAGTATAATGAGCAAAAACAGAAGATAATGGTGATCGGTTAAATTGTATAAACGATCAGTTTAACGAATGTCTGTAACAGTTCTTGTAAGTTTACGTGGCATCAACAGACACTGACTGTATAAAAGCTTTCAGGGCCGCAGTTAAAGCGTGTTTGCCTCCAGTCATAACAGACTTGCACTGTGACAGAGATTAAAGTACCTCCTGATGTTCTGCCCCCTCAGCTGTTGTACTTTAACAGAGCAGAGCAGAATTAAGTGGGAAATGGCTTGTGGGTCAGCATGTGTTAAAAAAACAGTAAAAGTCCAACACGAGGAAGTAATTTTCCATGTTTGCGTGACGTTACCTGGGCGATGTGCAGAAACCTTACACGTTCTTTGCTCTCTGTTTTGCAGATATGGACCAGCTTGTCAAATGCTCCCACGAGCGCTCCATCCACCTGTTCATCGACTCTCTGCTGAACATCGAGCAGCAGAGCGTGGCCTTCCGATGCAACTCCAAAGACACCTTCAACAAGGGAATGTGCCTCAGCTGCAGGAAGAACCGCTGCAACAAGATCGGCTACAACGTGAAAAAAGTCCGCACGGCCCGCAGCACAACGATGTACCTCAAGACTCGTGGAACGATGCCTTTCAAAGGTAAAAACCAGGAAAAAGGATGTGCACGTGAAAAGATTTGAGTATCTGTCAGTGATATTAAAGTAGAATGAATGGATGCTCCCTGCAGTGCAAAAGAGATTAAATTTAACATTTAACAGCTGAAGAAAATTCCAGCTGGTTTTATGTACTTTATGGAGGATTATAATGATTTAAGCCATTCACATACTTTATTAAAGTAATCCTCAGTCTATGAGCTACTGTTCTGTGGTGTTCTTAGTGTGCATGTGGTTTCCTGAAGCTGGAATTACTGGTAGTACTGGTAGTGTTGCTGTGCACAATTTGTGGACCAGGAAAGATGACTTACTGCAACGACACGTGTACAAAAAGTATCACGCACTCAGAAGGTTACGAGAAGGTGTCATGGGTGTTTCCTTTATCTGGAGGGGATGTTAAGGAAAAGTGAGACCAGTGGACACCAGCAATGGAAAAGTTTATTGACACAAGCCAACAGTGTTATTGTTAGAAACTTTGTGTGGACAGCTTAGCATGTTTTGTAGATACATAGGGTCTCCAACATGGATCAAGCCTCATTCGCCACTCAGTGACTTTTTTCAACAAAGATCTTGATTGAATTTTTCCTCTAATCTGGTACACGTCTTGAGCCGTGTCTGGGAATCTGGCTGTTAGTCATTTATGTGGCTTTGCAAATGAAACCAGCCAGGATTTACCGCAAATCCGTGTTTTAAATGCCAGTCTGTAAAGGTCACACTGAGATAGAGAAAGGTCCAGGTTACATAAGCTTTTCTAGTGATAAACAAACTTGGAGCAGTCAAATAAGAGAAGTGGGCTAATCTCTAACAACTGGATCCCCCCTTCTTACAGTTTTCCACTACCAGGTGAAGGCACATTTCTTCAGCCAGAACAAGCAGAGCTTCACGGAGCAGCCAATGAAGATTTCCCTGTATGGAACAAATGGAGAGAAGGAAGATATTCCTTTTGTTCTGTGAGTACATTAAACAGCATACATATTTACTTTTATAACTTTAAAACCAAGTTTGCAAAGACGTGCACATGTAGATTACAAGAAAAGGTAGACAAATCTAACAATCCGTGTAGAGAACCTTCAAATCTGAGCAGCTTCTCTTGTCTTAACCTTGCAGACCAGCCCTGAACAGTAACACCACTCAATCCTTCCTCATCACCACCGACACGGATATCGGAGACCTGATGATCGTGAAGCTGCGCTGGGAGCGGGATGCGTACATCAGCTGGTCAAACTGGTGGGGCAACACCAAGTTCAACATCCGAAAACTTCGCATCAAGTGTGGAGAGACTCAGTCCAAGTAAGTTCAGACCTGCTGACATTTATGCACTGCAGTCTTGTGACGGAAAAATAATCATTTAGGATGTTAATAATGTTTTTTTTTCTCTGTGTGTATTCAGGGTGATCTTTAATGCAAAGGACGGAGAGTTTGTTGACCTCACCCAGGGAGGAGAGAACGCCGTCTTTGTCAAGTCAAAGGAAGACAAACAGAGCCGTAAAGAAAAACTGTAAGTTAAAGACAGTGAAACATTTTCTACTTTAAATAAAATCTTTAAGTGTTTGCCTAAATGTAAAAAGTAGAAGTAGGAAGTGGAAAAATGAGTAAATCAAACCTGAACCACAGAAATAGATCATTAAACTTTAATTAACAGTTACAAATGTATTAGAAAGAGTTTTAGGCAGAGACATTGGGCAGTTCAGGGGAGATTGAGCAGGTTTAGACATGCAAAGAGGAGAATTACTGGATGTATTAAGAGGGGAGGAGTTACCAGGCAAGATGAAAGGAGGACGGCCCGAAGATGTTTGTGGATATGCATGACAGAGGAAAGTGTGGAGGCCAGGAGGAGATGAAATCTGAAAACAAGAGCAACAAGAATAAAACAATTATCACATTTGAATCCTATAGATAGCATTCTTTAGGTCCTGCGAGCTTTGTTTTCGTATTATCAAAGACAAGATGTCTCATTCTACTCTTCTTCTTCCCAGGGCGCACAAGCTTAAAACGAAGGGCAGCCTTTTTGGGCAGCAGGAAGCTTGAAGTTGCACTCAAACACCCACCGCGCGTATCATCTGTCCCTTCACACGTAGCCAAAGATGGGCAGCACACAGCAACGCTGGGAAAGCCTTCGCAAATAACTGGACACATATGAGATTTGCTGTGTTTTTTTCTTCTTCTCCTGCTCTTGTATTTACTGAACTTCCCGTGCAACCAACTTAACCTCATCCACAGTGCTAGAAATCACGCTGCTGTAGCATGTTTCTTCTTGATGATGTGCTGACATTTTTAAGTAGCTGAACTGCTTTGTAATCATTATTTTTGCTTTTTGTATCCTATATGTACTGTTTATACCGACTTTGATATACTTTGACAGAAGCGATGTGTTTTCTGAGCCTTTGTGAACTTGGATTATTATTGATGTTTAAATAATCAAGAGTGATAGGCATAATTTTGGCACATCTTTGTTGGTTTTTATGTTTTTTAAATGTCCAAAGTGATTATTTTCTGCCCAACATTTGTCTTTACTTAACCACTAATTGCCAACAATCAACAGGGACCAAAGAAGCATTTACAATCTACTGAATGGAGAATCACAGTGGTCTTTGTAAATACCTTAATCAGTATCTTTTCAAATATGAGCTACATGGTAATATCTGATCTTTTGAAGTCTTGCTTGATCTTTGATTTTATTGGTTATTGTGTCACTGGTCACTTTAAAAGGCTCTCCGCCCCTCGAAGCAGTTCAGATGTTAAGGTCATCGAGGTTGCACTCCAATAAGGATATGCATTTTTTTTTAGTTTTGGTAAACTGATCAAATTTTAAAGGATAAGTGCGCCTCTCGGTCAACAGCATCTCACCTGAAACAGTTTACCTCATTTCACTCAATTATAGCCATATACTAAAAGGTCAAACATTACAAAAAAATCACCCAAGCCTTTATGATTTGTGATGGACTGACATAAACGACAGCCATAATACATCTCAAGATTACTTCACCTTGTATTTATTGATTGTACATTTATATATTTGTATATAAAGCTGTAATATATTTTGGCAGGCTCCCGTTGTCATCTCTATTTTTTTACAATTCAAGCGGTTTGTGTTTTTGTGGGCGAGACCTTGGAAGGATCGATCAAATTGGTCCCAGTTCTAGCTGTTGATGGAACCACTACTTTGAGCATGTGCAGATGCTGGTTAGGTAGGGGTCAACAGCCCTTGCTATCAAAAGAACAGAGCCTTATAATGAAGGCTACATGTATCAGCATCACTCATACATATAAATAATGCAGCAAATGTGTTCTGGTACCAGTTCTCAAGAACAAGGAGTGATGTGCAGATCTGTGGCGATGCCGATGAGCCACATCATGAAGATATGGGGAAGAGCTGTTGAAGCTAGGTTAAGACGAAGGGTGATGATTAGTGAGGAGCAGTGCAGCGCAGATGCAATGTTTGCTTTCAGAGTGTTGATGGAGAAGGTTAGATAGGGTGTCATCTTGGCGCCCTATCTAACCTCTGAGACTCTGAGAGGTTGAGAAATAAGTATATCAGAGTGACCACTCAGGTTGGGCAGTGTGAAGACAAAGTTAGAGCAGCAAAACTGAGATGGATTGGAGAGAAGGAATGGTGGAGATCCTGGATGAAGGATGTTGAATATGGCGCTGTCAGGCAGGAGGAAATGAGGAAGACTCCAGAGAAGATTTGTGGATGTAGTGAGAGGGGAATGGCATTACAGAGGATGGTGAAACTGAGGCAGAAGAAGAAGCTAACGTTACATTTTCATTCCAGTAAAGCTTCTGCATGTGTGGCATTCATGAAATGATAAAACTGAAATCGTGAATGTTAGTGAAGACAAGGAAAAAAATATCTTGCTGTGAAAAGAGCTAGAAAAATATTCTGGCCACTTTGAGTGCTACCTGTGATTATACAAATAAATTAAATTAAATATAGATTACTTTGATAATAAATTAAAAGTATAGCAACCGAGAATGCTGGAGATACACTCATGCTCTCTACTTGCTGACTTGCAGTTTTATGGCCTGGTACTTGATTGTATTTGTGGAGAGAGCCATGCTTGTACATTTTCAAACAATTTCAGTTTAGTTTGACTGAGAATGCGTGCTCGGATATTTTAATAAATGATACTTTCAGCTTCCCACGTGTTACCATTTCCTGAGCAGCCGCTAAAACGGTTTCGACCACTGATACAGTTCTTAAAACTGCTTTTGCTCTTTTCATTAAAAGTACACTCCATAGCTAGGAGGACTCAAGCCATATAGGTGCATAAATCAGTGCTCACCACAGTACTGTAAAATTAAGGATAAGGTGCCAGGCAACAGATGATGTTGCCTGGCAACAGATGATGATTTACCCTAAAGAAGAATTGTTTATGTAAACACTCTTTTTTTACTACCCTTGTGTATAAAGACTGTAATATTACTTAAAAGTAACAGCTTTCCCGCACGGGTCCACAGCAGGCACACCTGTAACGCACACCTCAGCCCCACTCCACACTGTGGACTTCGGTGCTGGGGCCTCACATGTGTCTCCTCCGAGGCTCAAACTGGGGAACTTTCACAGAATATGAAAACAACATATTCTGTTGGTTGGGACTCTCCACCCTCAAATGGGCCTCAAATGGGTGTGCCCAAGCAGGGCCCACAGCAGTTTTTTCCCCTTTGAGGCTCCACGTGGGTTTTCTATGGGTAAGTACACTGTGGACCATGTAGTAGTCCCAAAGGCCCAAAATGCTGTATGCCCTGTGTAGACACATCCACTTGAACCTGAATAGGTGTGGGTTTGCTGTGCCCCCACAGCCCCACAGCTCACCTAAACCTAAACTTTCCTAAAAAGAGGAAAGCTGTTGTGCAACATTTGGAGTCTGGACCGGGATAATGAAATGAGATGTGGATGTTTTTTTATATTCTAGTTGTTTAAACTCTCAAAGCACAATCTGAATGTCAGCTGACGGCTGTTTTAGTTTTAAAGTTGATCAGGTCATGGCGTGATTTAATCTTCCAAACAAAACAACAAAAATTCCCCCGACTTTGTTTGTAATGTTTCATTTTCTATAATTCTGATACTCTGAAAATGCCTGATCCAATGTGAGGGGACTGTAGAAATCAGTATTTTCTTCTTTTAGCAGTGTCACTGGGGAATAACAGGATTTCTAACCTTCAGCCAAAGAGTTTCTTAGAGTCCGTTTCCCATTATTCATAAAGTATCACTAACATCATTGCTCATTTACTTTTCTGGGACACAAAGAAGGTTAAAGAGTTGTAACAGAACTTGGTGTGAGTAAGTGTAAGGTCAAGGTACAGGAAAGCATTTTTGTCCTTGTGGTCACTGTGGAAACTTTCCCTCATGACTTTCTGTTGCTGGTGAACAAGTGTTGTTGAAGCCACAAAGATGACTTTTACATTTTTCCTGCTGCCCTCTCCAATCTGAAACTAGTGCTCAGGAAAAACGCTGCATGTATAAATGGTAACAAATTAACTATTCATATTTTTGCTTGGTTTAAAGCTGTTGCTGTCTTTTATAAGCCTAAAAAACACAAAGTTTTACTCTGTTCGTCTTTTTTTGTGTGATTTTCTCATATGCAACATGTGCCATTCCTAGAAATCAGCTTGGGAAATAATCTTGGAAGTACATAAAATTAAAGACATTCTGTTGTCTCCAAACTTTAAGGAGGAATTACTGTTTGCCCATTTTTCATCTCAGCTGGAACCAACAAATCTTGGCTGTGGTCCGGCATGTTCTTCACTGCCCTTTAGTCACCAGGGGACGAGTGCTTCCCCTGAAAAGGCTGCAGAGGCAGGAGTGGAAAAACAAATGCAGTCACTGTTTTTCAAGGAAAATCCAATCATATTCAAAGAAGAATAAAAAGTAATGAAGCCAGCTGTTTTGTTGCAATACCAACATCTGGAGAGTGTGTGCAAAAGGAAGAAGAGGAGTGGAGCTTTTATTATGGCCTGCACCTCATGTAACAGAGCAAAAATGAAGATATTATGTAAAATATTTCTGTGTAGGTTCTCGGTTATCCAGGTCACAGTTGTCTTTTAAGTGTTTTGGAGACATTTACCTCTCATTGAAAATGCTTCTTCATAAAACCAAAGGGTGGAGAGTCCCAGGTTTTTAAACCCTAGTTGGGGTTTGTTCCTTAGGTGGTTGTCCTTGACCCACTATTAATCATATGCATCATCACATGAGCCCAGGTGTGAAAAAAGGCGTGTGTCATTAGCACTACAAGCTTTGGATGAAACCACTCTGAGACCTTGAGATCACCTGACTCAAGGTGCGCTGGGAGTTGAAGCCCTTGGGCAGGAATCTCAAGACTGTACTGTTGGTGTCCAGTCCAGGTGAGGCTAAAAGTGGGTATTATTATTGATTTTGCAGGGTTTTACTCATGGTCCAAGTTAGATGCTCCATCAAACGCTCATTTTTATGGCTATATTCATCTTAAATGAACTGAATATAAGTTTTTTTTTTTGCAGTTTTAATGTAAATGGGGCGATCGTGGCTCAAGAGTTGGCAGTTTGTCTTGTAATCGGAAGGTTGCCGGTTCGAGCCCCGGCTCGGACAGTCTCAGTCGTTGTGTCCTTGGGCAAGACGCTTCACCCGTTGGCTACTGGTGGTGGTCAGAGGGCCCGGTGGCGCCAGTGTCCGGCAGCCTCGCCTCTGTCAGTGCACCCCAGGGTGGCTGTGGCTATACAACATAGCTTGCCAGTGCGTGAATGGGTGGATGACTGGATGTGTAAAGCGCTTTGGGGTCCTTAGGGACTAGTAAAGCGCTATACAAATACAGGCCATTTAAATATGCATGTTTTAATGTGACCTGGAGAGTTCCAAAGATCTGGAATAAAAATCACAACAAAAATGTTAAAATTATTCTCTGTTTTGAAAGAGTTTAACACAACAGCTGCTGCTAAAATATATTTGATTCTAAATACTGTATGGTGAGGATTTTTCAAAATCTGCAAGCGCTTCACATTTTAAGTCCATACTTTAATAAATTCATAATGCTATTTTTATGTGCCACTGTGTAGAAGGTATTTTCAATAATAGGTTAGTAAAGTACTGTATGTTGGTAATTATATATGTCTTTTGTGATCTGAATAGCTTTCAGGGAGTCCCATTTCACGAATGATCATTTTATATGTGCTCATGTCTGAGTCAGATCACAAGTGATTTGTGAATAAAGTAGCAGCAGTTTAGCAGTCAGAATCAAGAACTTGGATTTATTTAGAAAATTATATTAAAATGGACTTAAAAAAAGATCCGAACTTATATTAATTTGGTATGTACTGTATTTATTACACACTCTAACATTGTCACGGGTAATGGGGGAAATACAGACTCAGTCGCGGAGCTCTGGATGCGAAGCAAACAGTGCGTTTATTTACAGTGCTCAAAAACAGTCACAAAGCGAAGTACAAAAATCCAACGGTGATCATCTCCAAATTCCCAGTGGTGTGCAGGTGAGTCTCCCAAGTGATTATCTGAGTGTGTTTCTCCTCCGAGGGCTTAATCCAGCGGACTCCTTCTCTCCAACCTTCTGCTCCGTATCACTTCCTCCGAGCCTCCAGTACAATCCAGCGTCGACTGCCATCCGGACACATAGTTAAGTACCTCAGTCCACAACGAGGATGATCAGTGACAGCTGGATGGCAAATTAGGTGCAGGTGTGTCAGCCACTGGGTGGAGGAGGAGAGAGAGAGAAGCACACACATACACACAGGTCGCTCCGGGAAGGACCGTCCGACCATGACAGTACCCCCCCTCTAACGGGAGCCCCCGGGCGACCCACGAAACTTGTCAGGGTGCCGACGGCGGAACTCTCTCACCATAGCGTGGTCGAGAACCGCAGACCGCGGCACCCAGGAACGCTCTTCCGGACCGTACCCCGCCCAATCCACCAAAAACTGGAAGCCCCTACCGCGGCGCCTGGCATCCATTATGCGAGTAATGGAATACGCCGGAGCGCCAGCGATATCCAGGGCGGGTGGCGGGGGCCCGGGAGGCGGGCACAACGGGCTGGTCCGGACCGGCCTAATTTGAGAAACATGAAACACGTCGTGTACCTTCATGTTGCGCGGGAGGGCCAGTCGGACAGTCACTGGATTCAGGATGGCTTGCACAGAAAAGGGTCCAAGGAACCGGGGAGCCAGCTTCTTGGACTCAGTCCGCAGAGTGATGTTCTTAGAGGAAAGCCACACCTGCTGGCCCACCCGATAGGCCGGTGTAGGGACGCGGCGGCGGTCAGCCAGTCTCTTGTTTTGAGCGCTCGTACGCAGCAGTGCCGCTCGAGTTGCCCGCCAGATCCGTCGACAGCGCCTCATGTGATGTTGCACGGAAGGCACGGCCACCTCTCCCTCCGTGATGCAGAGGAGCGGGGGTTGATACCCCAGGGACGCCTCGAAGGGAGAGACACCCGTAGCGGCCGACGTGCTAGAGTTATGGGCGTATTCGGCCCACGCCAACTGCTCACTCCATGACGACTGGTTGGAGGAAACGACGCAGCGCAGCATGGCCTCCAGCTCCTGGTTCGCTCGCTCAGTCTGCCCATTAGTCTGCGGGTGGAACCCAGAGGACAGGCTGACCTGGACCCCCAGCTCGGTACAAAACATCTTCCATACCCGCGAGGTGAACTGGGGCCCACGGTCAGAAACAATGTCCAGAGGAATGCCGTGAAGGCGGAAAACATGTTGGGTCAAGAGCTGGGCAGTCTCTAGAGCGGTGGGAAGTTTGGTAAGGGCAACAAAATGGGCAGCCTTAGAAAAACGGTCAACGATGGTGAGTATAACAGTTTTACCAGAGGACGGAGGGAGGCCAGTGATGAAGTCCAGAGCGACGTGCGACCACGGCCGGCTGGGGACAGGCAGTGGTCTGAGGAGTCCCGATGGAGGGGAGTTGGACGTCTTATTTCGGGCGCACACAGGACATGCGGCCACATACTCCCGGACGTCCTGAGAGAGAGAGGGCCACCAAAGCAGCCTTTGTAAGAAGGTGACAGTTCGGTTCCTGCCCGGATGGCAGGTAAACCGTGCGGTGTGTGCCCAGTGGATGACCTTACCCCTGACCGCTGAGGGAACGTACAATCTACCTGCTGGACCGGTGCCGGGGTCGGGTTCTTGTCGCTGAGCATCTTGGACCACCCTTTCTATCTCTCAGGTGAGGGTCCCCACGATGCATGAGGCTGGCAGAATGGGTTTCTCCTTCTCCTCAGGGTCCGTGTCTGGCGCGAACTGGCGCGACAAGGCGTCTGGCTTCGTATTCCGGGACCCGGGCCTGTAGGTGATGGTTAGGTTAAACCGTGCAAAAAACAGTGCCCACCTGGCCTGTCGGGCATTCAGGCGCTTAGCCGCTTGGAGGTAGGCGAGGTTCTTGTGGTCCGTCCACACGATAACAGGATGTTCGCTCCCCTCCAACCAGTGCCGCCACTCCTCCAGCGCCAACTTGATGGCAAGAAGCTCCCGGTCGCCTACGTCATAATTCCTTTCAGCCTGAGTGAGCCGACGGGAGAAAAAGGCACAGGGGTGTAATTTACCTGCCTTGCGCTGAGAGAGAACCGCCCCAACTCCAGAATCAGAAGCGTCCACCTCCACCACGAACGGCAGGGCGAGGTCAGCCTGGGCCAGGATGGGGGCCGAGGCAAACAAGCTCTTGAGACGGTCGAATGCTTGCTGAGCCGCTGGAGACCACTGGTACGGCTGTTTGGGCGACGTGAGTTGGGTAAGAGGCAATGCCACCTTACCGAAGTCCCGGATGAAGCGTCTGTAGAAGTTGCTGAATCCCAGAAAACTTTGCAACTTCTTCCGAGTGCCGGGCACAGGCCACTCCAACACAGCTTTGACCTTAGCCGGGTCTGCTCGCAACCGGCCCTGTTCAATGATGAAACCCAGAAAAGAGACAGTTGAGGCATGAAACTCACATTTCTCCGCTTTACAAAACAGCCGATTCTCCAGCAGGCGGTGCAACACCAGTCTCACATGCTTAACATGCTCAGCTCTGGACCTGGAGAAAATCAGAATGTCATCAAGGTAAACGAACACGAAGTGGTTTAAAAAATCTCGTAGGACTTCATTTACCAGGGCTTGGAAAATGGCAGGGGCGTTAGTGAGTCCGAACGGCATTACCAGGTACTCGAAGTGGCCCAGATGGGTGTTGAAGGCCGTCTTCCACTCGTCCCCCTCGCGGATGCGGACCAGGTGATAAGCATTGCGGAGATCAAGTTTGGTGAAATGGGTGGCTCCTTGAAGGAGTTCAAAAGCTGAGGTGAGCAGAGGTAGAGGATATTTGTTTTTGATAGTGATCTTGTTCAGTCCCCGATAGTCAATGCAGGGGCGTAGGGACGCATCTTTCTTTTTAACAAAAAAGAAGCCTGCACCCAAGGGAGAGGTGGAGGGACGGATGATGCCTGCTGCCAGGGAGTCTGTGATGTAGCGCTCCATAGACTCGCGCTCAGGTTTCGAGATACTGTAGAGTCGGCTAGTGGGCAAGGGGGCGCCTGAGAGCAAATCAATCCCGCAGTCGTACGGACGATGGGGGGGCAGCGATTGGGCCCCGTCTTTGCTAAAGACTCGACCTAGATCATGATATTCGGCTGGCACGGTTGACAAGTCGAGGCGAGAGGGCGGCCCCGCAAGATCGCCTGACATGCAACCCGGCACAGCAGAGCGTAAACACTGCTCATGGCAACGGGTGCTCCACCCTACGATACATCCCTTGGCCCAATCAATCTGTGGATTGTGTCGCTGGAGCCAGGGGAATCCCAAAACTAAGGGTGTGTCAGGTGCCTTGAAGAGAAACAGGAACATCTGTTCAGTGTGGTTGCCGGAGAGAGTGAGTGTGATTTCTTGAGTGCGGTGAGTGACAGCGGCTAAAGGCCTGCCATTAAGCGCTGACACCTGGAGTGTTTCCGGGAGAGGAACAACAGGCAAACCCATCTTGTGGGCCAAAGCCTCATCCAAAAAACTTTGTTCAGCTCCTGAGTCTATTAGTGCATCACAAGAATGGGTGCGGGAAAGAAACCATAATTTAGCAGGGCAGCTGAGGTGGAGGAATGTATTCACCGGCGCACCCGTCAGTATCCCCACCTTTACTGACGGGCTGAGTCTTTTAGCCGTGAGGAACAGGAGTCCGTGAAATGCCCCTTCTTCCCGCACACAAAACACTCACCCACCAGTTGTCTTCTGCTCCGGGTGAATTTAGTCCGTCCGAGCTGCATGGGTTGCTCCTCGTCAGCAGGTGAGTCCGTTCCCTCCTCTCTCCACTCGAGAGAGGGGAGTCCAGTCGAAACTCCTACGACCCCTACTGACCGTCGCCCATCTCCAGTCCGCCTGCCAAACTCCCGCATATGGTCGTCTAGACTGATACACATGTTAACCAGGGCACTTAACGATTTAGGAAGCTCTTTAGTGGCCAACTCACGTTTGACATTCTCGTTTAAGCTGTTTAGGAATGCTCCTCGGAGCGCCTTTTCCTCCCAACCCGTCTCCTCGGCCAGGATCCAAAAGTCCACGGAGAAGTCTGCCACGCTTCGCCGGCCCTGCTTTAAAGTAAACATGCGATGAGCAGCACTGTCAGGGTTAGAGCCTTTGTCAAACACACACCGAAATTTGCTCAAAAAAATCACTATATGAGATGGAGGATTGGGCGCTCAGGACTGCTTGAGCCCAGAGTAGCGCTCGTCCGGTCATGAGCTCCACCATGAGGGTGATCTTGGCGATATCAGAGGCATAAGCTCGAGTCTGCTGCCTAAAAATCAGAGAGCATTGAGCCAAAAACCCCCGGCTCTTGTCCAACTCTCCACTGAATTTTTCAGGTATAGGGAACGTGTGTTCTCGCTGAGGCGGAGGCGGAGATGGGGGAAGGGGACAGGCCGCCGCTATATTTAGAAGCTCCACTGGTGGTTGTGGTGGTGTACTGGGCTCTGGTGGTTGAATGGGTGCCCTAGGTGTAGCAAGCAACATACCTTTCAGTTCAGATACCACCTGTAGTAGCGCGGACTGCTCCTTGGCCACATGCTGCAGCATCTGTTCATGCCGCTCCAACCGTTCAGCTTGAAGCGCGAGCTCGCGCTGGACGGGGGTTGAGTCCGCTGAGTCCATAGCTGGCTGGATTGTTCTGTCACGGGTAATGGGGGAAATACAGACTCAGTCGCGGAGCTCTGGATGCGAAGCAAACAGTGCGTTTATTTACAGTGCTCAAAAACAATCACAAAGCGAAGTACAAAAATCCAACGGTGATCATCTCCAAATTCCCAGTGGTGTGCAGGTGAGTCTCCCAAGTGATTATCTGAGTGTGTTTCTCCTCCGAGGGCTTAATCCAGCGGACTCCTTCTCTCCAACCTTCTGCTCCGTATCACTTCCTCCAAGCCTCCAGTACAATCCAGCGTCGACTGCCATCCGGACACATAGTTAAGTACCTCAGTCCACAACGAGGATGATCAGTGACAGCTGGATGGCAAATTAGGTGCAGGTGTGTCAGCCACTGGGTGGAGGAGGAGAGAGAGAGAAGCACACACATACACACACAGACAGGTCGCTCCGGGAAGGACCGTCCGACCATGACAAACATACATAGTATATATCAGTCACTGCACCAGTAATTTTTTTATATCTTGCAAATGGTGCAGTTGACTTTAACAAGCTTCTGACTCTTCAACCATCACTTCATCGGCCTCCTTCCCAGTTTTTCTTAGTGTCTTGTCCTGACGTTTTGGGCAACAACTCAGCAGCTGTAAAGCCAGCTACTCTTGCATGAATATGTGTCCATAATCTTAAACTTGTATCAGCAATACCTAGCCTATTTGGTAAGTAAATAGGTTAGGTATTGACCTATCACATGTAATAGGTCAAAGGTCAGAGTTTTAAAGCAATGGCGGCTAACTTTACTGCAAGAACCTCACTGATTGCTCAGTTAGGTTTCAGTCTTATCTTTCCAGTTTAAAAAAATAATATAATATTGAATAAGAACTGTTTCTGAGTAGTGGAGCCCTGCAAACATGACGATGAATGATCTGAATGATGTGGAACCTTTGACTTATAAAAATCGGTTTAAAGCCATGTATGTATACAATTCAGCCTAGTTACACTATTTAAATATGAAAGTGCATTTCTTTACAGATTTAGTTAATCACACAGGAAGCACTGCAACAATGCAAACGTTTATGCTAATCAGTGTCTCCTGCTGATCTGGCCGTGGTCGTGTGGTAGAAACATACACTGAATGCATTTAAAAAATAAATAGCGCTTTCTCGGGGTTCAATGAGTCGCTACACTGCCAAACACTGTTGCTATCGCTCCTCATAAAGCAGGCTTAATGGTTTAGTTTACACATTTACTTTCCATTCCCCGCCCGAGGCCAGCAGCCAATGGCTTGTCAGAACTTCAGAAGCGCTATTTAAGACGCAGACAGTTCAAGGTGGTTCAGATATCAGCGCACTGCGCGCAACAGGACGCGCGGGCTTATTCCTTACTACAGGACTGCGTACACTCCCGGGCTGCGGCGTTTCATTGACTGATTTCGTCCTTAAAGATATTTTCTCCGAAAGGAATAAAGTGCAAAAGAAATGAGAGCGTGGAAAGTGCGGTTTCTGTGCTTCGTGGTGTTGAATGCAGCTGTGCAAAATGTGACGTCCTTGGAGGAAGAGCTCGCCGATTCTATTTTTGGTGAGTTGTCAGTTACTTCATCCACATTTAGGTCTGTATGTTTGTAGTTCTGCAGGTACGTGAGGTGAAAATTCCCGTGTAACTGTAACTTGGTGAAAACCAAGCGCAGTGCTTGTGTGTGTGTACAGTAGTTTCTACCTTGCCAGTGATATCAACGCGCTATAGGACATACTTTAGGTCACGTGTCTATGACTAAACTCATCTCTGATACTCTCCTCACTTACTATTCCCTGGAAGAGACGCTCTGAAATTGAAGCTAACGCTGGAAATTAGAGAAATAAACTGAAATGTGTCAGACTGTCAAATTATCCCAACAAACTGATTTATCCGGGTGTCATCATGTCTATTTATTTTCACAATATGATCCTCAAACTATTGGAGCCTTTATTTTGGTAATTGTTTGCAAGGGTCTGGTCTCCGCCTCCCCATACTTTGAAAATCAGTACAAGGCCCAGTCAGCTGACTGTGCCAGCAGGACCACAGAAACTTGGGCAGATTATATTCGGTGAGGTGGCAGGAACAAAGCTGAGAAACCCTTATGAGCCTCTGTGGAGCTCAGTCCTGACCAAGTGAACTCCTTAAACCCCTGAGCTTTGATCTCCTCTAAGGTGGAAGCTCATTTTCTGAGGGGCCCTGGGGGCGGACCTTATTGCCACCAGCAACTCAGCTAGCTGGTCAGACTTCTCAGACTTTCCAGCCAGACTATTAGATAAGATTTGTATATCTGATCAAAACACCAGGAAGCCAGAGGATTTGTTTCCCCTTCTTTATTTTTTTAAGAGTATAAAGTTCTCTTAAACCATCCAGCTAACTGGATAATCTTCTCTGTCAGGTAACTTCCTCGATCCTGTGAAAGGCTTTTTTGACCACAAGGCTGAGAGCAATGCCACTGTTGCCAAATTCTCGCTGCGCAAGCCATCCCATCCCGATGATGACCTCTGCTACATCATTCCAGGAAAACCCGACTCCCTGGCAACCTGCACCTTCAACGGCACTTCCAAAACCTTTCTCATAATCCATGGCTGGACGGTAAGCAGAGATGCTTCAGCTTGTTTTAACCTGCCCCTATTTTCCAAAATATCCAGAGCTTTGTTTTCTTTTGAATCGAAAGGAGAATAAAAGACCGGGAATACCTTTCACCAAATTCTGGTGAGGTGGCATCTCACTAAAATAAAAAAATCATATTGACTGACAACCAGCCAAAGTATTTCCTGACATGTTGATCTGGAGGTGGCTTAAATTACACGCGTACACTAGTTTCACTTGTCAGGATTGATGTTTGTTTGTCTTTTCAACAGCTGAGTGGTATGTTTGAAAGCTGGATCCCTAAACTGGTATCGGCACTGTATGAGAGAGAGCAGACGGCCAACGTCATCGTGGTGGACTGGCTCAACTCGGCTCAGAATCACTATGTGGTCGCAGCTCAGAAAACCAAAGCAGTGGGGCAGGAGATCGCTCAGTTCATCGATTGGATCGAGGTTAGTTAAGCTCTTGATTTCACAGGTCTCATTAAATGCCCTTTCATTAAAATATCGATGAGTTAGTGTTATTTAACCTCAAGTATTTAAACGATGTGTTTATATGAGTAACAAAGAAAAAGCGAATGAAATTAAACCCAAAGGTAATGTGGAGTATTTCTTACACTCTCCTTAACTTAATTACTTTTGATTTTCAAGGAGACCACCAACATGCCTCTTGAGAACATTCACCTGATTGGCTACAGCCTCGGGGCCCACGTGGCCGGATTTGCTGGCAGCCATGCAACCAATAAAGTCGGAAGAATCACCGGTAAACAAGACAGAAGATTTCAGATGTTTGTTTTAAAGCTATTACCACAACAATAAAGTCGTGTAATGTTGGTCCTCCTCGTCTCTGTCTGAAGGTTTGGATCCCGCTGGTCCCGACTTCGAGGGCGAACACGCCCACAGGCGCCTCTCCCCAGATGATGCTCACTTCGTGGATGTCCTTCACACCTTCACACGCGGCTCTTTGGGTCTCAGCATCGGAATCCAGCAGCCCGTCGGCCACGTGGACATTTACCCCAACGGAGGCAGCTACCAGCCGGGCTGCAACCTCAGGGGAGCGCTGGAGAAGATCGCCAACTTTGGAATATTTGGTAAAAATAACTAAAATGACTGCAGCCCTGATTTTACTGTATCTGCACAGTGATTGTTGTATTCTTTTACGAAGAGAGTAAGAAACAGGTAAAGTTAGTTAAAGCGTTAATGAACTTTATTATGAAGCAATCAGATCAGAGGTTCAGCCACAATAAAACAAAATTAAGCACATTTTTTAGAAACACATAAGTGCCTATACACAGAGTGTGCCGCTTAGAAGCTTGTAACTGCTTGCTGCTGTCATTAATATCTTAGCAGTGGACATTGTTAATGACAGCTGCACAATGACGTCATTCACACCAGTGTGAAAATAAACAGAGGGTCCCAAACATGGCTGAGGAAAGGTCAGATTAAAAATAAGTAAATTTACCCGGAGCACGGTCAGCTACTGAATGGAAAAGTAATGTGTATGCAATGTAGAGAATTAGAGCAGATAATAAATTGCATCCATTTCTTTCCTCCTCAGCTGTGTCGGACGCCGTCAAGTGTGAACACGAGCGTTCGGTTCACCTCTTCATCGACTCCCTGCTGAACGAGCAGGAAGCGGCCATGGCGTACAGATGTGGCAGCAACGACATGTTCGACCGCGGGATGTGCCTGAGCTGCCGGAAAAGCCGCTGCAACACGGTGGGCTACGACATCAACAAGGTCCGCAAGCCTCGCAGCGTTCAGATGTACACCAAGACACGATCCTCCATGCCTTTCAGAGGTCAGCGGCATGCTCTTTAATATCATCGCTGTTATCACATGAAAGCTGATATATTTGCAGAAACAAAAAGCAAAGAATAATCTAAAAAACATCTCATACTTTCTGGGATTGTTGACTTTTGAGATTCTAGTTGCTTCGGCTGAAACTTAAACCCATTAAATCTGGAGCAGTTTTATTACGTTAATTTACACGCATGCTTTCAGGTCCTTAAATGGTGCAAATTGTTGCTTTGTTTTGCAGTTTACCACTATCAGCTGAAGATCCACTTCTCCAGTAAGGTGAATAGCTCAGCTATGGAGCCCTCGCTTACTGTCTCGCTGTATGGAACCAGAGGAGAAGCTGAAAACCTGCAGCTTAAACTGTGAGTGAGGGTTTGAACCCTTATGAAGAAGAATTACTGCACAGTGACTTGCATTTTTCAAGTTACGAGTTGTTTTTAACACTTGCACAGTAATCAAAGAAAACAGCACGAGACAGAAACCATAAACAGAAAGAGGCAACCACACACAAACACATTTCACTGCTGGGCCTTTACAGCGTGCTTTCATCGCCATTTTATCATCTTTTATGGCACATACTTTACAAGCCTCAGTTAAATAAAACATGCTGGCTATGTGTATGCGTGGAGATCAACATTTCTTTCCGCCTGTGTCTGGCAGAAAGGAGAAAATTGTCACAAATAAGACACATTCGTTCCTGCTGGTGACGGAGAAAGACATCGGTGACCTGCTGATGCTGAAGTTTAAATGGGAGGAGACAAACGGCTGGTCTGCATCAAGCATGCTGAAGATGGTTTCCTCTTGGTGGTCTGGCAGCTCAGATGGCGCTAACGTGGCGGTTCACAAAATCCGCATTAGAGCGGGCGAGACGCAACAAAAGTGAGTTGCAGAACATTAAAGGTGTAGTTACCAAATAATGTCTGTCTGCCAGAAGAAAAAAAACTCGAGGCTTCCCTTGAGTTTTCCTGAAATGCCAGTGTTGGAGTTTCCATGATGGACCTCATAGAAATGTGTCTATTACTGGGATTTATGGCTAAAATATATCAAGCTTAAAGCACAGGCTTAAGCAGAATCTCAGGGAGCTACTTGAACACGCACAGTTAAGCAGTATTTCATGAATTTCTCCCACAGGATGGTGTTCTGCATAAAAGATCCTGACGCTCAGAAGCTGACACAGGAGCTCACGTTTGTTAAATGTAAGGATCCGTGGAGGACGAACAGAAAGCGAACTCTAAGAAGGTGAGCTTGCCTCTGTGTTAACCCTACTCTTTACCATTGCATTACTGCTAACGCTGATAAATAACAATACATTTGCTGCTTCTGTCTGTAGAGTAACTCTGGAGAACCACTGATCGTGAAGACAAGACGCTCTCCACCATCCCCTTTGTCCATTTCAGCACTTAGCAGATAATTTATACACTAGTAACTTTTATACACCAGTAAATATCTGAAAGCCTTTATCACCTTGTATATATCCAAATAGGTATAATGTTTAAAACAATATGTATGTGAATACTATGTCATACTTTGTAAAAAAAAAAAAAAAAAAAAAAGTAATTTAATGACTTTTGCTTGATTGTTGTACTACTAGTAAATCTTACAGGCCAGATCAACAAAGTTTGGTTGTAGAGGTACTAATGCCCTGATGTGTAGTACAATAATAATATTTCATATAAAGGAACCACTGTGAAATATAATAGAGTGACACCTCTGAAAATGAGGAAAAATAATATTAAAGGTGTATTTTTTGTGTGTTTTAAGCAGTAGGTTACAGTTTAGTTACCTTTTTGTGTTACCTAAGTAAGTACTAAGTTACCTGAGTCACCGAGCATTCACCACTGTGACTCTCAGCGCTGTATGTGACTGTGGGACCTGTATCAGTGTGCCTTACTGTAAACAAGCAGCAGAAGCTTTTCGGCTTTTTATTGTTGCCTTCCAACTCGGCGTCCGTTGTTCTTACTGTATGAACTTATACTGAAGTACTCAAAGCTGAAAAAGGTGTTATTTTAAATGCTTTTGCATGTTTTACTGCTTCACTCCTGCAAGAAGACGTTACTTTGAAGCTGTCACCTCAAAGAAGTGCTGGATACTCTTCTAAAAATGGCTTCCTTCTTTTAACGAGTATGTAATATTCGGTGTGAGCTCGAAAGCAAAGCTTCTATTAATGTTTGTGATGTGTGGTCTTTGTAAAGTGCAATGTCTGCTGTGGATAAGATTTTATTTTTTGGCTCATGCTCATTCAATTATGCATTTCCAGTTAGTAAGCAATACTTGAACCTCAGTTCTTCAGAGGTATTGTACTGTAATAATTGTGACTTTTATAAAAAGGTATTTTGCACTTAAAACAGGGAAAGAGAAAACAACTCACCTGTACAATAAATGTAAATACTATAATATAGATACTGGAGTCTCTTATATGGAGCGCTGCTAGTTATATATTTTCACCTCTCTGTGAATTTGATCTATAAAAAGTGTGTTCATGTAATCACTGTACATAGCTGTAAATACGTCTCTGTATTGTATAAATTCTTTAATAAAACCAGCGTGTCGCCTGAGAGGTCATCTTGAGCTTGCATTTTTTTAAAGGTCGAGAGAAATGCTCAACTTTTCTTCCTTGCTCGCTCAGTATAAAAAAAATATAATTATCAGTCCTATTTACCATCTCAAGGCTGTTTGTTCCGTTAAAAAATATTATCAAAGTGTGTTTGATCTAAACAGTTTTAACAATTTAAACACTCACAACTGTTTCTGATATAAAAGTGCAAGCAGTCCTGGATTCAGCCCAGCGAGCGGTGTTGTTTCTGCAAGTCCTTGTAATTGTGGTGTTGTGACACGTGTTTGGCTACATGTGTCAAGGTGACCCCAAAGATATGCTGAGTAAGGACACCGTAAACTGCAGCGTCAGCTTTAGTTTAACCACACTTTGGTTCCTTACAGGACCACAAAGGTTGGAACTTGCTGGTTTGACCTCGTAGATAAGTTTGTTTTATATCTTATTCTAAACTGTTATGTAGGTTGTTAAGAAGATTGAAGATAAATGTAGCAGAGTAAAACACAGTATTTGCCCAAAGATTTGCAAAATAGTATCTACTGAAAGAAAGTACCGTCAAACTCTATGTACACGCAGACCCTTCAGTTGCAGGTGTTGCTATGGTTGAGATGGAAAGCTGGATGCTCCTCATAGCTGAAATTAGTGTCTTAAACATGCTCCGTGCATTTAAGGCTTTGTAGTGACAGATGGCTTTACATTGCAGCTTCAGCTTTCTGAGGGGCAGCTGACTGACCCACATTTGGCAGCAGAAGAAGCAACATTTTCCACAACACATACATCACAGGAGACTCTTGCGTCTTTCCTAAATGTGAAGAGTTACACAAAGACATCGGTGAACATGGCTGAGTTTTTGGGCAGTTGAACAAAGCTGATGAATCCTCCTCGACGTGGCACCTGAAGATCTCAGGTAAAGGACGTTTATTCAAGAGTCTTCAGGGATAAAAAGTCACTCCAAGTTACGTGTGTCCAGTTTAATGCTGCAGAGGCAGACGGTGCAGCCCATGACTCCAGACAGCGTCAGGATAGCCAGCAGGATGGCCCACCAGTGAGCCTGAGGAGAATAAACAGAAACATGATTTCGAATAAGCTGGAAGCATTGGTGTCGTTTGGTTTAAGATTAAGATTAAGATCACTAGAATAAAAATCTTTAATTTAATCTTTAATTTAAAATGTTGAGCAGAAACAATAATTTTATTGTTCAAAGGTTTTATTTACCAAAAATATTACCTCACTGATTTTGCCTTATTGTTCATTATTGTTCACTTTCATATTATTCCCTCAGTTATTACCCCCCATTACATAAATCAGTCTAATATCACTCAGCTAGAACCCATCACTGATACAAAGCTATTATTTAGTAATAATGTTATAATTAAATATCATTACAGGCCATTATAATGTTATTACTGTGCTATTACCATGTTATCACTGAGTATTAATCTACCTTTTCTTTTGCAATCGTGTCTCTTTTTGTTTATGAAGCAGATACAAAAACACTACATGTGCAGTTTCTTCTTTCAAAAGTTTCAGTCTATAATGCTTTGTGGTTTCATACTGGTTAGGTCCCAGTCACAATAACCTATATACTGGCTGATGACTACCTAGCAACCACTAGTTGCTAGGGAAAAGGGAGTATTCCACTGGTTGTGACTTTTGTGACTGATGTCACACAGTGACAGCCAACAACCTCCTGCAACTACTCACCTACTGGTTGGGAAATGCACAGTTTCTCCCAGTGACCAATAGGATACCAAGAGGGATTAAAAAAAAGGTCTATATTATTTTGAATTACTTGTTTTATTCAAATGAACACAATGGCTAAACATCCTGTTTGTTACACAGGGAGCACATATGGTAGCTGATCTTTTGGGTAACTCTACCGATTGAGTAACACTTCTGACGCATCCACTGGCTGAAAGAAAACATGCTTCAAGGCCAGCTGCACGTGCTTTCCACACCATTTCAACCCAGAAACTGTAGAAAAGACTCTACTTTGTTTTAAGACTGAACACTGAACACTCAGATATGAACAACATATGGCCCCGATAGAGAAAACAAATGTTCTCCAGCTGCCAAATGCATATCAGCCAAATAATGCTTTTGCTTCCCCTGTCTCGTCAGTCGGATTCTGTTCAGCTGTGTTCCTCAGGTGTGTCCACTCTGCCCTATTACCTTCAGAAATAAAGCCATTTTTTGGGTCCTGCGCTTGGGTCCAACTGTGCCTGCTATGCAGCGAAACCTGACAATCAATGTATTTATCTTATTCTGATGTTATCGCACTAATGTAGATTCCACCTTCATCCACTCTCCCACGTCGTCGAAGTCATCCAAATGAAGAAAGGAGTTCTTCAGTCTCGCGATGGGGCCGTCTGCATCGAGGATGCGGCATACGTGAAATTTGTCGCAGTATCCACGGTTTCCAGAGCACGGCGCACCACCCACCAGGGGCAACACTTTTTTGTGGAAGTGATCGGACAGAACAGACGATGTGGTGCTTGCACAAGTCTCAGGCTGATCTGCAAGAAATACAAACAAAGGAAATCAAATCAAGTTACAGAAACATTACACACACACATAGAGAGAGAGAGTATAAATACTGTTTATACTTTACAAAAGCAAGTTTTTTGAGCCGCATACCAGCCTGTGTGTGTATATCATAAAGAGATATGCCACTTACTCAAAACTTGACAATATGAAATGGAAACCGGAGTTTGAGAAACAGTTGACCTTTAATAACTACGATCTGTGAACACAGATTGGTCTAAAAGAACACAATCATTTAGAAATGTAACCTCAGCACTAATTAACACAGCCTGAGTTGTTGAGACACAGCGTGTAAACACATTCCTCTGTAGCAGAGGACACATGTTCCCGTGGTTACCGGGCTTCTGGCAGCACATGTGGCATTTCTCCCTCATGGAGTCTCCGGGACAGTCGCACTTCTCCAGGTGGTGCTTCACACAAACCGAGCCAGTGCAGACCTTCAGAGACAAACAGATACTACAGTTAGGATGTAGAGTCAGAAGAAGCTGGGAGAACTATGATGTAAGAAATTAAGACAAATAAGAGCCAGTTCAAGTTCATCAATATCAGTACGTCTATTGTTGATGATCAAAATATTGACTCGATTGGTAGGTAATTGGATTATTTCACTACCTTACAGTTTATGTCAGTCATGCGAATTAGCATTGAATTAAAATTTATATATCTATATTTATGTTTTAAAGAGGACCTATTATGTTAGTTTCCAGATCCATGTTTTTATTACAGGACTCTACCAGAGCTCATAAAGGTCCTTATTTATCGTACACTGGACCCTCGATTTAAGCATTCTTATATCTCATTGGCTACCTCCCACAAACAGGAGATTTGAACTAAAGGTGGGCGGGGCTTCTTTCCTCACAGCCCAAGCCATGTGCCTATGCACCATATTAGACATATGTGCTCTCTTTGATGTCATACAGAGCCTAGGGCATTAAAGAACGATCTGAAGTCAAGAAAAGATACAGAAAAGTATACCAGGTTCAATTCAAACAACACTAGTTCAAATACTCAAATATGTACGCACACAAAAAGACATGAGCTAGTTTAGGGAGTGTTTTTCATTTCATGTTAATACATCAGATTTAGCCATTCATAACCACTCCTGGCTAATGTCTCATAAGAAAACTGGGGAAACAGACAGGTAAGAGGTACTGGGGCGCTTGTGTTGCATTAACTTTTTCAGTATATATAACACTTACAGACACTTATATAGTGTTCGACAGAGTTTAGAAACTGCCTCTTACTTTCTGAGACTTTGTAATGTGGGGATCTGCATCACAGATGTGTTTCACTGTTGTTGTTTTTTAAGCCTGAAGTAAATTTATGTTTGACATGTTTTGATGAACCGAATATGTTTGTTTGAAGTTTTTTTTTCTCTTTTGTGTTTCGTTGGAAATAATATATCAGTGTCAGTGAAAAAAAAGAGATGAATTTGAGAATTTTAACTAAAGATAAGTTTTACCTTTCTTGGTTTACACTATTACTTACATCTTCTTAAAAGCCTTTTATCATGTTTTACGTTTGGGATTATATATTTTATGTTCCCGGATCAGGTCATCCAGGTTAGATGAGGTTAGAACATCTGGAGAATAATATATCCAGAAAACCACAGTCACAGCTGGAATAAATGCTCTCCTGCTGAGAGGACAGAGTAACGTCTGTGTTTAATTTTGGAGGGAGATCCTGTTGTTATCCTGCTGGTTAAAAAGGAATTTTCTCTTCTTTTTTCAGAAATGCTGTGTTAAAATGGCACCTTTGTTTACACCTGTAATACCTGCCAGTAAGCACAGACAGTGGGTTTTAAATGTTCTGATTATTTCAAGATAATTTTCATTTCGTGCTACCTAAAACAAAAACAGGAAGCACTTGATTGTATTTTAAATGAGAAACTGGAAACAGCCGAACTTATTTGTGTGCAACGCCCTCAATCACTTTTAATCAGAAGGCAAATGCACAAGTCAGCTGATGGGAGGCAACTTGCACTCTCTGCACTCTCAGACACACTGGTGAGTGTTTGCAAATAATTGTGCTCTCTTCTATAAAAGTAGACAGACTGCTTATATGTTAGCATTCTGTCTGCAATATGCAATCAGTCTGAGTCAGTCTGCACTGATGATTGCAACTCATCTGTAACACGTCTCTTTGCAATAGAGAACTACTATATAAAAGCAAGGCTAGTTTGCAGTTAAATCACCTTTCTGCAGCAACGATTTCAAGTGAAGAAATTTCTTAACTTTTATTTAAAATAAGTGAGACTCTGGCTGAATTGTAATGTGAATTTCTGCGTATGCAGGCGACACGGTTTTATCAAAAAAAGGTTGCTTGTTGTGCCAAATACAACAAATATCATTGACACTGATATTTTTGTATGATCACGATATTAGGTGTAGACAGAGCTGACACACAACACAACAAACTCACTCACTGAACACTTTGTTAGGAACCGCTGCTCAACTGAACAATGTAAATATCTAATGAACCAATCATGTGGCAGAGTTGTTGCCAGACAGGCTGGTCTGAGTATATCCGAAACTGCTGATCTGCTGGGATTTTACCACACCACCATGTCGAGGGTTTACAGAGAGTGGTCTTAATAAAGAAAAAATATCCACTCACTGGCAGGTCTCATGGATGAAAATGCCTTGTTGATGTCAGAGGTTGTGTCAACATATGAAGAACTCTTTTTCATGTCTCTGAAAGATGAACCAGAGTAGCAAAAGACCACTCCAGGTGGCACTCTTATTAGCTCATAACAAGAAACCGCGTGTACGGGATTGTTAAAATTGAACCTTAGAAGACTGGAAAACTGTTGTCTGGTCTGATGAGTCTCTTTGAAGTTCTGCGACATTCTAATGGTAGAGTCAGAATTTGGCTTTGACAAATTCCACAGCCTACCGGAGTATTTTTGCCAACTATGACCATGTTCTTATGACCACACTGTGCCCATCTTCACCTTATAAGGTGTCTGGCGAGTGGACATGATGAAAAAGAAATCTCTGGAAAAGCTACTAAATGAACCTTATACTGAAAGTCTATTGCCATGTGCTGCTTTCAAGGTCAAGATTCACATGCTTTGCAACATTGCTGCACACTTGCACACTTTCCCTCATTGGGTAACGGAGTGTGTTAAGTAACGCTCTGGTGTGGTGGATGTGCCCGCCTCACCCCATTCAGGCAGACACGCGTGCCCTGACTGCACACAGTGAGGTTTTCCTTGGCAGCTGGCTTGGGGCAGAGCGGGGAGAGTCCTGAGCACACGCTCGCTTTCTGGCAGTCTGTCTCCTCGTCGCACCTCTGACCCTCTGGCTTAAACTCGCACTTCTGACCACAACACAGGCCCTGACTTGGACTGATGAATGGAAGAGAAAAAACACCACAAACATGGCTGCACATGAGAGCTACATCTAAACTAAACAAAGCCGCATCTCGAAACTAGAATATAAATAGTTTAGATGAAAGACTGATGATGAATATTTAAATTTATTAACCTCAAATCCATACATGATTGAACTACAAATATTCAGAAAGACCTGAACAGCTAATTACAGTTTTGGAAATCATTTTCGCACACTTTGATGTTGTGTACATGTGGAGTACCTGCAGATTTTACCAGGCTTGAGGTGACACTGGATTCCTACAGGCTCTTTAGCACTGTAGCAGCAGAGATCTGTATCTTTGTTACCGACATCACACTCCTCACCTTCCTCTATGATCTGGTTTCCACAGATGGGCTGATCACTGACTGCCCAAAATGAACAGACAAGCAGATAAACACATGAGCAGATACACAAATACAGATATAGCCTGAAGGCTGCAGCAACTAGTGCACAATGTAAACAGGATGCAGGACACTGATATTTCTTCCTCACCCGTGAAGCAGTCATCTTTCTTCAGCTTCAGGATGTTGCTAACGTGTTTGATGCTGCAGGGTGAGAATTTATCGTTGTTTTCACGCGCCCCGTCTGTGGCGTAAGGAAACATCAGGTACCTGCCTTTACCGACATCGGAGCCGAGGTTCCCGCAGTTAGCGCCCTCATCGTGCTGAAACACAGACAAAACGGCAAGCATGAAGATATTTGCTTCCACCTCTTAAATATAGATCGGGGAATCAACTTCCTTCACTGATCACGATGAGGAGCTTTTCCAGTCATGTCCATCAGCAGGCCTCAGCTGAAAGGGCAGTTTTACTTTTAAGAGCAAAAAGACAAATCTTGAATCCCCTGTCCATCTAATGATGTGTTCCACATGTGCAATAAAACTAGAGCTTCCTCTTTTTCTGGAGCTCATACTCTTAGCATGTCAAAGTCTCTGATGAATTATTAGTCTAATGCAGAGACTTGAAGTGAACATGCAAACATGCTGAGGGAAACGGCATTGATGTGGATATTTTTGCATATGTTTAAGATTAGGTTGAAAGACACTGGTGATTATACAGTCGTCACTTTATCTGTCACTATCTGCAGCTCTGGGTTTGCCAGGGCACTGCAACACAGCAGATGTTGGAACTCTTTCTTTCAGCATGCATAAAACTAACTTGAATTGTGTTTCCACTCTCATGCCTCAGTTTCTTTTGTGGGGGCTTCAGACTTTACACCAAACCTTGTATTCGCTTCTAGTGTATACCAGAACTACGCTTTCTTTAAAGCTGAAAAACAGGAAGAAAAGCAAAGCTGTGTTCAATACCTCTGCAGAAATGTATATAACAGCACTTCCTGTTTACTTTTTGAGCACCTGTAGCAGTCTACAGATGCTGTTTTCACAGACACGATGTGATTTTAGGTTAAACATAACCAAAAACAAAGATAAGTGTTTATACTAGAAAGCTTTTCCAATTCAGGAAAAACCTGGTGTGCTATTTCCTTGTATTTTATGAGGTACTGAATGTTTCTTCTTATACAAATATACATAAGCTCTATGCACTACACCCCCCAGAATACAATGAGAAAATAAGGAGCGGGACAACAAAATATTCACAAAGGATAAAGCAATCAATGACTATACAGTTTAAGTAAATATGATTTATGGAGCAGCAACACCTGTAAACAAATATGGGGACAGGGGAAAAACTTAAAAGTGCTCCTATATGAATATGAATAACAGTAACAGAAACAGGCTAGACTATTTAACAATACAATATGTTACAGATTTACAGATGTAAGAAATAGCACAGTACAAATACAACAATACAAACCACTCAATAATAAATATCAAGGATTGACAGAGGTGATTATAAATATATATCTAGAATATTGACAACAACATTACTGAGTAGAAAAGAGCGTGTGCAAAAAGGGTGTAATTGTTGCAGTGTTTACAGTTGTAAAGGCCACGGGCAGGAATGATTTCCTGTGTCGTTCAGTGGTGCTTTTCAGTCTCTCACTGAACGTGCTCCTGTGGCTAGCCAGCATGTCATAGAGTGGGTGGGAGGTATTATCCAACATTGTCCTTATCTTGGACAACATCCGCCTCTACGACACCACCTTAAGGGAGTCCAGCTCCATCCCCACAATGTTACTGGCCTTGCAGATCAGTTTATTTGCCAATCATTGCATTTTGTTTTTATTTACATTTTACACCTGAAAAAAGACATTTCAACTTAATGCAAATTAAGACTTGCTGCCTAAATCTGCTTTGATGGTTTTGATAGTTATTTTCTTTTTATCCATTATATTAGAGGTAAAGCAAAGAAAAGATATAACTTTTCAGATATTAACCTGGAAGCCAGTCTGATAAATGACCTTCAAAAATTCATTTTGTTGTTGCTGACTTACAGTTGCAAGGTGTAATGGTTTAGATAGTGAAGGTCGCCTTTGCAAACTTTGGTCTTGTTTCCAACCCATCAATGATGTCCTCTTTATATTTCAATTTATCTTTCACCTGATGAATTCATTTTTAAAAATCAGTGTAGAGATACACAGTTTGGAAGAGAAATATTCTGAAAGCCAAAGCGTCTTTTTAATCAAAGTTTCTCCCCATCACAGTGCACCCCTGTGCTTTTTCCACCATGAAGTTGCAGGAGAGACCTTCAGTCACGTGTCTTTATGTCTTCCTCAATCCTATGCAGCCTGGAAACATGGCTGTCACAGGAGCAAAGATATTAGAGGGGCCGAGGTGTGCTTACAGTAGTTTAATTTATAAAAAGGCAGCAGGGTCTGACATAGCAGAGCTAATCTGCTCAGGAATGCCTCGGAGGGCTCTTTAGTGTGTGGTAATATGAATAATAGAGAGCAGGGTGAAAAGAGAGTGTGGAGTGCTGCTGGCGTTTTGGGCAGCAGGAGAAAGGTTGGAGGTGTTAGCAGCTGTCACACATACTGAGGTGCAGGCATTTGTGTGCTTATATAACATGTGTGCTGTTATTGAGGTGGCGGAAGAGACTGCCAGGCTCTGCTTATGGACACAAACAGAGAGTAACCATAGGACACAAGTGACTGACATCAGAGCTCCTCCCGTTCCCTTTTTTGAGATGTACCAGTGAGACTGAGACAGGGGTCCCTATAAAAACAAACCAGTCAATAAAGGACAAGGTCTCCAACGCCCACAGAAGTGAATCATTCACAGACAATTTGTTCCAGTGCAAACAACCGTGTGAGAATATGCGACACAACACTTTGAATCTCTGGGACTCGTCACGTTCAGCAAACAGCCAACGACGTTTTATGTTTAAATAAAAGATGGAAATGATTCAGGTTGAAACTAGCAAACAGACATCCAGGATACACTGAACCCATGAAACGTGCAAATCGAATGAAAAGTCTCCTCACGTCCGTCACGTCCGTTAAATCTAATGTACACACCGTCACTCATTAGTACAACAAACAGAAACAGCAGCAGATTTGGCTGCACTAAAAAAAAGAAAAGAAAAGGCATGATATATTTGATTTTGTTTTCTTGGTGCTGAGCAATCTGGCTTTCATTTCAATAGAGTTTTTAACCATGAGTAAGACTGATTCCAATACAGGTAATCCTTCAGTCAGAAATCACCTGGCCTTATTTTGGTGCATGGAGCACTGTTGTCACTAAAGCTAGGCTAATGCTAAGTCATTACTGTCTCTCAACAAAAGCACCATCTGTCTAATAACCCACAATTTGATTTACATGAACATGAAATTGTGGTCGTGGAGCAACATACGCTAGCTGCACCATGGAGATATAGCAGCACAGAAGATTGAGATGTACTTTTTAAAGGTAAGATGTTGAAATGCTATCAGTACACTCAGATAAATACAACTTAATAAATACAACTGAATACAACTTGCTCTGTCTGCAGCTGCAATATCTACAAAAGGCCTCCTGTTCGACCTTCTAGATATAATTTAAACCACAACTGACATCAACAAGTTCCGACATATATGAAAAAATCTTTATATAAGTTGTATGGTTGAATTGTAATCATGTTTTGTTTTTTTTGCTGGTGTTTTTCGTGGTGACTGACCGGAGATCCAAGGCTGTGGCCGAGCTCGTGTGCCAAAGTCAGCTGGACTCGTCGAGGAGGCAGAAACTGTCCGTAGTTCTGAATTGTGACCAGACCTGTGTTCAGGGTGCAGTTAACACCGTTTTTGAGGGTCGCAGGCTTTGAACACACTCCTCCCCAGTTTCCTTAGATAAAGAAAATAAAAGACAATATCTGAGATTGTGAGGTTCACTGAGTATGTGACACTTAAAGTTAATACTTAAAGTAAATATAGTTTAAAAGCTGAAACTTCTGAACATTCCGATTTATCTCAGCGTTCTCCTGAAAAACCTTTACATATATTTATGTAACATTTATGAATTCATCTCAATCCTGTAAGACCCAACCCATCAAAAATAGCCAGAGAATTCAGATTTTTTGGGAACTCAGATGTTTATTAACCCTTAGAACAAAATCCACTTTTTTTTTTTTGCTGTATCATTTTTTGTATGATATATTTTGATGATATATCTTTTTTTTTTTGTATTGCATTTGATGCATTGGCCATTTTTGGCAACTTTTTGTTAACAACACTGTTAATTTTATACAAAAAAAGAGTTTTGTCCATAACATGTTGAAATGATGGCAGGTATTGATCATGTTGATGAGATAGAGGTCTCAGAGGGTTTTGTTATGTTATATGCAACTGTAATTAGTTCATATCTTTGTATAGCTGTCGATTTAATACATTTCTGTTTATTTATATAGAAGCAAATCACAACACTAATGCCTTCAAGGTGCTTAATAGTGTAAGGTAAATAATTGACAATAATCCAAAAAACCCCAACAATCAAACAATCTTCTATGAACAAGCACTTTGGTGACAGTGGGAAGGAAAAACTCCCTTTTAACAGGAAGAAACCTGTGGCAGAACCAGGCTGTGGGAGGGGCGACCGTCTGTTGCAACTTTGTGAGTGAAGGGAGCTTCTGAGTGCTGCAACCAAATGATCCACATAGGATTTTAAAAACCACTGAAGCAGCTGAGGAAGGTAGAAATACAGGTCACTGCAAAGCTGTAACCTCATGAATGCCTCCTGAGTTGATAAGGAAGATCTTACAATCACAGCTAATCACATCTAATTAAAGCCTGGCACCTGTTACTTTAAAGGGTGATAAGATTGCATAAGTGACCTTGTGCTACTGGAAATACTTTAAAACCAACAGTGCTCTGCTACTGTGGCTCCAGTTTGAGGTGTGGCTAGAGTCAGGTGAGCTCTCCTTTTTTTACACCAAAGCCTGTGGTGGTCATCATTGCCTTTCACTTTACATAATATCCATTGAAAGCCATTCTTACAATTACAAACAGCTGTCCACAATCACATGGAGGGATATCTGGGAAGTGATGTCATGTTGCAGCTGGCCAGCCACAGAGCTAGCTTTACAGAAACCAGTCTGATTGGTCAGGCTGCACACCTATAGGTCAGAAAGACTGTTCATTGGATAAAGTATGATGTGAATACCAGTAGTTTGACATTATCTAACTAAATTTTCAGTCTTATAGGTTCAGTTCTTCTCATTGTCAACAACACACCGAACATTGGAGGAGTCTAACCCGCGTTTTCAAAGCACAGCTGGGGAGTTACTTCCCCATCTTTTCATTGGTTCCCGTGCACCCGTGTGTCGGTTGAGGTTGCAGGTCTTGGCAGTCTCGTGACTTTTATGCAACATCCTCTTACATAATGTTATCAGCGCCACCATTTTGGCGGGAAAAGCTTGCAAGGTACGTGTCCGTTTCTGAGAAAACCGAGCACACCAGGTGTCATCGCGGACTGTGGGAAAATGTCGCTGGCATCTGGATCTCCCACCTGCATGTCTTTGTTACGCAGTGGGTGTAAGTGTGACAGGAAGGGTCAGGGACAATCAGAGGTCAGAAAGCAAAAACAGAAGCGTACCCTATGACACCAGGCTGGAAGCAGTAGCAAATAAAATGTCTTCTAGATAAGCGAAGGAGGTTTGAGGCTATTTTATCTTTTGGGAATTGAAACTTTGAGGCTTTTAAGCTTTAGATAAAAACACAAAAAGAATTACGATAGACTGCCATTACTATAAATCCTCCGCATAGTTAAAAGTCAAACTGCCGAGCACGGCTTTTCCAGTCACATTGATGAAGAATGCTGGCTGCTTCTTTCCTCCATTCCCTCCTTTTGACCTGAAATGGTCCCCCTAATTCAAGGGGCTGCATTTCCTAGAAAGAGTGTTACTTTAGAGGTCCCCACTGTGGGTTTTGGCAGCAAGCGTGCAAGCGATCGCAGAGTCGGCCTGCACTCTGTTCCTCTCCTTTTCTCCTTCTCGTCTCTGACACACAAAGGACGCGTACTGAAAGAGTCCTATTATTAGCCTGCTGGATAAACACAGTCTGCATGAGCAAACAATCATCTGGCTCGCTTAAATCTAATGTACACACCGACACACACACACGCACTCACCATCAGCAGGAAACATGCGTGTGTATATATTGTATACATACACTAACGGTAGAAAAAAAGTTTATATGGTTTATATGAGCAAACGCTACAACGACGGAAAGGGTCTTTCCTTAGACCTAAACACATCTGGGGGAGTCGGAGTACCCAAATAAGACCTTTAACAGCAAAAGCAGATGCAGTGAACATTTTGCGTTCCAAAAACAACAACTAGTTCCCAGATAATACGCTGGTACTACTCAGGAAGGCAACCAAAAGTACTGTAAATAATGTACGTCTATACAGGCTTCCGCTCAAGGCTGTCTTTGTCTCCAGAGTTCAATGACCTTGCAGTTGTGTGTGTTTATTTGCTGTGTTATGAGGCTGTTTCAAGCATTTTTATTGGTCAAAGACTAAAGACTTAATCTGACGGGTGTGTAGCACAGCTGTTAATCAGCCGGGGTCTTACGCTTTGTATGTTTTTCAGCTCCAATAATGTCAGTATAACAAAATGAAACTATTTCATTGAAAAGGCTGCCACTGCTGTTTATTTGCACGCATTCATTTTATTACTGCTGTTACCATTGTACATAGGTTTGATTTTTATGTGTCCTTCATCTTTCCTAATTCTTCTCTATAATAAGGAGAGAGAGCAACAGTATTTTGATTCTCCTGCATGTACTGGACATGCAGGAAATTGACAATAACAACAAAAAAATCATTGAATCTTAAGAAAGTACTTTTTTTTTCTAGTTAATTGTGTCAGGAGAGACCCTAGATGATTAAAGTTTGAGGAAGAAACCAAAGAAATTATATTATTCTTGTTATTATATATATTATGGATATATATGGCTATATGGACATATATATGTGGATATATTATATATTATTAGTTCTTACCACTCACTACACACATATTTCTCCAGATTACAGTGTGAAAAATCACTGACAGAATGACGACTAATTTGAAGTTCAGTCACAAGTTATGAGCCCTGCATGCCACCAGTACAGAATAAGGTTATTAAACAGCTTGTTATAGCTGAGATTTTATGCACCTGATCTGAATAAGACTTTTTTTTGGTACAACACACATAAAGCCTTTAATTGGTCTACTGACAGTTACAGAGCAAATAACTGGCCTAATAGTAATTAGATACTTTCGCTGCTTTCCAAACTGCATGCCATGCATTGCATTGTATTTTACTGCACTTTGACATTTTGTCCGTGTTTGAAAGCTGACAGAGAGGCGTACAGGCAAAGGGAGTGGGTGGGGGTGGGTGACATGTGACAAAGATCTAAACGTCCTACACTGAATGCCCCGGCACCAGCTGAAAGGTGATTAACCACAAATAAGAGTCGGATCTAAAGGAGAGCAGCTGTGCTCTGTCTAGCTTTTCATACAGCAATTATTTTACAGATACAAGCTACATTTTCAAAGCAAACCATGGTAATGGAAAAAAAAACCCCGTGCTTTCTCAAGTTTTCTTTGCAGCATTTCCTTTAAAGTTTCTCCATGTCTAATATAGCTGGTGAATATCCCCTCCTTTGTGTATGTATACGTATGTTCGAGGCCATTGTAAAGATTCATTAACGCTAAACGTAATGTCTGGTAAATTAATGTCTTGGTGTGGTTCGAAACTCTGAGCTGAGCCCAACCCCCCATCTTCCACTAACATAGAAAAACGCAACTTGGAGGGGTTAGAGGAGGAGTTTGGTGTGGTGGATGGGGGTTGTGTGTGTCCGCATGTGTGTGAATGCAGCACTTTGCTGAGGCTGCAGATGGAAACGGGGTCTTTGAGTTTAAGGGCCAGTGGTGAAACCACTAAGAAACTGGTCATACGGAGGTCGAGTGTATCAGCCTGTGGAGGTCAAACCTCTCTGCTGTGTCTATGGGAGATCACATGAGCCTGAAAAGTCCTAACAGTGTAACTGTGTGTGTGTGTGTGCGTGTGTGTGTTACTTATGTGAGATGTCACCATGGCAATCATGTGGTGGAATGCAGCTCCAATCCTCTCTAAGTCGTCTAGGAGCGGCTGTGTGTGTGTGTGTGTGTGTGTCAAAGGTTCAGCGCACCCTAATCGTATGTCATTCTGGTGGTCTGCTCTCACGCCCGTGAGTTTAACCAATCAAATGCTGAATGTGAGACATAGACCCAAGCAAGAACCTCCTACTGCAACAGTTCTCATACATGTGGTCAAGTCCTTCCAGCACACCAATGATACTGCACACCTACGGGAGCTGACTAATGCTTGAACCGTACGAACTAATCCAGGTATACTGTGGCAAAGTGGGATGGGAGTTTATTTATTATTATTTTACATGCAAATAATAAATTCATCATGTTTTCAAAAGAAAGGCTTTGTGCAACATGCAGGTTTGTATGTGAATAACTGAGGATTATTACTTCAATGTCTCAGACCCGAACACTGCATGTATGAAAGCCTTGAAATGGGAGCTGTCTAATTCCTGTAACTGTGCAACATTGTCATTTGAACAAGGAAAACTATGCTTGGATGCATTTTAGGGCAACCAGCACATAATAAAACATATGTGTTTCTATATACAGTGGAACCCCAACTTACGAATACCCCGTTTCACGAAAAATTCAAGTTACAAAGGCACTGAACAGCAATATTTCTGCCCGTGTTACGGCAAAATGCCCGAGTAACGAAATCCGTTGGCTCTGATTGGCTGAGCCTACAATGCCCACAATGCCTTCCGGGTGACAACCCCTTGGCTTCCGTACTTTCGCTTCGCTGTTCCACTTGAACGACATATTGTTGTCCTAGTTAGCATTTAGCCTATAGCCTATCATTCAGCATCGCCTCACTCAAAACGCGCAATGGGTGCTTCAACTTACGAAAAATTTTCGACTTACGAAAGACCCTCGGGAAGAATTAATTTCGTAAGTCGGGGCTCCACTGTATATAGTTCTTACACCCACTACGATACCTCATTTAATGCACATTCTTATTTAAATATTCCTTTTCCAGGTTACAAACTTTTTAACACTGTCTGGCTCATATCCACACATTCTGTATAATTCTGTATAATGTATTTGCATAACGCTGAGCCTGGCTTATGTTCTCAATGCATCCTTTTTAATTTTTCAGTATAGAAATGCTCCAGCAAATATTTTAGTCTCTATTAACTGCTGGAAAATGCTTACCAATGCTAAAAGTTTGGATTTTTAATAAATAATGACATTTTTTGGTCTTTGTAAAACTGCTTTCAGATGAAGATATGAAGATAGCATCATGATGTCTGCTACCTGTGAGAAAGAGAACTGATTCTCTCTGTGTCGTGGAAAAACAATGAGTTTATTTTGTCCAATTCTTGAAAAATGTTGAGTTGTTCCTCCAAGTCCAGAGTTTAGCTCGTATTCGTATTCAGGAGCCAAAACACAGCTTATACTGATGTTTTAATAGCGGTTAATTAAATCATTGTACTGGGGTGGCAAAGTTGCAACGCTAACACTGACTGGTCCAACGCATGATGGTCTCGGTCAATAGATGGTTCGTAAAACTTCTGTAGGGAGAGCTACACGATGATTTTGTAGTCTATTAAACAGTGGACGTATTTCCAGGAGCCTGACTCGCTCTGTGCATTATTTAGTGAATGAGTAAAGGTTCATTCGTAGCCTAACAAGTGTTCCAAATTCTTTGTGTGCTTCTTTTGTGAGGAAACCAAACACAATATTACATTTACGGTACCTGTGGAAACCAGTGTTTCCACCATGCTGCATATGCATTAGTTACATGAAGAAGTCATTTGTTTATGATTTTTGTAAAAGTGCCAAAGTGATTCTGACTCACCGGCTTTGCCTTCCCAGGCAAGCCCCAGCACTCCACTGTAGTCTCTGTCAGTGAGCAGGTAGGACAGGCAGAAGTTGCCCCAGTTGTTCTCCGAGTACAGACTTAGCAGCTTCTCGGGGCCGATGTACAGAGGAGACAGCGGGTCATTTTTATCCTCTTCTGTCATCACCTGGAGACAGACAAACACAGGAACACTCAAACACACCACAGTTCTGAGGTCCTGTATTTCAGCTTATTTTGCTACTGTGACTCACTTCCACTCCCAGAAGAAGACACATGGGCACCATCACCGACTGATGCATGAACCCAAGTATCTCAATAAAAAGCTTGTTCATGACATGATTTTGAATGTGTAAAAGCTTCACTGTGTTATCAGCGATCAGCAACTGAAGAACATTGCTCAAAGGTTTGTGGAGTTTGTGCACTGTTCTGAAGCTTACTCTGAGGGACTTGACTTTAAAGTTGATCAACTGGATTCCACTGAAGTCCACCTTGTCGTAGATGTCATTCACAGCCCGGATGTACGAGGCGACCTGAGAAACCACAGTTAATGCGAGAACAACAGGAATCTCTCTGGAATTAAGCTAAAAAAAATTAGCTTTTTTGCCTTTAACAAGTCACAATAAGACAAGAAAAGGAAAAATGAAAACATTAAGTGATATATCATAATAACTTATTCTATCTCATTTATAAATAAAAACAAGATTTTCAGAAGGTTTAGCATTTTATCCTTTCAGTGCTATAACTGATATTTTCTTCTTGAAGATAACCTTCTCCTGCTGATTTGAAAAGATTGAACAATAGAAATCTGTTGACAACAATGTGACTGTTATATATGTAAATGTGTCGCGTCAGGTATTATATAAAGCACTGGGTGTTTTTGTTGTGGTTGGCACAGATTGTAACAGTTTCAGCAAAGCATGTGCACACCGGTCACATGCGCAGGTTTGATTCTGCACAGCAGGAGACAAACGTACAAAAGCGCCTGTGGGGAAATGCTCATGAATGTAAATATTGACAGCTTGGATGTAGGAGACATTCAAACTGGGACAGGAGCCTCTGACAACAAGGTTTTGCTTATTTACACTCAACGATCCCATCACGGCATCAGTTACAGTATATTTTCTCACTCTGTGCAACAAAGGTCTGGCGCTGAACCAGAGACAACAAATGTGCTTGTTTAAGGTGGAAAGAATCTGAGGCGGGTCAAAGAGGTGCTGAAAGGGTGGACAGCACAAGAAACTCCAGAGAGAATAACAAGTAAACTAAGGACAAACTGACTTACTCATTAACTGACTTGACTTTGACTAATAAGAGATTTAATTAGTCAAGAAAGAGATTCGTGGGAGCATGAACTCACATCTGTGCACTTATCTTGTTTTATCACAAAAATAATGACTCTTTATTGGTTTTTAATTCAGAGGAATCAGAAAGATAATCATACTGAAGTGGGTTTTTGCATTATCGTATCATCTTGTAACTAAACTCAATTTAAAGTAATGCATCATGTGACCTCTCTGTCTGATTATGTTTCTGACTGCATTGAGGCAATGCGGGGACATCGGCAGAAAGTAAGCTTTTAGCTGCTTGTCTGCTGATGTCGTGGCAGATGGCCCCGCCCCTCCCTGAGCCTGGTGCTGTCGGAGGTTTCTTCCTGTTAAAAGGGAGTTTTTCCGTCCCACTGTCGCCAAAGTGCTTGCTCAAAGAGGATCACATGATTGTTGGCTTTTTCGCTGTATGTTTTATTATTATAGGGTCTACCTTACCATATAAAGAGCCTTGAGGTGACTTTTTTTGTGATTTGGTTCTGTATAAATAAAATTGAATAAAATTGAATTGATATTGAATTTTAGCCCAGCATGTCCTTTAAATTCAATGCCTGCTCAACTGGAAAGTATTTAAAATGTTTTTAGCTTGCATCTGTAAGCTCAGAGTTGGCTTTTACTACAGCTGCAACAGTTGTACAACATTACAAAGGAGGGATTTTCATGCTTTAAGCTTTATGTGTTGTTTAAAAATAAAGAAAAGAGCGGATGCACTGTGCACTGTCGCCTTCTTCTTCTTCTTCATTCAGCTGCTCTCTTCAAGAGACACCACAGCAGATCATCTGTCTCCATCGCATCCTCCTCTCTCACATCAACCTTCCTCCTTCACTACATCCACGAATCTTCTTTCTGATCTTCCTCTTTTCCTCTTAACTGGCAGCTCCATATTCAACATTCTTTGTCCAGTATATCCACAGTCCCTCCTCGGCACATATCCAAACCATCTCAGCCTTCACTTTAACTCTTTCTCTAAACTGCTCAACCTGAGCTGTACCTCTGATATATTTATTACTAATCCTCTCCTTTGTCATTCCCAGTGAAAATCCAAACATCATCTCTGCCACCTCCAGCTTGGCCTAGAAAGCATTTAAGCATAGAAAGCAGTGCTTGTATAAATCGGTGTGAATGGATGAATGATACATAAATATGTCTGTGCAGGTTCTCAGTCCTCCAGGTCATGGTAGTCTGAGGAGTTTGGGAAGAAAGTGACTGGACTTGTTTCACCTCTGGTCAGAGAAGCTTCTTCAGTTCTAAAACCAAATGGAGAGTCCCAGGTATTTAATCCGTAGTGGGAGTTGTCCCTTCAGTGCGTCATTGACCCACTATTGATCATGGGATGATCTGATATCGTCGTGTTGGTGTTGTTCCTGGAACAACATAGTAAATGTTGTTCCAGGATCAACATTGCAAGTGACCAATCACATTGTTGTGACGTTATTCTTTGGCGCGCCAAGCCATTCGTGCATTTATGAAATTCCAATGTTGCAAGGACAATATCAATTCTGCTCAGCGTTTATTAAAGGGTTAGGGTCAGGGTCCGTTGATCGGCGGATAAAGGTGGTTTCTCGCAGCTTAAGTACAGTTTTTTGTTTTACGCGGTTTTTCCCGAAGTCGCAAAAGTATGACGTCACAACATTCTGATTGGTCACTTGCAATGTTGATCCTGGAACAACTTTTACTATGTTGATCTGGGAACAACACCAACATGACGATATCAGATTGTGCATTGATCATGTGCCCAACCACGTGAGCCAAAGTCTGAAAAAGGGTGTGAGTGATTATCAGCAGAGGTTTCGGGTAAAACCATTGTGTGACCTTGCCCAACCCTTTCAAGTGATCCTTTGAGATCATCTGACGCAAGATGTGAAGCGGGTGTTGAGGTGCCTGGGAAGGGATCTCAAAACTGCACTGTAGGTGGCAGACAGTTGGAGTTGTAACCCACTGCCTCTGTTCAAAGATGGTGGTTTACAGCGGATATAGATGGCTTCTCTTACTCCTCTTTCAAACCATCTGTCTTCTCTGTCCAAAATATGAACTTTGGCATACTCCAAAGAGTGACCTTTGACCTTTAGATGCAGACGCACAGCTGAATCTTGTCATGTCCAGGTGGCTCTTCCATGTTGTGCCTTGTGTTTATGGAGTGGCTGTTTGGTTTCTCCAGTGTAGAGGTCTGAGCACTCCTCGCTGCACTGCACTACATATTTAGCTTGCGTTTTAGAGTTTTGTCCTTGGGATGAACCAGTTTTTGTCTGAGGGTGTGGCTGGGTCTGAAGTGTACTGGGATGTCGTGCTTGGAGAAAAATCGCCTATGTCAAAGCATAAAGCGCTTTGAGTTCTCAGTTAGACCAGAAAAGCACTATAGAAGAACCAGTCTGTTTACCATTCATCACATTTTTATCAATGATTTTCTAAAACTTTGATTCTGATGTGAAAGACCGTGTTTGGGTAGGCAGAGCCAGCCATAGTTATTATCTGCTTGGCTTCAGTTTTCAAAGAGTTGGTGAAAAAGGGAAGGCAAGATAAAGCAATGTAAGCATGGACAGTTCACCATTTACCATGCATTTAACATCTAAACTTCACCTTGTTCTCAGCATGGCAGTTTTATAGCTGTCAGTTATATGTTTTAAAGAACATACTGAAGAAACTATTTAGAAAAATGATAACAATTCTGGCGCAGGTCTTTGCACCTGACACAGAGCCTCATTTAGCCATGTTTGCAGCCAGTGCAACATAATGTCCCTGCAGTGCATTGCGCCACGGCTGCTGTGTGCGTCAGAGCGGGGCCTGGCATTTGCATCTTCGTTCGGCGTCAAGGTAGCAAACACTTTTATTGTTGACTATCTCAAAGGTAAATAATGCAGCACAAATTGTTGTCCACTCAATCCTTTGATGTTGGTCGATACAAAATCAGACAAAAGTTTAAGTCGTGACCAAAATCCAACCTTAGACCAGCATAATGCTCCTTTGATATTTAAATAATATGATAGCAGGTAAAGCCTGACGCCGTGTACTGAACTACTAGCTGGTACATTTACAAAAAGGATGATAAGCAGTAAACAAACATAGATTTAGCATAGTTTTTTTTTGTCTGCCTGTATTTTGAAACAAGAGGCTTGAATGATAACTTAAAGTCTGACTAATGATTGCACTTGTTTCATTAGGATAAGGTTTTACTATCGACGAATGACATTAAGTGACCCGTGTACCCAAAATCCAGGACACCAAATGCAGTTAAGAGTGTGTAAACAAAGCGTGGAGAGTTCTGCCAACAGGAGGGGAAATGTGCTGTGATTTGATGCTCCTGCAGGATGTCCCAATAGAGAAACACTGTGCTCTTAAACGAGCGCCCTGTGGCCCTAAAGGCAGGGGATCTTTTGTTTGTGATGTCAAAAAAGCACAAAGAATCAGAACTATTCTTAGCTCTGTTTTTTTTTTTACATGTTTCTATTTAGATTTTTGTGAATCTTTCTAACCTTTGCAGCAATCCTGAATATCTGAAGCCAAACTTCTTAAGTGGCAAATAAAGCAGTTTTGAACTTCTCACCTGAGCCACAACAGCTTCGACAGACTTGAATCTTTTGTAGTAGAGGTAGTCAGCACGAAGGTGGAGGAGGCAGGTGGTCTTTGACTCATCCAGAGTTCTCCTCGCCCGGCTCACTGGTGCCTCCTGTGGATAAAAATGCAAGGACGTGATGCAAAAGAAAAACCGATGGGAGACCGATTTGAAGTTTGTTATTCTCCATAGCAAATATTCAACAGAATGTACTGAAATTACAGATCTGATTCAGGGAGAAAGATGTCATGAAGTGGCAAAAACTGCACATACAAGAGTTTAAGAAAATGAAAGCAGATGAAAGTGAGACTTTCTCAAAGTAAATGTTGACACAGAGCTCGTACTCATGACCTAGTGGGAGCGGGGACAGGTAGTGGCAGGAACACAACTTGGATGCTTAAATGGGAAAAACATCTGTTGAGAACATCTCATGACCAAACAGTGGAAGTGATGTCTGACAGGAGGTATGTTGTTAAAAATGGATTCATACTAATGTCCCAACATTCACTGTTGACAATAGACTTTGAGAGCACCACCCACTTGGTCATAGGTTAACAATTTTCCACGTGCCCATGGGGAATATTAGATTAATTGATACAGCAGATGTTTATAACAGCTGTTCTTATCATTTTACAGCCAAGGTCGCCTGTGAGGCGGCCGCTCAGCTCCCTGCTGGTCACCACGCTACCGGCGATGTGATAACAGCCTTCTGGAGTTATAAACAGCAACTTACCCGGTGACTCACGAGGCCCAATAAAAGTGAATGAATGGTCAGTTATAAAAGATGAATCAGACACACGAGTGAATTTCTTCCAAAAACAGTTATAGGATTGGCTATAAATAAAGATTACAAAGGAGGAAAGAGGAGGAAAGTGGATACAGTAGATTCTTCATTCAGTTTATGTCTGGATGATCATACCTGACTGGATCTGAGGTTTTGGGTGAAGACGTTTAGAGTTTTTGCAGCACAGAATCCATCGGGGGCAGACGTCATGTATGACAGAGCTAGTAACAAACACAGATATTTACAGTCACAAAAATACAGAATCTGCACTGTTCTTCTACCTCGCCTTTAGCCAAATACACAGAAAGTTGCAGATTGCCAAGCCAATGAGTGACGCTTGTCCTTGAGCACGTTTATTCACGTTGCTTTCTCTTCAGTCATGCTAAATAACTGAGCAGAGATCAAAGGCTTGCTCCACCTGCAACTATTCAAATTTACTGGAACAATTTAGAAAGATGAAAATAAACACATGATGTGATGTACTCGTCGGCCACAGTGCGATCTTTGGAAGATATTTGTGCTGACATGATAATGGTAAATAACTTGCTCTGCATGTTTGTTTCTCTAGGGGCAATGATCAGTGAACAAATACTGAATATATGCATGTAAGAACTGGACTGCACAGAAAAATTTCCTGCCTGTACTGATTGCTAGAACTAACCCCAACCCTGTACCCCAACCACAACCCTGTGCGATCCTTATTCTCTACTAAATAGTTGCATGAGGTCACAATAAAGACTTTACTCCTCTAATAAGAAAAAATCTACAGCTGTTTCTGGATTTTGCTGGGAAATTTTGAAATTCTCTCTTTTAGACCTGTTCCTGCTGTACTTCATTTTATTTATTTTTAGTCATTTCCAAATGGAAGTTAATATCAGCAATTAGAAAAAAGAGCAACAGAATATTTAAAATATCAAGTGAAAGGCCCTCAAACTGGAAACTTACACGAAAATCAAATCACATGATGCAGATCAGTCATGTGGTTCCACTCTTGAATTTGCTAACGATAGCAAAAGCTGGGGATTGGATCCTTGTTGCACGAGCGACCATTCGTGCAGCAATCATGGGCAGAAGCACCCTCACACAATTTGTAAATAGGCCTGCATTTGGAAACCAGCACACTGGTCTGGAGTGAGAGCAATGGAGCCACATGTGGAAATGATGTTATAACTGCTGCTCTGATTTCATTAAACCATTGTCCATGATTTGCAACACCTCTGGGAAGGCTGTCTCATTCAATCTGATGCAATAATGATGGGTCTGCAGCCACGGGGGGTATTGCTTTTGCATGTTTTGGCGCATCATGTTGCATTGAAAAAGCCGCAGAATTTCACAAAAGTGCAAGAAGTCAAAGGGTGCTCACACTGAAAGAGTACAAGGTTTATAGTCAGGAAACCAGTGCAAATGGAAAGTAATGTAATCCACTCTGCATTAATGTTGACCAAATATTATTGAAATCCACAGTTACAGTAGAGTCACATGACATGATGATAAGTGACTTTAAGGGGTAATGCAAAGTTTGTGTGTGAGAGACACTCAGGCATGAACCTACAGTGAGAGAACACATGATTGGATCACACCATTATACCAAAGTCCTTCAGCCAATCAGAACCCCGTAATTCATCCTATACATGGCACAAGTGGGGGTGGGTATAGATGCGGAGGCCTAAATGCTGGGTGTCGACTACCCACAGACTGAATTATTTCCAGACCACATGTCCATGTTCTCTTCCTTAGTCTGTTGAAGAGTCTCACAGCAGAAGACAAATCTTTGTGTAGTCAAACTTGCAAGCAAATAGTTTCTTCTTTATAATATTTGTTAAGAAATAAACACCTTTTTCCAACTGGAAACCAAAGACAGCAACTAAATGGATTTAATTGGAATGGCCTCTTGTACAGTCAGGGCAAACAGAAAAGGATTTTCCCAGATGAAAAAAAACATCAGTGTCACATTTCAGCCAAGACCCTCATTTCCAACAGATGCTGGAAGCCACTTCTACGGTGAAGAAAAATGTAGATAATCCAATCCAGAGTCAAAGTCTTATTCCAGCTTTTTAGTGTAACAGTTACATTATTTACACACAAAACAAAAATTACAATCCTGCCACACAATCACAGAACAGTTAAATCTTTAATGGATGCTCTTCCTGTGCATAAATTGTTGCATTGTGGTGAAGAGATTTGGGTTGTTTGGGAGCAGGTCCAGAACAGGTACTGAGGATGGAAATGAATAAAATATGTGCGCATAGGAGAGCTCCGTTTTTGGCCTAAAGTTACTGTTTTAGGGGCCAGATGAGCTTGTTGGACCCCCCTTCTATTTTCTGGGGGGCTGGAGCCTATCCCAGCTGTACACAGTGGGCAGGTCGTTTGTCCTTCCCGGGCCCATGTTGGACATTAGATCTCTCTTTCTTTTATCCCATAGCCTCTGTCTCTTATTGTACTCGCTTTTATTGTTGTCAAAATATTAATTTAACAAAATTATAAGTGTCACAAGCATCATCTGTGATACAGTAGTATCAGATAAACTGTTTCCAGGGGGTGAACATTACTCATGAACACATGGTCGTTGCCCAAATTAGATCTTTGATCTAACAGTTATTCAGTGGAGTCACAGTTTGCCCGATGATGTCATTTGCACACTAACTGGGAAGTTGCTTGGCGATCCTACTTCAGATATTTCTCATCAACCCACGTCTTCTCTATTTATGCAATTTATGAAACTTAAATACAGCTAAAGGTACTTCCCACTATGAATGACACTTGCTGAGTATTTGTTTGAAATAATGTAAGAACATTTTGATGCATCTTCAGCCATTTTCACAAATGCACTGAACCTTTCTGAATTAATCAAGACTGAAGTGTCTAGCCACGTTGGAACAGATTAAATGGTATTAAAACAGCAAAATGCAAAGTCTGTGTGGGGTCCTGTTGTGCAGATTTACCCAATGTGAGACTTGCCTCCTGGAAACTCGGATTAGGAAGCACCCTCACCTGGATTTTAAGCAGTGAGAACAAAAGCTAAAAAGATTCATAATAAATAGAAATGTTAAAAAAGTGAATTCTCATAATCACAATGGAAAGTCAATGATATGTTTAGGTAAACTTAAAAGATATATAAAAATGTAAAACTAAAAAATTTCCTTCCTTTTTGGTATTGTTAATTTGTTACACTGATAGTTATAAACTGCATTTTTGCAACATAATTGTTTTTTTTACACATCTAGGGGGCAACCAGCTTCCTCTATCTTTATTTATGCAGCCCTGAAATTAAACAAATTTGTTTCTTATTGCCTTTTTGATAGTATTTACATGCATAACTTAGTGTTTAGTACGTGGGTATGTCCCTAAGATATGTCTATGCATTTTAACTTTTTTGCATGTAGTTTAATGACCTTTAATGGTATGATTGAATTAGCCAAAACAGATACTGATAATTTGAGTTTTTATTCAAATTTTTAAATGACCAGGACAATACTGACCATCATCTATGGGTGGAAGACTAGCTGAAGGGTTCCCACAGTGCAGACAAAATCGACTTGGCACATTGTTCGTATGTTCCTTAATGTTACCACACTGCACTATGATGATTTGCTGCAATATGTCCGCTCCTGGCTTGACCTGTCCCCCAGATCTGAAACATGTTATGGCATCAGGGACTGAAAGTTCCTCATGCGTCCCTTGTTGCCTCCACACGACACCCACGGGAAGTGGAAATATACACAAGAGCAGACGCATTATGTCACCCATCTCGTGGTCTAATTTACCACTTTGTTTAGAAGCATTGATTGTTTATTTATCATCTGCAAAATCTTTCACAGCTTCCTGCAGATATGCTGGCCTTGTGAATGAAAGAGCAGGATGTTAACAGCTGCGATGCTATCGCATGCAAAGTTTGGATACAGCTTTGAAAGACGCTGAAGGAACGGCAGGAGGATTAGGGAAGAAAGGCAGCCGCGGAGTCTGTGCAGACTTCTGGAGAAACGGTGGGGGGAGACGGGGTTTCTTGCACAATGTGAATTATGTTTCCAGTAAAAAGCTTTCTTGGAAAAATTCAGATACTATTGCAAATGTGCACCTTCAGCAAGGGAATCACACTTTGGCATCCACATTGATTCATATACTCTTTGACGGTTGTCTGATGTACCCCATCTGGATAGATCATATGATCCTTAGCCAAACCCAAATTCATCTTAATCTGTTGTTGTAGAAATTGTCTCCAAAGCCCTCAAACCCTGAAGAAGTCGCCACATATTGCCTTTCTTTCTTCTTCTCCTTATTTTAGAAACCTACCTCCTTCTCTCACTCCTCTTCCTCCTGATTTAGGCCCAAGCCTCACCCACCCCTCCTGTTTCAAGAGTCACACCATCTTTGGTTTATCTTTTCTTTGGCCAGTGCCCAGGCAGTGAGGGCCCCTACACCCCCTCTTAAAGGGCTTTTCTGTTACATTATAAGGTCCCCGGGTACTACACTGACCTGTAGTAACATTAGTTTGAGAACTACAGGCTGCAGATACTACACAAGCGAGGAGCACTGAGGATGAAAAATAGTGGGAAAGGCGTGTTGCTGTAAAACTGCCAAAAGGGCCATTAATCAAGCTATTGATATGTTTATGCCAAAGACCAGGAAATTCAGGTCATGGTGTATCATTTGGATTGCAAATGCACAAATATCCTGCACAGTGAGCATTACTGGGACCCTTACTCCAGAGGCACTAGAAGTTTGAGTGCAGGACAACCTTTTCATTGAAGTCGAAGCAGTCTTACCCATGTCGTCCTCACGGTAGATTATCGAGTGGTGGTCTGCTGGACTGCTGGTGTATCTGTCAGATGGCTCTATGTGATAAGTCCCATTTTCTGTATGGATAGTTCCCTCAAATTGTCCCTGTAACACAGAGCCATGGCATGCGGAGGCAGGTTCACCTGCATGACCAGGGCAGGAGAGACGGGGATTAGAGAGAGGTGAGATTATATATGATACTGACAGAAACCTGAATACAGGAGGCAGCAACTGCACACACAAGGTGAGGTATGGGGTAAGAGAGAAATCAGCCTTTTGCAGCTCAGATTACTTTTTAAAATCTTTTTATATATTTTGCATATTCTGTTGTATTTCTTTTGTTGTACATTGCGTAGTTCTTCATAATGGTTTCTAAATTATAATTCACTTTATTTATCTATTCTGTTTGGCATCTGTGGACAGCAAAGAAAGAATTTCATTGTACAGGGAAATCTGTTTCTTTCCATTGCATATGAAAATAAACCTTGAAACCTGAGACTTGAATGAGAACTTTTGAAATTCTTCAGAGGATCTTTTATCCTTGTGCCCAGCACGGTTTATTTTGGCCTAATCAATGTGGAGCTATTACTAAAGATGTTTCTTCAGGTGGAACTTTCCAGATCAAGCCGAGGTTAAATTCTGATTGTAGTGAAATTGGTTAAATAGATTTTTCCTTTTTCTTTTTTTGCAAATGTAGACAAATTGTTTGGAGTCCCACAGGATGACAGGATATCTCTCTGATACCAACCTTCTAGTATTCCTGAGTAGATGTGGAAAAGATCAACATACGTTGAATCATTTTCACTGACCAGTGTAAAGTCTTTGGAAAATACTGCACTGTTTTGCCTCAAAAGCAGGTGGAAAGTCCTGAAGGGAAGAAAAACACAAACAGCTTACAGATGTGGTCAAAGCTTTGTAGTGTTGTGGGAAGTATGCAGATCTATAATCTCCTGAGATATATGGACTAATGAGTGACTAATGTCTGACATGTGTTACAGGTTTAGGAGCAACAACAAAGAGTTTGCACAATCAGGTATTTCCTAATAGTTTAACCAAAGAGTTGCATATAGACAGACATTTTCAACCAGTCGCTCAGACGGAAATATGAATTTACCTGTGAAAAGCAGTAAAATTCAAATGCAGTGTATAGTCCTGAGATTGTGTGGCTCTCTTGGCTCTCAAGTGCCTCCTGTGAAGATCTTCCCTGTCGTAAGACAAGCCCTCGTAATACTTTATGTAAGGACTGATGCTACTCACGGCACCTGTTGGAAAGGAAGATGTTCCTATTACTGAGGAAAAGCAACATTTTGAAAGTATTTTTGTTTCTAATTTTCAGGTAACTCTGATTTTAACAGCTTGTGACTGCAATTCTCTATGGCTGGATATCAGCATCTGAGCCAAATCCTGATTGATAGTGATCTATTCCTGCCTTATCCGCACTTGTAGTTGATTACAGTTTGTGGGCATCTGCTTGATGCAGGAACAGTTTGGTGATAATCTGTACCGTTTTCAAAATGATAGAGCACCATTTCACAAAGCAAAAGTGATAACTAAAGGCTTACAATAAATCAAATTAACATTATGTTCCTATTGCTGAGAAGTTCCAGTCACCCGTTTCAACTTATCTAATTAGTGGTCATAGTGGGGTCTCAAGTCTGTTGCAAGGCCAACACAGAGACAGACAACCATTCGCACCTACAGGCAATTTAGGATAACTAATTAAACCGCATGTATTTGGACTGTGGGAAAAAGCCAGAGTAAGAGAGAATCCACACAGAAAAGTCTTACCCAGATGGTGTATTTGAACCCCAAACCTTCTTGTTGTAAGGCACCAATGCTATAAGCACAACGCCACCATGCTAGCCAACTGAGAAGCTCACTAAACCTTATCCGACTGAGAACCTTTGGTCGGTCCTTATAAAGCAGGGGATCAAACGGAAACACTTGACCAGCTTCAAGCACTGATAAGGCAGGAATAGTATGCCATAAATAAAGATAACAGTCCAGAAGCTGATATCACATTGTGGTTCGAAATATAATAGAAACATGTTCAAAAAGATCAGATGAACAAAATCTGAAGGTCCCGAATTTGCACCACTGCCAAAGCTTGGTCATGACTGTAAGCAGCCTTTACAGAGTGATTTGTACTTGGCACACTACACCACAAAGTCAATCCTGATGCAGATGACACATTCCTAATCTTAAAAAATCCTTGTTTATTACAGGAAACATATTCGGTTTTTTAAACACAATCTTTACTCTGTTTTGTTTTCCAGCAAGTTGTGTTTGCAGCTGTTGGAGGTTAAACAGCAGGGGAGTTGTTTTGGAGTTGAGCCTTGTTATCTAGGGCCATTCTAAGATGCTAAGGTTTTGAAATAAATGTTGCTGTGCTTTATTAATGTAAACCTAAACCAGAAATGTGATTGTTACTAAGTGTCAACATTCACTCTCTCAGTAAGCAATGGTTTGTAAAAAGTTACTTTAAAATTAGACATGAATCCAAGTCTGCTATTCATTCTATTAGTAGCTTTATAGTGCAGTGGTTTACACATGGGCATAGCAAGAAAAACATCCACAGTTCAATGACAAATAGATACATATTCCTTGGAGGATGTGCCAGGAAGCATCTGGTGTAAAAATTTGCTAAATCAGATATGTGGGGCTCCCCCTCTTGAATGAGAGCATCAAAAGTAGCTGCTTCTAAATTCTCAAAAATATCTTTATTCTTTTTGGAAGATTTTTTAATTAGTTTCATTGTTAAAGCAAAGAAATATTAAACATTTTGAATATACATAACTTGTTGGACTTCAACATGACTTCCGATCAAACTTTGCTAAGCACATTCATGCTCCAAGGGGAAAAAATAAATCCAGCAATAAACCCAAATTTATCCTAAATAATCTTTCCAGACAATATCCTCTTGGCACAATCACAACAATTTTAACTGTCTGTCTGCCTAAAACTAATCTGCCATCTACTGAGTGTTTTCTGGCTAACTGCAGAAACCCTTGAGGGAAGAAAATTATAATTCCCTGTAGCTTGCAGCCATTTTTAGTTGCCCATCATGAGTGACTCCCGCATAAATACACTATAATACACTCCAATAAGCAAGACTAAGTGAGCAAAACATTTTTCTCCACTGCTGATAACACTTTGCAAGAGCACACTTCTGTACAGCATTCCTGAGGGGACAGGTTGAGGCATGTCTCGCCCAGGACAGACCAGTCCACCAAAACACAGCCATTTCATACACACACAGACACTCAGGCAGACTGACGCTCACATACGCACATGTGACTACAAACAGCCCTGCTTATTTTAGGTGCAGTCCTAAGACCTCTTATTCAGACAGTATTTAGAATCTACCTGTAATCCATTCATGGCAGCCCACAAGCAAAAGCAGCAAACAGCAGTGTTGGACCCCCATCGTCTCCTCATTGGGGCGCTCTTCTCCTTTCCTCACCTCTCTCTGTCTTTCTCATCTCATTTCTCCTTACCTTTCTCTTCAGCTTATCTCGTACCTGTGGTTTCCCACACTGGAATGTGACTACTTATAAAATTCAAGCCATGACACAGGAAGATATGAACACTGACACACTGGAGAGGCACATTCAGACTTGTTTGCTAACAGATACCTGCGCAGTTGCAGGAAGTTTTTCAAATGAAGTTGTGAGATATGTTTCTCAAATAGTTAGCATAGCGCAGAGATTCTCACTTTTTTTTTTCTGGTATGTCCAAAAAATCAGCCCTCACAACCAGCATATTCTGGGGGGGAGATCAATTACTACTAATAAAAAAGGATAAAAGTTGAATTTAAAGGAACTAAAGGTCCTCAAGATGAAATTTCCCCAGAGTTAGAGAGCTCCTGGTGGGCAAGATTAAATGTGACAGAATCAAAAGTCATAGAACTGCTGTGAAAAAAGTATTCGCCCCTTCGCCCTCAGATTTCTTCCTTTTTTAGGTTATTGATCATCAAACTATTTTTTTAGTAGCCAAAATAACCAGATTAAATACAAAATGCATTTTTTAAATGATGATTTCATTTGTTAATGGAAAAAAAAAACCTCACTAAACTTGCCCTGTAAAAGTAATAGCTGCCAAGGGCTGCACGACCAGTTCTTATATTTAGGGGCCAATTACTTCTTCCACATATAGAGACTAGGTTTGGATAGATATATAAATAAAGGAATCAAATTCAAAGAGGCACATTTTCTGATTAAAAGTCAACAGAATAACACAGTAGTTGTTTGGTAAAAGAAAGCATACAAGCTGTAAATAAGTTGCTTGATCATGTTGCAGTTTTTAGTGTTGCAGTGATTCAGAAATGATTCTGAAAAAGGAAGATGTCTCCCACAGGTCTAATTATTGACCCTTGTGTAGAAAAGAAAGTGCTGAAATGGTTCCTTCTCATAATAAATACGAGAAGGAAGTAATCATATGCATGACTAACACTGTGTGAAGGGTATTTTGTGTCCTCATCCTGAGCAAAGAGGTGACAGTTTAAGATTTTAGAACAATAGCAGAACCAGGACATCAGTCGACCTGGAAGTGATGCAAATAAAACAAAGGTTTTACTGCTTAAAATAAAAGCCACCTGTGTCACTTCTGCAACAAGAAAAGCAACATGTTTACAACAGTTTGCCACATAATTAGAGATCTCGGGAATCAGGGATTATGTAATGGTAAAGAAAGCAGTCATAATCAGCGTAGATTGGATGTGGGAAGTGCTACTAAATTAATGTGTGGATATTTATGGCTTAGAGTTGTGCATTTATACAGTCATGGTAAAAACTGTTTAAATGGCTTAATTTTTTTTGTTTCATATCAGAAACTGATAACAATCACCTAGTCCTTAGCAGGTGCTAAAAACCGGTAAATAGTTTTTACATTTTACTTGTGGCATTATCTATTTAACCATAACAAAGCCAAAATGACGAAGCTGTGTGGAAAAACAATAAGTGCACCCTTGCTACTTCCATAGGAATTAAAAGGGAAAATGGGAGTCGGGTCAAAAGCACTTCATTAACTGAACAACAGCAAATCTGAGCATCTCAATAAAAGCAGAGGTTTGCAGTTTCTAAAGAATTTGAAGTCGACATTATACGGTGAGAAGGATTATTCACGCAGCACCAGTTAAGGTTTAAGTTGCAACTGTGCAAACCACAAGACTGCTGGAACAATGTCCTTTGTGCAGATGGGGCCAAAATGGTTTGGCCTTAACGCAGACACACAACTCCATGTTGGAGAAAACCAAAACACGGCATATCAACACAAGCGTCTCATACCACCTGTCAACCACGGGGGAGGAAGGGTGATCATTTGAGCTTGTTTTGCAGCTTTGGGATCTGGACACCTGACAAATGTGAGGCCATCTCCCCGACACGTTTTGTTGTTCATCTCAGCTCATATTTACCTGATTTTAAGACCTGCTGAGCACCAGATGTTTGATATTTTGCCGTGATAAGTAAAATCTTAGAATTTTAAGAGGATGTAATATAAGTTTGATCTATTTTTACATTTAGAGCTTTTGTTTTGTTTTGTTGTTTGTTTTTTGTCAAATGTATGTCAGCAGATGTCCTAATTTGCTTTCTTGACAACATAAAATGAACGCAGGTTGGAAGCAACTTTATTTTATTTATTTTCTATATTTAAACAGTTTCAGTCTTAAGTAAATAACAGGTACAAATGATCTGAGAGGTTTTATTGACATATCACATTGTGTTGATGATATTTGCATTGATAAAAACGTCTTACGAGACTTCCTCACATTGTCCCGGAGAAGGATTTCTAGTTATCGACATCCTGGAGCTCTCAGTGGGAACTGGAGCCAAGTGAATCAGACCGGATTAAAATGGTTTCCATATTGTTAGAGTTTAGCAGCCATGTTTGTTATTTTTTTATTTTTTTATGAATCCACAGCAGATTTTATTGCATGTTTAACTTTGATTCCTTTTTGTTCCTGTAAACCTAATTTGCACTCATCCTTCCTGTTTTAATATTTATTGTTTATGAAGGACTAAATCAGTCGGCCCGGTTTTGCGATCATGCAAAGTTGTCCTTATGTTGTGTTCTCATGGTGTAGTAGTAGAAATTTGTCCAGTTAAGTCTTATGCATCAGACCGCTTTATTTTTGAAGTTTTATAGTATGTCTGTGCACACGTGGACACATAAGATCTGCCTTTCTAAGAGACAGTGGGATAACGTCCTCACTTAATACAGCTAATATTGAAATTTACTAATACTGGATGGATGTTTCAGCTGGGTCACATCCAGCCACAGATTTCAAACTTGGCCTGCAGACGGGTACTACAGATGAACATATTACTATCAGTTTACTCCAACAGGTCTGTTTTTACAGCCTGGTTTAGAGCTTCCCCTCCCCCATCCCTTAATCATTCACCGGCAGGCTTCCCGAAAGGTCTCCAGGGTTCCGGTGATTGGCTGAAAAGGAATCACCCGGATTCGAAGACACACCCACCAGGCTCACACAACTTTGGCCACACACACATATCATCAAGAAGTCTGCTTGTGGTTGTATTATCAATAAAACAAAGTGCAACTAAACACATGCGTGGTGTGTTCATGTGTCCTTTGGGTTGTCAGAGTGAGCTTTTTATTATTTTAAAATGGAAACGGCTTAAATGACATCAAATATAGTGAATAAAAATACAAAATCAGAAGTTGTCTGTTGAAAACAAGCAACTTTTACAGCTCTCGGAGAGGCCTCATAACCTTTATGCTTCCTATCATTACCTTTATGAAGTGTAGAGGTTACTCAAGGATGTTGGCTTTAGACAGAGGGTTAACTCACACACTATCTCAGCGTTTTTCTTATGAAATGTAACCATGACTTAACATTTTATAGCCCAAAGTTTGCTTTATTTGGAACATTTTAAAGCGCTACAATGCCACATTCTTGAAACAAAAGAATTCAGGTTTCAAATCAATCCTTTCCAAAGGTTTCCTGCTCGCATGGATCTCATCACTTGTTGCATATGTCACAAGTATCCTAAAGTTTCTTCTTCTTTTTTTAAGGCCACGCTACTGTAACCGATCCTGTCGGTTTCTCCTTTTTCGAGTTGCAGGAGGTGGTCTCATGAGGTTTTTCGTCTCTAACTCGCTGAAGTGTTTTTCATGGGAGTTTCTGGTGGCCTTCAAGGCTAATTCAAACCAACACTATTCCTGACATCCAGTGTGACCCTACAAATGTCTACATAGTTAGTTTGAGACAAAGGATCACGGTTTCTTTGGTTCTCAGGGGGGTTCATAGGTTATGGGAATTATCAAATCACATCATTCTGCTGACAGAGACAAGTGTGAACCTCTTTACCGACATGACCCAGTTCACAAAGGGCCACGGCTTTCCCTTTCTTTATAACATGCAGCGCACAATATCCAGTCTGTGTTAGACTCCATAATGACAGCATTGTGTCCACAATTTGAGCTAAACAGATAGATGAGTTGGCATCCTACGCTGTCTGTGTAACATCTGACATCGCCGCTGGCAAAACATTTAGAAGTTTATCTGCAGGATCGTGTTTGTTTGCAGTGGCTTCTTTTACACTGATCACAATCAGTATAAAATAATGGAGTTCTTGAAGAGCGCACTGTAGTTGTATTTCAGTGTGGACTCACATTGTACATCCAGAAAGAGAAAAACACTACACATGGCTGTCCACTTGCAATGCAATGCCTCCCCCTACAGTAAACACGTCATATGCAGTTTTTGTTCATATTCCTTGTAAGGCTGTAGGTGTGATTCCCCTTTTTCTTTTGTTGAAATCTTTATAAACCTTTAATCTCTTTTTTCATATGACTAAAAAAGTAACATTAGGATATGTTTGTAGTTTTGTGAGGGTTTTTTTTTTTTTTTTGGAGACAGGTGTGGCACTGTGCACTGTGGCAAAACACATTTCAAATGCTGTTCATTCAAATCTCTCAATATTTCATAAAACTAAGAATCGTTAATAGATTTTGAAGGCCTTGTCATGTCAGGTCATGTCACGAACTGTTACCCAAAATACAAACGGGCAGACGAGGTCTTCCGACAGCAGAGATTGGAGCAGTCTCTGCCCGTTAAACTAACATTTTGATAAACTTTGTTTGATATGGCTCTAATAGCTCTGATGCCAAAACACATTCAATAACCTTGACATATTTGGGAAGTACAGTCAGCATCATGTTGAAATGTTGCAGTTTGAAATGAGTGAAAGCAAGCCCAGCCAGGATTTTACAGTTAAAAGATTTACGTTACATGATAGTTTTGTGCAGCCTTACTAAATGCACGTCTTTGGACTGTGGGAGGAAGCTAGAGTACTGAGCAAGAACCCACGCAAACAAGGGGACAACATGCAAACCCCACACAGAAAGATCCTGGCCAGCCTGCATATTTGATCGCAGAATCTTCTTGCTGTGAGGCACCAGTGCTAAACACCACTCCAATGTGCTGCCTGTAGTGGGGTTAATTCTAAATTACCCATAGGGGTGAATGGTTGTCGGTCTCTCTGTGTTAGCTCTGTGACAGACTGGCGACCTGTCCAAGATGTACCCTGGCTCTCGGGCTTTTGGATTTTGGAATTTCCATGTTCTCACTGAGTCGATGCGTGTCGTATAACCTTACATGCCTCAAAGACATGCATGTTGACTTTAAATGGCTGCAGGTGGGGATTTACGTGTCAGGGGTTGCCTGCCTCCTGACAACCCTGAAGTAGTAGCCTTTTTCTCTACAGGCCTGTCTTAATTCTTTGAGGCATTGAGTCAACAAGGTATTGGAAACATTTCTTAGAGATTTCGGTTCATAATCACACGATAGCATCACTCGTCTGCAGCAGAATTGCTGGCGCTACATCCTTGATGTGAGGCATTTTTTTAACCCAGAGAACTGGATGTTCTCTGTTTTTCGCACCATTCTCTGTAAACAGTTAGTTGATGTGGGAAAATCTCTGGAAAACCCTGTCTGACACCAGCAACCATGCCACGTTCAAAGTCACTTAAATCACCTTTCTTCCCCATTCTGATGCTCAGCTTGAGTTCATTAACTCATCTTGACCATGTCTACACGCCTAAAAGAGCTGCTGCTGTTTGACTGACTGATCAGATGTTTGTGTTAACAATTAGTCGAACAGATGTACTTAACGAGGTGGCCAGTGAGTGTTTTTCCTATTGGTCTCACTTGCGACAAAGAAATGAGAGTAATCAGCACACGTTACGTCATATTCTTCAAGCCCAGAAGAGGGAGCTGTTGACAAACCTTCAAAAAAATGTGATTACGCTTGGTGAGGAGGCAGTGGGAAAAGGAGGGGACACCTCCACAAATGGAAAACAGCAATATTCCCAACAAGGGACAGAGGGAGAATGGGTGCGACTCAGCAAAAATATAAGCATAAATTTTGTCGTACTTCTCTGTGGCAGCACTGAAAGAAATGGAGTGTGGCTACACTGAAACATCATAAAATGAGCTGATTTTGAAAAGCTGCAGGGGAAAATACACATCTCATAAACTAATATGTGTGCATTAGTGTGCGTGAGACCTCTTTTGTTTGTACTGCTGATGACAAATGACCCCAGCCATTAGTCTTTAAATGAAGCCATGTGTTCAAATATATGTGGGTAAGGCAAAAAGACACGCGCACGCACGGTCTCTGGTTTACATCATGATGCTTATTGCTTTGTTTTACAACTTTGTCAAACAGAGGTACAAAAGCTAATGTAGCTTAATGAGGCAGAGAGAGATAATCAGTGTTGAGAACAATACTGGAATGATTTGACTGAAAAACAAAGATGCTGACAGAGAGAGGAGCAAAAGTTTACCAAAGAAGTTCCACATTGCGAAATCAGGAGGGAGAACATTTCAGGTCAGGCTGTGGGGAGGTGAACTCCAGGTTGCTGAAGGACAGGAAGAGCCCACCGTCACAAACTGAGCCCAAACCGTGCAGATGAGGAAGGCTGGAAATGGTCTACGAGCTTCAGGAGTTCCTCCACAATGGGATTTCGACTTTATGTGAGGAGCCAGTGGAGGCTTCACAGGAGACGGGTGAGAAAAGAGGCTTTGGCAGCAGCGTTCTGGACGAACTGCAGAGTATGAAGTTCATCCAGTGAGGAGTTACACTAAAAGCTACAGTCTAAATAGAGAGCTTGACTCAAAAAGTAAATGTGTAACATCTGTTAGATTTGGCTGCAGTGTTTACAGTCGTGATTTTCTCACAGTCTTCATGCATTCGCCACACCTCCTTGTTTCATTTCTAATCCAGGAAGACTAACGATCACTCATACGGTGACCTTTGACCTCCTGTGACCGAGCTGGCAGTGGCAGCACTTCAGGTTTGAATTAACTGGGATATGCTGGCAGCTATCTGCAGCCTATCAGGCTAACGTCATGCATTTTCCGGTATGGCTTCTTAACTGGAGAGCCTTGATAACCTCTGCAACACGCCTTTGTTTATATGGTGAAAACTTTGTCCTAGAATACCTTTAAGAAGGATAAAGTCTGTACAAATGCTGCTTAAACATACAATAATGAAGGAAAAGCCTCAGAAGTTTGTTATATGTGTGCGATTTTGTGGTATATGAGGCAAATAATTTACTCTTAAAGATGTTCTAATCAGTGTTTTTATATGAACAATGGTTCTTATGTCTAATGTGTAGATCTCTTGCTGGAATGAACCCACAGAGATTCATTTTATACCCTCAGCTCTGTGGAGGTTTATGGGCCATCGTTTTGGGCTTGGTTTTACAACCTACATTTTTACTGTTTTGGTTCACTCTCACCGCTCTCATCAACCTCATTTCCAGCAGCAGGAGCTATTTTCAGCCATCCAGCACCAAACTGCAGACAGGCAAAGCTGGCAGCTCCTGCAGGTGGAGATCATATTAGATCATTTAGTCAGGACTATAAGAGATTATAATGTAAGTGTGAAATTAGATGAATTTATGATCCATGCTGCATTCATTCACACTGTTAGCCATTCATGACAAAATGTGTGTCATCTCACCTCTGACAGGGAGGTAATATAACTTCCCTGTCAGCCCGTCTTCTGATAAATGAGCGCGATGAGGCGATAAAACTGTGAATAACTGGTGCAAGACAGGCATTCGAGACAACGATCTTTATTTGCACATTTGCTGTGAGCAATGTTAAACAGTCAGATAACATAGGGCAAGACAAGGCAGCGCCCATCAAAAATAGGGCCGTGCATAGAAATGCACACACACATACAATAAGGTGTGCTGGTGAAAGTAGTAAATGAAACCATGGGGTTTAAATGCAAGGGCAGTGCATCCAAGAGACCGTCTGTAAGACACAGAAGTACTCAGAGACCGTTAGAGACTCACCACATAACATTAGCCTCTAACCTTAAGCTTAAGCAAAGTATTATACATGCATTTGTTTTGCCATTAGGCAAATGGTACACACAAACAGACTGGGCAATGTCTTTTTCCCTGAGGTACGGCCTCCATCACGGCTATAGGAGGGATGCCAGTCTAAATTTTGTTGCGCTTGTTTAACTACAATAAAGTTCATTCTACTCTAAATTATGTGAATTTGCTTTTTCCTCCCAAAGGAAGTTGGTTCCTTACAGTGAGTCTGTTAAACAGGTAAAATGTTGATACACACAAAATTCCAAATATCATATATTAAAGCTCTCCCTTATTCTTTTACATTGCTAAAGAAATTTAAAAAAAAAAACAACTGCATTTTGGCCAAAATGCCAAATAGTTGTTTGTGTGCAAGACTTTGAAACATCCATGCTGACAGTAAACTTCTCTCTGGCTGTTATCCAGTAACTGCTCACAAAGAGGACATCCGACAGAAACATTAGGAATTCTTTGCAAGTCTCTCGACAATACCAATTTCTCATAATGGCTCACTTTGCGGACGCATCTTTTGTTTGTATCTCCTTTAAATTGCAGATAGTTTTCCCATGTGTAAGAAATGCATGGGGTCTGTTTCCCACACCCCTCCCCTCGTGATATGACTCAGACACGAGATAATTGACATGAATGTTGACTATGCAGCAGGTCAAAGACTCGGTCATAAAGATACAATCACAACCAGAGCTAATGAAGGCTTTCAGTCATAAAAGCCCTGATAGTGAAATGTTATGAAAATATGACTTTAAACTAGCAACACTTGAGGAAACTGACTCGGCTCTTGACAAATGAGGTGTGCTACTTAAAAAATAACACAATAAATTCCAAGCACATGAATTTTCCTCTGCTTGCTTTTCATTGGGTCTTCTTCCCTGCCTTTAGCAGCTCTCTCTCTCTCTGTGTAGCTTTAAATATGACTATATCTTAGCCCTTTTCCCAAGCGAGAAGAGTTTTGGGAAGTTTTTTACCTTAAAAGGCCATGTGGAGTGGAGCGCTGGTTTCCTGTGGGAGGGGTTTCCTCTCTCTAACTCTGGAGCTGGAGGCCCAGCCCATCCTCATCCTCTCTCGGCCCTGCCTGTTTAAAGCACTCCTCCTTCCATTTTTGCACTCCCAGCAAAGTGGTGAGATCCAGCTACAGCCAGATGTGTGTGTATGTGACAGTGTTCATGTGTGTCTGTGTAGGACTCATGCTGACCTTCCTACTTAACAGAAGGTGAAAACACGGTTAAAAGCTGGGAAATGAGAGAGGAACCAAGTAAAGACAGCAGGAGAGAGAAGGAAGCAGGAAAGAATTGGATTGGAGTGTGGGAGGAGACAGGAAATAAATGAGAGGGATTAAGAAGAGGGAAGATGTGTGGTGTGGTGATAATGAACACTACTCTTGTCATCCCCTTTTCAGTTAGTCTGTCAGTCATTCACACAGCACAGAATGAGTCAAATATATTGTCCTTATAAGGCCTGTGCTGAAGATCTGACTGCAGTGCTCCTGGCACAGCAGCTGGTGTGTCATCACTATGAGGTCATTACTACTGTGCCCCTGTCTGACTTCCTGTCTTTTTGTCAGCGCTTATGATTATGATCTACAGGAGTTATTGTGGTTTTATTATGTTTCAGTTTCTGCAGCGTATCTCAGTTTATCCCAGTTCAGTCAGTTTTACTTAGGGCTTTAGCTATCATCACTTCATACTTTTAAATACATTTTATTTGTGACTTCACCTAATATATTTGTGGCTTCTGTATGCCATATAAAGTGGCTCCGTGGTGCATGGTTAACACATTCACGTCATATGTGACAGGTCCCTGGTTCAAGGCCAGGAGGAGCCACATGCTGGGGGAGTCACGTGCTGTTGTACTCCTAGTTCCGGTTGCACGCCCGGATAAACGCGAGCGTTAGCTCACGAAGAGTCTGTGGCCTGTTATCTGTGCCAAATTAACATGTGGCTCCATCCACAATTGTGCACCCATGGGAATTAATAAAAAGTACCTTGTTCTATATGTGTCATAAGCTCGGATGTTGGATTTTTCTGTTCACCTGAAGTCATTTATATGGATGTTCTAAACAAACACAAGTAAAGTTGATCCAGAGCAGCTAGCTCAGGGTTCATCTTTAACAATCAGTTACAGTATTTTTTTTCTAGACATGTCAGTGAGAGTGGATATGTGTAATATGGTCATATCAGCACAGAAGTCCCACTCACCAGCTTCTGCTTGGGAGGAAGCTTGTGAAGAAGAAAGTAGGCTTAAAGGGAGAGTGATAAAGGAGGAAGAGCCCAAAATTTAGCTTGTTTTAGACAGAAAATGCACCAGGGCCTACAATAAGGAAATATAAGGATTATTGTGAGCTGTAAAACATAGAGGGTGACTGTAAGGATTATTGGTTGCATCATTAAATTGCAGCTGGTCAATGGAAACTCTACGATGTTTCCCTGGATTTTTTCTCTTTACTCAGGGAATATTGAACAGATTGAAGTACTGATAATGTTCTAATAAAACACCAAACACCACCGTTTAATTGCTTTAATATTTATTTTAGATATATTTGTCATAACTTCCTTTTAAGCCTCTAATTTTTCTGCGTAGTCTGTGACTCTTTCTGCCTTTGCATGTCCTGTTCTTCCTCGAAAGGTATACGGCTCATTAGTCGGGAATGTTCTGTCTTGTTTTATACACAGGAAGTTGTTGCATAATGAAAAAGTCACAGACAGTGAGTGGGTAATGGTGTAATTGCTTGAATGATCATCAGTCATAATCGTCGATATTTCATAATAATGGCAGCTCGTTTGAGCCCAACCCAAGTTTCTTGTTTATATCAGGATATTTTTTGAATGAATATTCTTTATTGTCATTGTCACAAGTACAATGAAATTGAAAGATGTCTCCGGTCAGTGCAACATCACGAAAGATAAATACTTAAAAACTATAATAAATAGGATATAAAAGATAGAAATACATATAAGATACAGTATTCTCATACAGTAAATACACCCAAGCAATCCAGGCCTAAGGCCCCATACAGACACTCAACATACGACCTAGTTGATATATCACTCAAACAATCAATCACTCAGTCAATTTGTTAGCGCATCCAACAAAACATGTCTGAAAGCATTCCAACATCAAGGGCACAAATGACAACAGGGGCAATGAAAGTCATCTACTTTTAGTAGCATTGAGACATGATATTGCAATTGGGTAGAAACTGTGTTTGAGTCTGTTAGTCCTTGTGTATGTTGTTCTATACCGTTTACCTGAAGGCAGCAGTTCGAACATGGAGTGTCCAGGGTGTGAGGTGTCCTTTATGATGTTATGGGCTCTTTTGAGGCAGCGGGAACTGTGTAGGTCTTTCAGTTTGAGGAGAGGGCAGCCGATTGTCCTTTGGGCAGCGTTGATTACTCCCTGGAGTGCTTTCCTCTGAGCCACTGTGCAGCTAGCGTACCATATGCCTATGCAGTACGTTAGTATGCTTTTGATGGAGGCTCTGTAGAAAGACACCAGCAGTCTCTGTGTGATGTTGTTCTTCCTAAGCACTCTCAGAAAGTACAGTCTCTGTTGTGTCTTTTTCAGTAGCTCAGAGGTATTCACACTCCAGGATAGTTTTTTTCAGTGCTAATATTAGTGTATTCCTGAAAACTGAGCAAACACTCTGGTGTAGTAGGTCACAGTGGAAGAGCTGAACCGGAGAAAGTAAAGTCACCTCACTCCCAGATCGCACCACTTCACATATGAGCAGTCATTTTCACGCTTATGCTCACCACCTGAACCTGAGTGGCAGGTTTAGTCTCTAGGTGACCTGACAACAATTCTTCATTACACAGTGACTCATTGTGCTGTGATTACAGAGTTACTGAGCTTAAGTATTATTGCAAAGGCGTTGGAAATAATTGGGATTAATTTAAAAGCTGATTGACTTGACTGAGACTTACTCCATTCATTGCAACACGTTCATCAGGACATTTGGGTTGGGCAGCTTCTGAATTCAAGATGTTCGAACAAAGGTAGAATTTGTAAAACACTAAAACGTGAAATGAGGTCACAACATGCAGCTGCGTCTGCGATTTCACCTTAATCGGTGCCCGTAACAATGTGTTTACTTACCCCAAAGCAAAGAGAAGTTGAGACATGCCAGGTCAATTCTGATTGGCTAGCTGTGAGTCAAACATTTCTGAAATGCCTGTGGAGAAAGAGTGTGTAAGTACTAATCACCTTGAGGGGATCTATACATGGGGACATGCATTAATTTTTTTTAAGTCCCCTCAAAGTAAATAATCAGTTTAGGGCAGGTTTATATTTGAGGTTGGTTAAAAGTATGGTTATGGTTAAAGCACAAGTCAAGAAAATGTAAGTCATTAGAATATTTTTTGAAATAACTGCACGTATGTGTCTGTGTGAGTGGGTTAGGAGAGGTGGATGGGAGGCTTCTGACGTCATTTAACCTCGTCGTCATACAGGAAACATGCCTCCGCCCGTACAGACTCTGAGTTACAAAGGGAATGTGCCTCACCATCTGTGCATGTGTGTCTGTGTGTGCGTATCACCAGAGTCCAGGTGGTGTCCTGTCTAGCAGAGTCATGAGCTTTGTTTCCACCCCAAGGCCACAGGAGTTCACTTACGCACATGTACAAAGAGTACCTCTTGTTCTGCTGAAGGGACTGGAGGTTCAGTTGTGCAATAGCTTTGATGCCGTTTTGTTTAGCTTTGCATTAGGAACTCCAGTGCAGAAAGTCCTGCCTTTTGGCTGCTTTATCCTCTCCGGTATTCTGTTCTCCATCAAAAATAATGATAAAAAACATTCACTTTCATTGGCTGCTCTGCTTGCATTTGCAAAATATCTTCATGTTTAGTCTGGGCCCCTCCGCAGCATTTCTGCGGCTAAGCTGCTGAAAGAGAAAGCATACTTGGAACATCGGGAGAAAATATTGAAGACACTAAATTATACTCTTGAATTACTGGCTGAGCAGTCGGGTGGAGCAGGGCTACATTCACACAGTATGTGTAAGAGACTTAAAGCTGCTGCTTCTCAAACCAGAGCAACTTCTGCTGCTGCTGTATTTACACGCATAGATGTCCAGAGTCAGTGCTTTCAGGTTTTATGTGATTATCTTGGTAACTGTTGTAATTAAGACATGAATTTAAAGGCTCTTTATTAAGAGAAAATATTCTCATATGTTGAAAAACCCTGACATAGAATGTCTGTAGAGAGTCATTTAATCTCTATAGATGATTGTCCTCCAGAATTCAGTTTTTTAAAGACAGCAAACACGCAGCAGAGATTTGAAATCCAGCTGGCTTCACATAAATCTGGTTTAGTCTTTGTCCTGAGACCTAAACTAATGTCAAGAAAAGCTACTCTGCTGTTTCACTAATACAAGCAAACTGACCGCTTCACAACAAGATGACATGAAGGTGAAGCACACGACAGGTAATCTAGACAAGATTAATTTTAGACAGGAGAAAACACAACTTTAAACTGCTCCAGCTGTGTTCACTTCTTAGCTGCAGTCACCTTGAAATGTTGCCAGATGCTAAGCGACAACTTATAATGAACAAAATTGTTCTGTACAGATGAGCTGCTGGATGAGAATTTGTCAAGTTGGTCACACAGACTTCTAGTACAATTTGTCTCTGAGTGGATCTGTACATCAACATTGTTCAGTTCCAGCCAATTGGACCGGCTTCAGGTGTTCAGTTCAGACTCTAATGTTTAGTTAAATTTTCAGTTTTTTACCACAAATTATCCATAAAATATTGACATAACCACTGTGACTAATGGGGACTGTTTTTAACCCTGGAGATTGGTCTTTTTGTATGGTGGCCCTGAGAGGCCAAACAGACTGAAACTGAAAACACCAGAAAAACGCTGCAAAAGCACACAAAACACAACGGAAATTGGAAAAATGAAAACGAAAACAGAAATAGGAATAACAGATTTACAAAAGCAAAAGTGTTTCTGGGGAGACAATAACCCGATGGACCAGTTGCAGGAACCAAAATATGCTAGGTAAGCGTGTAGGCTAATAGTTAGCCTACACACTTACCTCTCATCTTTTCTTTCCTCACAAAACCGATAGATCCTCCACTTATTTTAAGTGTCTCCCAGCGCAATTCTTATCTCTCTATTATTAGAGTCTTGACCTTTCATTATAAACCACACTGAAGCAACTTTTGGGATGATTTGGTGCTATATAGATAAGATAAAATGGAACTAAACTGAAAGGAAATTTAACTTTGAATTTGTTTTTTGCCTTGAAAGTTGCAGCTTGGTATTTACTGATTTATTGATCAACCTTAGATCCACTTCAAAGAAAGACCCACTAATGCTGGCTAGCAGCTAACAGTGGCAAAAACAGCAGAGCTTAGCAACAGAAAAACTCAGGATATCCACAACAACAAGTGAGCTTCACAGACTCATCGGCTCATATCAGACTCCTTTCACAAAGTCTCCAGAGAAAATAGACTTGGAAACCTGCTGAGATGAACAAGGAAATGACTCACTATAGATGAAAGGTGGCCAGAGTTGTTTGTCTTACAGTGGCCACCATAGATAGGATTTTGCACTTTAATTGAGAGGAGGCATAAAACAGAATTCAGTTGACTGCAACGTCTGCGATCTGCTGATGTCTAGCTGTGATATTTTACAAAGAGCACCTTTAAAATCAAACAAATCTGTCCCTCAAATCTTTCCAGTTCTTTGTACATTCCCTCATGTCCATTCTGATGAAATAAAGGCATGAATAACAATTTCCAATTAACAGCGTGGTACGAAAGAACTCACATTGGCAACTTGAAAGTGATAAAAGCAAGAGTGAGTCAACATGAGTCTCCAAGGGGAAGGCTGACTCACATATTAAGCCATGACAGATAGAAGATTTTGCAAAAGCGTCAAGGAGGACCTAGAGTTTCCATTACCACAAATCTGTTGAGGGCACAAGCACTACCTTCTCTTTATTAAGTTGGAGAAAATTGTCAAATATCTGATTTTTGATACAGTCCAAGCGCCTATGGAAGATCTATAACTTAGAAAACAAAACATATAGTGCTGAAAAGAGAGCAGATGTAACAGAAACAGTAAAGGCCCCAAAAGAGGACCCGAACTTACAAGCAGCCACAGGATCGTTCAGACAAATATGAAGAAAATAATTAAAAACAAATCTACAGAATACATGAAAATAAAGCTTTTATTGGTGTAACGAGTCTTACTGAACCACTAGTTTAACATTAGCCAACCAGTCCTGGGTAATATATGCGCATGTGTCCATGCAAATACAAACTCATGCAGGTCTTTTCTCTTCAGGGCCATCCATCTTTCTGCATATTTCTCTCTCTGTGTAGGCGAATGTGGACACTGGTCTCCATTCTTTGCACAATCTCTCAGTCTGATTTCGTCCCTCAGTCATCAAACTGAAGTATCAGGTACACAGAATGCAGAGCTCAAGTTTCAGAAAGCATGCCGTAATCCATCGTCACGCAGATGATCACACTTGAAGAAGTGCAGCAGGGAAATTATCATAGAGTTATAAAACCAAAACAGCTTTATGATACTCTGACAAAGGCAACATGTGAAGGCTGAATCATCAAACTACCCTGTACTACTGTGGCACAAACTAATCTCTGAAAAAAGTATCTTTGCATCTGTCTTCCATACGAGTTTCCTTTATGTCTCCTTTCAGACCACATCAATGCCTCTATTCTGTTTTAGTCTTCTTGACACAGTAATGAATTGGGATAAGCCAACACCCTCACTTTAAATGGCTTAAAAGTCACAATAGAGCGATCACATCATGGAAACTTCCTTTCTATAGTCTCCTTTCTACCTGTCTCCTTCTACTTTGCCCGTCTATCTCTGTTTGTCTTATATACGCACTCTCTAAGGCTTTGAGTGCGAGATGCTGTGTGCCAGCAGGACTTGTAGCCATTGACAGGGGGTTAAATGTGGAAACAGGACCTGCGCGTCTGATCTCCGTCTCTTTGTGAAAACATAGCAACCCAAATAAGGAGATCGTCCACGGCTGAAGAGCGGAGCAGCCAGACCATTCCTGAGAGCGAGCTTGGATGGGTTTGATAGGGTGGAGTGTGTGTCTAAGAGAGTGATAGCCAGGGAGTAAGGATGGAGTGGACGCAGAGTGGTGAGTGGCTGAATGAAGAGAGGAATGGACAGAGAGTGAGAGGATGGAGAAAAGTGATGGATGTAGGGAGGGAGGGGGAAACATGGGAGGAGGATGGCGATAGGGGTGGTGAGTGGAGACTGGAGGCAGGTTCTGTTGAAGTTTAAATAACCATCCTTATAGGGCTTGACTCTCCATCTCTGTTCACAGCTCTTTCTGTCTCCTTCCATCTGTCTCTCCTTTTCTGTCTCTGCCTCTCTTGCTTTCTCGCTTTCTCTGCAGCTTTGTTCAGCTCGAGCTTTCTCCTGCACTGCAAGCAAGGCTGAATCTCCTACATCTCAGCAAGAGCCCAAACTTTTAACGGTGCGTTTGAACATCTCAGAGGGAGAAAATCCAGCCGAGCAGCCACCATGGAGGCCATCAAGAAGAAGATGCAAATGCTGAAACTGGATAAGGAGAATGCCATCGACCGGGCCGAGCAGGCAGAGACAGACAAGAAGGCGGCAGAGGACAAATGCAAGCAGGTGGGAAAGACAGAGCAAGAAAGAGATGGATCACAAGGGATTCCAGCGCATATAGAAAACATTTTAGATATTTTTTAGGGATATTGATCTGATTTTGGAAATACGCAACTAGAACTGTATATTAAGCAAAAATGTATAGATTAAGTTTATAGTTTACTTATAGATTTACTGATTAGTTGCAACTTCTGAAGCGAAATTTATTTCAAAACAGTTTTTCATGAAAAAAGAAATGTCCACACCCAGTAAATGTGCTTTTCTCTGAAGACTTTTCTTTCTATCCAGTTCTTAAACTAATCACGACATTCAAACCATACCAGACATACCTACAAGGACACGGTGTGTAAACAGTTCTTACATTTATTTATTCTACATTCTTCACAGTTAATTTACTGGTTTACTTTGCTGGGAAATATTTTAGGAAGTAGTTTAACTTTTTTTTCTTTTTCTTTTCTGAGGAATGCCTCATAGTACAGATGATCCAACCACAGGTCCAGGAAAGTTTGGAAGTTATTAAATTGCTGACTTTGGATCAAATGAGGTGCAAATCGTTGCTTTCAGTTTCCACTCGTTACTTTTTTATTCTTTAAACAAAGCTGTACTAAAGGAGATCTGCAGGAAAACAGTAGTTTGAACTTCTCTTCACTTGAACTGGTCAGCACCACCGGTACACAAGTGATGAGACCACCCAGGACCAGGATTTGGTCTTTGGGGAAAGAAAACAAGTCCACCTCAACCGCTTTATAAAGAGGACCTATTTAAAAGAACAGCCATTATGGAGACTGTGTGACCCTTAATAAGCATGCAAATGGACATGCATAGACACACAAATGGAGGATTAGACACACGTGCATGCGTGCACACACACACACACACACAACTTATGGTTCCAGGCGTCTGTGTGTTCTCGCTGATAACAGCTGTATTTTTAGAGCCCAGAAGAGATCGGCAGTGTGGGACACAGCAGGGTTATCAGATGTACTTCATGGACTCAGAGGGGAACACTGATTAGGGGGAACAGCTAACCCTGAGAGAGAGAGAGAGAGAAGAAAAGGGAGAAAGAGAAAAGAGATTAGACCGCATACCAGAGTTCTTGTCATGAGAGGGTGATGCCATTTAAATAAATGTTCTCCAAACATCATAAACACAGTTCTGCTTGCAAATTAGCCACCGCAGCTTTATCAGTTGCTTAACTTGGTTTCCTTTCAACCATCATTTTGCTCAGCAGTTGTTAACTCGATAAAAGTTTCATCATTATATCTTTGCAAAGGTTCATTCATCTGTGAGAATAAATATGATGGTCTCAGTGCTCAGATGAATGCAAATAGAATAGAATAGAATAGAATAGAAGAACCGACCATACCAGACTCCATCAGAATAGAATAGAATAGAATAGAATAGAAAAGACTACACCAGAATAGAATAGAATAGAAAAGAATAGAATAGAAGAACCGACCACACCAGACTCCATCACCATAGAATAGAATAGAATAGAATAGAAGAACCGACCACACCAGACTCCATCACCATAGAATAGAATAGAAAAGAATAGAATAGAAGAACCGACCACACCAGACTCCATCACCATAGAATAGAATAGAAAAGAATAGAATAGAAGAACCGACCATACCAGACTCCATCAGAATACAATAGAATAGAAAAGAATAGAATAGAAGAACCGACCACACCAGACTCCATCACCATAGAATAGAATAGAAAAGACTACACCAGAATAGAATAGAATAGAATAGAAAAGAATAGAATAGAAGAACCGACCATACCAGACTCCATCAGAATACAATAGAATAGAATAGAAGAACCGACCACACCAGACTCCATCAGAATACAATAGAAAAGACTACACCAGAATAGAATAGAAAAGAATAGAATAGAAGAACCGACCACACCAGACTCCATCAGAATAGAATAGAATAGAATAGAATAGAATAGAATACCAAATCACCGAACAGAACAGAGACTAGAATAGACCAGACCAGAAGGGAATAGAACAGAACACAAGAGAACATAACAGACCAGACCACACTATACTAGAATAGAATTGAATCGAATCAAATCGAATCTAAGAACAGAAAAAAACAGAGACTAGAATGGACCAGGCCAGACCAGAATAGAATCCAATCCAATACAACACCAGGCCAGACTACACTACACTAGAATAGACTAGAATAGAATAGAGGTTCATCTAAGGTTTTCATGCTAAACTGAGTTAAAATGAAAAAAACAGCACTAACAGTATCCTTTGTTTTAGTTGGAGGAGGAGTTACTGGATCTGCAGAAGAAGATGAAGCAGACGGAAGATGAACTGGACAAATTCTCTGAGGGCCTGAAAGATGCTCAGGAGAAACTGGAACTGTCTGAGAAGAAAGCTGCAGATGTGAGTGAACGGCACGCACACACACAGGAGGGTTCGGTGTCACTTCATTTTCAGGACACTTTACTCAAAGTTAAACTAGAAATCAAACTGCCAAATAACCATGACCATTACAGTCACTGAATCCTTGAATCCCGTAAAGAAGAACAAAGGATGTTAATACTTGTTTCATCTGACTCTGGCATGCACACATTACTGTGGCACTACTGAAAACTAGGGACCATTCTTCCACAGCTGGACTCTTTCTAAGCCGGCACCAGCTGTGGCTTTGCTTTGATCCTCGGTGAACGATTTGGAGCACTTCAGAGACAGTTACATTCCTGTGCAGCCACTCCTGAAAGATGAGCACACGGTTAAACTATAATCCCTTCACCCAAACACACACACACACACACACACACACACACACACACACACACACACACACACTGTAAGCCTCATCATGACATATGTTCTGACATTTACAACAAATTGCATGCAGATGTTGCAATCATGATAGCAAAGGGACAAACATGCAAAAAATATAAGAGTTTTTCATTTTGTGCCACTTCACATGTTCTAATACAATTTACTAAAGGTGATAACTAAAATTAAAACAAACAACACAAAACAGTTTATATGCCTAAATTCACTTTTGGTACTTTAAGGATTTTTAAATATTTTAAGTATTTATGATGCTTTTGGACTTTAACTAAATAAATTATGTAGCATTTAAAAGTCAGTTTGATACATGAATGTGCAAGTTATGGGCACATCTAGGACACAAGGGGAGATAATTAGTCAATAACCTGCCTCTTGTAAGCTCACTGCATTGCACTTACAAGAGACAGGGAACAAGACGACCACTCACTCGCTGTGAATGCAGCACTATTACTTGGGCTGTTCTTACATCAGTGGAAATCAGTGCAGTCCCACATCAAACAGACTTTGTTCTAACGACTTAGCAGGTTTAATAGCATTTCATGTCCAAGCTGACTAATTTGAACATTTGGAAGCTATTATGTTTTTTTAATTCTTCGTTAAGAAGCACACTGCCTACATATCCAACAATGCATTTCAACCTCTAGCTGTAGCTTCAGGTAGCTTAACCCACAAACTTCAGGCATGACTAAGGAGGCGGTGAAAGAAGTCTGATAAGCTTTTTTTATTTCTAACTTCACACCACCAAATTACTTTATTGTCAAACTCGCAGTCTTGCAGTCAGAGCCAAATGATGGAGACACAGCTGGACCAAAAGCTGTAAACAGACTTCCCCTTTAACTAAACTCAAACTTGCAATGGCAACATTTTTTGGCTCTGGAGTATTTACTTTTTCTCATGTAAAGATGTAAATAAATGTAACCACCACTGAGAAATCCTATATGGATCTTGTTTGTGGACAGAAACAGTTAATTGAGTAAATGTAGCAGAACACTGGAATTGGCAGTTCTCCTGAGCCTAATCAGCTGCAATCTGGGAAAGGCGGTCATATTTTAGATTGGCATCACCACAAACCACATGGTTGTATATCTGTCAGTGGTGATTCATGCAGCACAGCTGTGTGTTTGCTTGCTTGTGTCCGTTACTGTGTGTTTGTATGGGTGGAAGGGGGAATCACATATATCACAAACATACAATACTGTTTACAGTATACCTGTTTATCAGTTAAATGGCATTTTAATAAAAAGTAGGGGAAAGCAGTACCACAGCATTACGAAGCAAAGTGAGCACAGAGAGAGAAGAGTCATGCACAAACCTCCCCCACCTTCCACTAAGATGTGGTATTGTTTTAGTCTCATGGAGGATATCCCAGGGAAATGTGATGTTGCACTAAACACAAAGAGAAAGGAAGTGCCTGCTATATAGACATAGACCTAGGGGCTGAGACATGCTGGTTTATCCTCACGCAGTGATTAAATAAACTCAGGATGGTTCTGAGAAGCCTCACATATAAACTGGGTCAAGTGGGCCCCTTGAAAACCCAGAGCATGACCTGTAGCTATCACTCTTGGGTGTCCTGTAGTGTTTGGAAAGAGAACTCAAGCAGTGTGAGTTGTGTTAAAAAATAGATGTCCACTATGGCATTTTTTTTTAGATTTACCACAGAGTACAGAGTGACATCAAATTATGAAGTCTGCTCTGCTCCACTTCCATGAATTCCCCTCCACATGTCACTTATTAGAGGAAGCAGTCAAGTCATTACGCATCTGAATTCACACCGACCAAAATTGGAAACCTGAAAACGACTGGGAAAACAGAGGAATGAGCCAGCAGCTCCTGCAAGCAAACCGTTTATGATTCATGAAAAAGGGCACCAGAGCAGACGTGCTGATATTTAGGTCATCACTGTTTATTGCTAGCTCAAGCCACCAGACGAAGAGTCTATCCTTATAGATCTAAGTACTTAAACACAGTGCAGTGAAAAGTAAAGTTAGCGCATGTGGTCTTGGTACAGGCATTGATTACACCAATCACAGCAGCAACAGTCGCAGTTTTAGGGCAAAGCTGGTCAGCCGGGCGGAGAGAGCAGAGAACAGGCAGGGGGGGCTCTGGTATGTGAGGAATGTAGCTAAGGCAAACAGAAAGGCCCACACTCCTGTGTCTAATGAAATCAATGCTTCCAGCTTTTCTGGTGCAAGGGCCAAATCAGAGAGAGAGCAGCTCAATCAACACATGAGACTGACTGTGAGACATGTTCTTCTTGTTGAGAACAGCAGGACTGAATCTGAGATGAGCCTCGGCTGAAATCTGCTGGCCTACTTGCCCGTCCGCCCGACATATTCAAGCTCCCAGGCTGATCGTGTGAATAGGAGCCGATGGGGGGTAAACACAGGCAGGGCAAGCAGTGAAACATGAAAAATGAAGAATAAATTTGATTTACACCCACACAATGCACATCATCAGTCAGCAGGGAAGTGGTTCATGTATTCTGTATTTGCTCTCTGCTTCAAGACAAACACTAACACATTTCTATTTAGAGAGTTGCGGGTTTACTGAGAGGTCAGAAGTTGGAATGTTATATATATATATATATATATATATATATATATATATATATATATATATATATATATACACATCATTAATGTAAGGGCAGTGCTGAGTTATCAGCTAAGGCTTGGCTATCAATTTCTGTCCATAAACTGTTCTGTACAATCTAGATATCAGCTAATTAATGGTAACTAAGTAATAAAATACTGTAAGCTGTAATATAATACACCAAATGGCACCAACAGCATAAACACAGTGGAGGGGTCGAGCTCAGTGACTGCAGTTAGTGAATGTGAGGCCAACCAGAGATATCAGCTAGAGATGCCTGTGTCTGGATGCCTGTCTATCAAAGAAGTTACACCCCTAACTCCAGTACCCATGAGGATGTTACAAAAAAGACTAGACTCCCATGAGTTGATATTAGATGGGGAAATCTTATTTTTTTGCATGAGGCTGTAGACATGTTTCTTAATGCTCTGAAAGCTCGGTATTTGAACATGGAGTCTTGTTTTTGGAACCAGCAGCACTTTTTTGCACTCCTACATTAGCTACCCCCTTTTTTTCTTTTTGGCTTAGTGGCTTAGGTTACTGGTTAGTGTGGGTGTCAACCCAAGATAACTGACTACATCTGGAGGGTGCCGGGGCCACATATGGCCACATTCTTTAAGCAGCATACAAGTAATCACGTGTCCTCAGCAAAAACAGTGTGTGTACTCCTTTGGGCACCGGTGGTGTCTTATTCGACATAATGAAAATTTTGAAAAGGATTTAGAAATATATTAGAGGTTCACTAATCATCTTGGGCTGTTTAAATGGCCTGCAACACACCAAGGAATACTTATTCTGACGTCTTCTTTTAAATTCCAGCACACCAGTCACAATTTCTGCTCTTTGCCCACTGAAATAATCTAGGTGTTTATTGTCATATTGAGCAGGGGCATGACATTCTATTACACAAGTGGTCACTTGAGACCAGATGCTGTAAATAAAAGATGGATATAGCCATCGTGACCTTACCCGTTGGTTTGTGCAGACCTGGTGAGAAGTCTCACCATTTTTTCCCTTTTTTTAGAGCTTGAAGTGACCGTATATGGACGAGAAGATCTAGAGATAGGTTATCAGCTAACAGTAGCAACCTGGGTTAGCTGCGTGTATCTGTAGACTGCCATATTATTTGTCTGATTACTGCATTAAAATTGCTGAAAAAACACACCAACATCTCAAATATGGCCGAGAGGTCTATTTCAGAGACCTCCTCATATTAGGTAAGATCGGATTTAGCAGATAGTATAGCAACCTAGCTGGCATATGTTTGCTCAGTGTGACCATGGGCCTAGTTGTGCATCACTTTAGTTAATTAAAATGGGTCATAAAAGGAAAAAACAAACAAACAAAAAAAACCCGCGTTAGTATCTGGCTTTAAACATGCTTATTTCTGCAGTGAAGTTTAGTATTTGAACATTTGAGCCAATTAAATTTACCTGCTTTTAGCAAGCCTCAAGTGGCAATTTAAGGTATTGCCGTTTTTGGTACTTTACTGCTAGCTTCACCTCTAGAGGTTGCCCCTTGCTCTACATCAGGGTAGGCAACTCCAGGCCTCGAGTGCCGGTGTCCTGCAGGTTTTAGATGTGTCCTTGATCCAACACAGCTGATTCAAATTGCTAAATTACCTCCTCAAAATCTCATGAAGTCCTCCAGAGGCCTGGTAACGAACTAATCATTTGATTCAGGTGTGCTGACCCAGGGTGATATCTAAAACCTGCAGGACACCAGCACTCGAGGCCTGGAGTTGTCTCCCCCTGCTCTATATTCATGTCAAGAATAATAAGGATACTTGCACAGTCTGAGCCCAACTAACCCTAGCATGCCATTTTGAAATATGCATGTGCCATCAGAGAAGAAAAAAAATCAATTGATAGAAAGTCCGGGTCATTCAGTGTATTCAGGTAGTCAGGTGACCTCAGTTTTTGGGGGGCATGTTAACTGAACCTGGATCCGGTCAGGTAAAGCTGCCTCGGATCATTAGTGTTGCCCCCACAGGCTTGTACAGTAGATGCATGTGGATGCATCACTTTATCTGCCTGATCCACTGATCATTCTGGAAGAAGACAAATCTGGACTCATCAGACCACGTGACCTTTGTCCTATCTTTATGCCCCATAGCAAACACAAGCCTTTTTTTTCTCCATTGAGCCTCACTGATAAGTGTTTCTTCCTCACTAGTTTTAATCATTCTCCTTAGCTGTATTCTGTGCTTGATGCAGGCCAGTTGTATGACCCCTCTGAAATGGAGCAACAGCTTCTCTGTGACCACGTGGTCGTTTAAGGTTAAATAACCTGTTGCCATCCAAAACACATTAATCGCTGCTGCTTAGGTTTGGATTTCCACCATGAAGTTAGAATGGTATATGCAGAGTGGCACTTTAACCAGTAGTCCACGATGACAGAATGAAATATAATTGTGTGGGGGTTTTTAAAAGAGGAAATACTCAAATTATTCACTTCACTGGAGGCAGTACAAACTCAGGGGAAATTTAACTGTCACATCAAGTTTGTGTGAGACAACTAAACAATGGACACTGCGCCTTCACAATGACTGAAAGTAATTCATCCTGGCTCTCCTTTTTCTTTTCAAAGTCTCGCAGCAGTGCTCACATCAGTCACAGGGATCAGCTTTTTACACACACTCACTCACTCTCAAGCCCCGCCCTCTTCGGCGTCATCGACCCAATCACTCACTCTCCTCCTCCGCCACAGTCTGGCGCTCTTCTCACCGCGCAGCTTATTCTGTATGCTCCTCAAACTCTAACTGAAGCTGAGTCCGGACCAAAACGGCTACCTACATTCCCGAGGACCACTTTCTGCGCCGCTCATGAACTTTTCATTCCTACAATCCAGAAGAAACACTCGGGGAACACCTGGACACTCACGCTTCCTAGTTATATAACTTTTTGCTGCACTTGAGTGACTCCTTTACATTCCTCATACTTTATCTCCGGACTCACGCCTATTTTTCTCGTTTTTCCTTTCTTTTTTTTTTTTTTTTTTTTTTAAATCAACGAACAAAAGTCTTATTTTTCTGTTACTCAACTACTCTGAATAGACCAAATAAGCAGGAATCAGTGGCCTCGTTTTTGCACAACATATACATAGTCATAACTGTTTTATTTTTTTACGTTTAGTCTTAAGTTAAGTAAGGAAACAGTAAACAATGGCAGGTGTGAACTCTCTGGATGCTGTGAAGAGAAAGATTCAGTGTTTGCAGCAGCAGGCCGACGACGCAGAAGATCGGGCTCAGGTCCTACAGAGAGAGCTGGACAGTGAACGGGAGCTCCGGGAAAAAGTGAGACAATCAACTCCTCTATTGTTCTAGCTTTTTCTATTGTCGCCATTTCCCATGTATTATAATCATTAAACACGGACTGAATTGTTCGTATTCGCCTCTCGGGCTCTAGAAAGTCTTATTAGTCTCATGTCATTGATTCACTGGTGGCGGGCGTGAATGTGCCACAATGCAAGGCGTTGGTCTGCAACGAAAAAAAAGTTTGGATTCCTACAGCTCTTCGCGCATGCTCCGTGTGACTTGAAGGCCGCTGTGAAACTACAGTGATTAGACCACGTAGACAGCGTTGAAGTGATTGTGCAAATTGTGGCGAATCTATTAGCCTGACCAGTTTATTTCTTTTAAAGTCAAACAATTCTTGTGTTAATTGTATCATAATTGTGACTATATTTTCAGTCAGATTCCATTTGGTTTGCGGGTTAATGGGACAATGTTTTGGACTTGGAATTTCAATGGAATTCACTTTTTAACACTGATTTGCTCAAAGGCACTTCGGCAAGGGTGGCTGTTTTCCCTCGGCAGCTGTCTGATTGAAGGGCTGACCCTCGGGCCTCCACAGATGATCGGAAAATACAGGGCACAGTTAAAGAGTGTCTCCTCTGTTATTAGGGACACAAAGGAGTAGCTCTAAAAATGTTGCTGTTTTCAGCTAGAAGCAAAAGATCAGCTGCTTCATTGATCAGTCAATCAACAGTCAGTAACAGTTGAGATCACCTTTAAGTTTTTTATTATAAAACTGTAAATTGGTGAAGTTGAACAATGAAACAACTGAAAGCTGTTTTCCACACCTCTTTACATTAAACTGTAAAGTTTGGGTTATTTGCTCAGCTTGGGCTGAAATTAGTCATTGCTAAAGTTCCACAAATTGAGCGTCTTTAACCATTGCCTTCAATGTGTCAGATGTGACTCATATATTGAGTAATTGGCGGGTCTGTCACCTGCCTGTCTCTTGACTGTGCCCACATCCGAGTTTTATGGCTTCACATGCAGAAAAGGTAGTGGCTGGAGGGGAGAGAGAGAGAAACGCTTAGTAGCAGCACAGTTAGGCAACATTTTTTGACTCGTTTCACGTGCTGCTTTATGGCTCACGGTGCCATACTTTTTGCATAGGAGTTATTTTAATGATAGGACAATGAGAAAGACTTCAGGAGGGTGGGAGGGGAAGGTGTGGCAGTAAAGATATGGCAGCTGAACTGATGAAAGGAGTTGGGCCTGCTGCAAGGCAAAGCCCTTTGTTACAGGATGGCTATTAGGTAACAGGCCACCTTTTTAATTTGGCCAATGGGCGTGTGGGTAATTATTTTGGTATGGACTCACATACCGTATCGGTTTAAGAAGTTTGGCTTCATAGTTGGCTTGTTTGTGTTGCAGTTTGTGGTTGTTCAGTGGGTGCTTTGTGTACTTTACAAGTGTTTCTGTTCAATGTTTGTGCAAACTGCAGCATGAACTTCAAAACACTGACACAGGAATGGTAACTGAATGAATGAATGATATGGGGATGCCCCGTATAACTACATCTGCTGTCAGGGTGCATGTGTGGTCTCACATCAATGAAGAGCTGAAAGGGTTGTGTTTTTTTTTAAGAAATTAATTGTTAGAAAATTTTTTATTGCATATGAGACAGACTGGCTGGTCAGTTTGGTCCAGCATTTCAAAACTGATGAACCAGGTTTCAGAGGTGGACTTATAGTTGTTGACCAGTACTTATAAGTATGTCTTGTATAGTGTGTTTACACTGAAATGGGAGGGTGTGGTTAAACTCTTATCTTCAGAGTGGATGCTGCATTTAAAAAAATTTTTTCATTCCTGTCAGGATTAACGTGCACAAGCAGTTTGATGTCCCACATGTCCCTCCATTCAAAGTCGAACACAGGGGTGCAACTGTGTGGCGAGGCTGGTGTGGTCCCATGTGTGAATAATTAGGACAACCTGGAGTTATTCCTTGGCACAGAAAATCCTTCTGAGTGCGGGGAGATCAAAACAAGAACCTTGCTGCGTGTAATGAATCATTCTTTAAAAATGTGTGAGGGAGTACAAAAACGTTGGCTACGTCTCTCGCTGATAAAGAAAATTGCTTCATGTTATTGTGGTTTTGACGCTTCTGGGGATGTTTCTTAACCTCTCGGTAATGATTTAAGGTTGTAGTCCTTTGACTACAACTTGTGATGCTTTTTGTTTAAAGCCACTATTTCTCTACATGAATTCGTTCAGTTTTCGCAGCAGAGTCGGGTCAGAGGTGATCGTTTTGACTGTGTTCGGAGTCCTGTAAAGAGCACAGATGAAGCAGATTAGTTGTTTTTGGAACATGGAAGCAAATTTGAGTGCTTCTCCTTCTGTCAGGCACTTAATAATGACAAGATTAGTTTAAACAATCAGTCATGACCAAAATAAGAAAAAGAGACGGGGAAAAAATATCTGCTTCCTTTTCTGAAATTGAGGCTGTTGTGAGGACAACTTACAGTTGCCATGGTGAGCATCAGTGTTTCACCACACGCAAGTTGAAATACAGAAATAAATATAAAAAGGGAAGTGGAATTCTTACTGAGGAATCCCCACGCACGCCCTCCCTCCGACTGACCCTCCCAGGATGTCGGCTGCCGACCCTGGTCCAGTACTTCCTGCGCTTCTACTCCCAACACTTCCTGTCCCCTGGCTCCAGCCCTGATCAACAGGAAGATTACTGTGCTCGGTGAAGTTGGTATTTCTACATTGATGTGCCACTTCATCTTTAGTGTCCTGTTATGTTCTTATAGTTACTAACACTATTCTCTCCATGTAGAGCAGAAGTCTGCAGTCTTTTTTTGCACTACAACATTTAATTAGACACACTGAAGTTGCATCCTACGCTTATGGCAACTGTATTTGTTTACTTGCATCTCATATCGAGAGTAAATTGCAGGAAGCCATTCAAAAAAATGCTTATCGTGAAAAACGACGTCCCCACACTCATCTGCTGAGCTAAAGGTGTTCGTTTGTTGCTTTGTGCGGTCAGCTAAGGCTTTCTGCTGGGCCTCTAGGAGTCTCCAGCAGATTCTGTGGAAAGAATTACTTCCTGATTTCACTGTTTTCTTTGGACTTTCTCCCTGGGAATAGCTCAACTTTCCAAATATAACTGCCACATGTTGATACTTTTTGGCAGTCGCTGGCATCCTGGGGAACACTCCCATGTAAGTGGCTTGTGGCTTTGCTGATTATGCAGGCCAAGGCTGAGGGTTCTCATTCAAACGAGGAGTGGGTTATATTTGTTCGGTTAGTCCTAGCACAGGCGAATTTGCTGTAATGTCGTTAAATAGCATGTATACAGCACCAAGTTGTTTGAACTGCTTTTAGAGTCCATGAAAGTGAGTCACTTCAGCGAGTCTGTTTGCTTGTGAATGCAGAGTGGAAATGGTAACCTGAAGGAAACTCGGATTACCGGGATTCATATTTGACCTGCAGGTAAAAATCACCCTGTTAATATTTATCTGGAAAGTTAGATTGCATCAACGCTGGAAAAATTTGGTTTTTCTTATGGTTTGTGGATTCCTGGTGGTGCGGTTCACAAATGGGTTGCAATCAGCCTCTGATTAGGATTAGACACACTGAGCTGAAGACTCAGACCAGAGACGAGATCCTCCTAAAAGTCTGAGTACATGCTTTTAAATGGCGACAAATTGTTTAGCGCTGAAGGAGCTCATTGTGATGCTTGTCTGAATGTTTAACAACCGTCTTTTACATACTTCATGACAGACTGGCTTATACTTTATGCAGCTTTCTTTGCATGCCAGATCTTTGTGGGAAATGATTACACACTTTCTTTCTGTCACGAACCAACACAGAGTAACTTTAAGAGCAGCAGGCAGTCAGGAATAACTTGCACTGAACCCCAACAGCATTGTGCCGCTCATTAGCCCACTGCCCTGAAATCAGCCAGTAATTAGATTCCTCTTTCACTTGTCCTTGATGCTGTCTCTAACATATGTAATACACTCAGGTATTTCTTAAGTCACTCCCAGCAGTCTGCAGCCTCACTTCGAGTGCTCTAACTTCAACTAAGACAGATGAATCACTCCATGCCATCAGTAGTACCGTTGTCTGTGCCACTTACTAATGCAGTGTCTGTTAAAAAGGTAGCTTAATGTCATGGAACATCTTGCACTGCTTTCTTGCTGCACAATAAAATGAAACTATGGCAGTCAGTCAGTGTAATCTGCTGAAATCAGCCCATCTAAGCTCACTAATTAACACTATTTATTGGCTGGGAATGATGGCAGTTAGGCTCTTTAAATCCGCAGCTTATCCATAGTCTCCACTGTAGCTGGGAACTATTTTGTCAGCCCAAAGTTTTGTGTTTTGAGACTGTTAACAGTGGTTTTTATTTTTATTTTTTTTAAATCTCACACTAGAATTTAGTTCCCGAAATGTTGAGCTAAAGCTTTAGGAATCTTGTGGCTCTAATAGCCACACAGCCTGTTGGTTGCACTGAGCAGTAAAGCTCCATTCCTGACTTAGAAAGCTGGTGACATATTAACTTACGGTGACAACAGAGCAGCTACTTGTGTCCCAGTATCTTTTAAAGTCTGCGTGGTTGTTGCCTCAGTCTTCCTGATACTCCACCACAAACATTCTCCATAGTTTGTTTTACCATATAAGGCAGGGTGCGTCCCTGGCAGCCAAAGAATGAAAAGTGGGTGCTAAAGGAAGGGGCATGGCCAAAGAGACAGACGGAGCAGTGAAAGAAAGAACAATCAAAGGGAGGAAATGAAAGGATGTTGGGCAGCGTACTTCCTGTCACCTTTTTTCAAGATCCTCATTTGCTATATGATGAGTAGTGAAAGCTCGTCGTTAACCTTACTTCTTGTTTCTTGGCATTTATGGTAACATTGTTTTGACATCGTGTTCGCACAAAGGCTCTGAATACTTTTCAGTCCGCTTTTGCTGCTGGGCTTGTGGCTGCACCGGCCAAGGTTAAATGATTTTCTAAAGCTGCAGAAGAGTCTGTGGCTAAAACTGTGCATTCAGGATTTACAGGAAAGGCTCTTCTTTGTTCACAGCTCAGTCAATTAGAAGCATGAGATAACCTGTAAATACATTCATTTTTTTTCCTTTTAAACCTGACACAAGGGTGTCTCTGTCTGTATGGGGCTCCCCCACTCCCTGCCTTTTTTGCTATGAGCAGATGGCAGATAAGGCACCAGGTTGCACACATTTCTGTCACTGCCACCATACCGGTGTTAGCTGAGGTTTTTATGTTTGTCTGTTTTGATACTTGAACGCAGTTTACTGGGTAGGAGACTGGATAGCTGGTAATTATGTGTGTGTGTGTATGTTTGAGAGAGGCAGAGATTGGTGCAATAAGAGTGTCTGTTTGCATGTTTGCAGAGCGTGTGCGTGTCTGGAAGCACATTACAGCAGCTGGTGCGCTAACGTAGCTGACCTAAAACAGATGAATAGCATGTTTGTTTGCGTGCTGGATATTGCTCAGGAAGTACCAATATCTGTTATTTCAGGTTGCAGTTGAATACTAGGTAACGTTTCTGGGCAGCCAGATGTGGCGTTGATGGATGCAGACCTGTGCGAGCGACACTGCTGATGAGATTTCAAGATGTTCTGAGCGATTTATGATTTTTCATTCATTCTGTGTCCGGTTCGGTTTTCAACGTCTGTCAAGTGCCAGCGGTTTTGAGACACATCAGCGATAGTTAGGCAGACATTTCCTGTCTCGTATGGGTGGCCTCCCCTGTGAGCTTTCTGTGCAGCAGGGGAGGACCTGGGAGAGGATGAAGAAGAGGGTGGAAAAAAAAAAACCACACAGACGACCGGCGGTGGGAGTGGCGGGTCACCAGGCCAAGATTAGATTAGATGGATGCAAGATGGAGAAAATACTAAAAATGAGAATGAAGCCTGTGCCATCATGCTTGGATTTCCTGAACATATCGAGTCTATGACAGAATGGAAGTCTCAGTATATTTAAGCTCTCTGTTCTTTGCATTGGTCCTTCTTATCAGTCATCTCATTTTCTATTTGTGACTTTCGGTCACCAGTTTCTGCGCAGAATGACTCCTCTGCCTGTAAGCTGAATGGTGGAGACACTGACGGTTGATCAGAGCGATTGCTGGACTGAAAAACTGGCTAATGAGTCACTGACCTACTAACTGCTGCCCTCATCAGAGCAGAGAATACAGCCTGCGAGGTTGTAAACATAATAAACTTGTGTGAGTACTCCGGGTTTCAGTGAATGGTTCAGCAACTTATCGGTCTGGTTGTGAACTTTCATTTTAACAGCAGGTTCTTTGTGTTATGCTAAGACTGAGGTCAGTTTTTACTTTGAATGCAACTCCCAAGGAGATGATTGTTGGATAAACTCCCCGACCAACAGAGGAAATTCTTGTGTAGTTGTCTGTTTGCTTTCTTTTTTCCTCTTTCTGGCTTTTTGTTTATCGAGGGCAGACGAGCAGAAGCCCATTCGTTCTCCCTCCTTTGCCCAGTTGTGGCTTGAGCATCACCGGAAATTGGGTTTGTCTAAATGTTTCGCTCAGACGTCCTGCTACATTGTAAGGAATTACACTTTCCAGCCAGATGCAGCATGTTCTCATTAAAGACGGTTAGAGTTGGGCCCTGCTTTTATGGACGAATCTCCCAACGACCTCCAGCTGCCTCCATTTCACATTTTAACCGTCACATTTTGATTTGAGAAACCCGAGTGACCCCAGAGAGCACACAGAGTAGATTACACTGTCTCCCCCTCACTCACTCACTCACTCACTTGCAGCCTTTGTTTGGATTCACTTTGTTAGTGAGGATTAGGATATGAATGATAAGGGTGAATATTTCCCTGTCGTCATAGCACCATGATTATATTCAGGTGGCTGTATTTAAATATTTTTATCAGAGTTCTGGGTAGGCATTGTACTGTGTGACTGTATAGCTGCTCTTCCATTGACAGCTTTAAAAAAAAAAAGTGTTTCATGTGGTGAAATATGCAACACTTGAGTTCATTTTTGGACTTTTGTTCATAATAGATGTGGTTTGGTTTTAAAGTGATGCATCAATTTGTTGGATGAGGAACTAAGTTTAAAAAAAGACAGAGATTCAACCTCCTGATAACAGTAGTTGTTAGGGAAGTGTAGACAGGACATCACCATATCCTGTCCACACAGGCCTTGCTTAAATCTACAAGATGTTAATTTTTATTCCCTTTTACTTTTAAAATTACGTCCTTCTGGTTGGTTTGGACATTCACTGATTTTTGTTGCAACAATTGCTGAAAACAGGGTGAAAAGTTCTTTCCCCCGACTTCTGTCATTGTGTCATTTCCTTCTCTTCCTGTTTTATGGTGGAGGACGACAGACTTCGGGTGACTTAAAGTTGAATAAATGCATGACTAAAGTTCTTCCTATTTTTTTCCTTTGCAGGCAGAGGGTGAGGTAGCAGCTCTTAACCGTAGGATCCAGCTGGTGGAGGAGGAGCTGGACCGTGCCCAGGAGAGACTGGCCACAGCGCTGCAGAAACTGGAGGAGGCAGAGAAGGCTGCAGATGAGAGCGAGAGGTCAGTTTCTTATTCGCATTAGACACAAGTGGAGAAAAAGTCTGCCTTGCGCAGGAGAACATGTGTTATCTAGTTCACCTGACTTTCACAAAAGAAAGTCTGTCCTCTCCTCACGCTGTGTCCTGTCATCCCAGAGGAATGAAGGTGATTGAGAACCGAGCGATGAAGGATGAGGAGAAGATGGAGATTCAGGAGATGCAGCTGAAGGAGGCCAAACACATCGCAGAGGAGGCCGACCGCAAATACGAGGAGGTGATTCTGACAGTGACGGCTTAAGTGCAAGAGAGAAATTCCCTTATTCAGATCGTTAATAGCCTCTTAGTTTTTTGAGTTTAAAATATTTCTCTTTTTCTTTCTCAGGTGGCTCGTAAACTGGTGATCTTGGAGGGCGAGCTGGAGAGAGCTGAGGAGAGGGCCGAGCTCTCAGAATGGTAAATGCAATAAGCGCACAAATGTATAAATCCATTGACTCTCATACAGATGCATGGTCTCTTGTGCGGCTCGCAGATTAAAACAAAGTATGTGTGGGATTCTCCTTACAGTAAAGCCAGTGACCTAGAGGAGGAGCTGAAAAATGTGACCAACAACCTGAAGTCCTTAGAAGCCCAGTCTGAGAAGGTACAAGACGAAATGCATTGACACTTTAAGAAGTAATAATTCTGCTTTGGCTTTCTGGAGATTGGTGATGTTTTTCCAAACAAGAATCTTCCAAATATAGAAAAAAAAAAATCTGATTTTATCCAGTAAAGGAGGAAAAAAAGGTTTCCTGTCAAAATGCATCAATGTGATTTGTGAACATCTAATAATATGACAAAACAAACTAAAACTTTAGGCAGTTGCTTTCATTGTCTTTCACAAACACAAACAGAAAAACTAAATATATATACTGAACACCAAGTCTGGCACCATGCACACACGAATCCTATCATTAGGGCTTTACTCATGGCTCGGTGCACCGTAATTTGGGTGAGCTGTCCTCAGAGAGAGAGAGAGACCACATGGCAAAGGACTGTTTCATACTACCTCCATTATAACTGTGTATCATCAGGCCCTCCTTAAAACCATTTATTTTGCACTCAAGCTATTATATAAGGGAGCTCGGCACCTGAACTCCTTTGATATGCAGCTGTTTAAATATATGTTTGCACACCAACTTATCTACCGCATGACAAATTAGCCACTGAGGCTTTTTTTTTCTTTTTCATGTGTGTATGAGTGGTGTTACTGGCTACGTAAGGTGTTTCAGGTGTGTGTATATAAGCAGCCAGTAGAAACCTGCCGCACTCAGAAATGTGTCTGCTTCATTCCCGCCCGTGCACAGGCATGCAGTGCAACGGCATGCCAGGTTTACCTCATGCCAGGTTTACCTCATGACAACTTTTCTTTAGCAAATATGGCATGGCTTGTCTTTGAAACCGACCTGCAGTGGTTAGCGTAACAGCAGAACTTGTTCCCAGGACAAGCCAACACCTTTCCTGTTACGTGCCAGCGAGGGAGTGGCGCCATGAGCTCTCAAAGCAATAATAATCCTGGGATGGTGCCGTTTTGTGCTCCCATTGTGTGCACGTTTGCTGCTGAAAGCTAAGTGTGAGCTAATGCTGTTTCTTTGCCTCTCCGTCTGTCACCAGTACTCAGAAAAAGAAGACAAGTACGAAGAGGAGATCAAAGTTCTGACTGACAAACTGAAGGAGGTGAGATGATGGTGTTTTCACAGAATTAAGAATAAAATTATAATAGTGAGAATAATCCAGTCATTCAGAGACATTTGTAGCATTTTCCCCCCCATCACTAAAATGTTAAATGTGACATTTCCATAAGCTTAGCAAGGCTGGCTGAAAAGCTCTCCTGTTGCAGTCTTTCATGATGGATGTGTTTGTTGGCGCTCATCAGTTTGTTTTGACATGCTTTGTCTGAATTCCTCCCAGGCTGAAACCCGTGCAGAGTTTGCCGAGAGGACAGTTGCCAAACTGGAAAAGAGCATCGATGACCTGGAAGGTACGAGAGTCACATTCATATTGAGGTTTTTGGGGGATTTGCAGCATCTGTGGCCCAGAATCTTTTTCTTTTTTAACAGAACATGTAAATGGTAAATGGCCTGTATTTATATAGCGCTTTACTAGTCCCTAAGGACCCCAAAGCGCTTTACATATCCAGTCATCCACCCATTCACACACACATTCACACACTGGTGATGGCAAGCTACATTGTAGCCACAGCCACCCAGAGCCCAAATCATTTTGTCTGCTAGCTTTAAGTGAACCTGCAAAGATGCGTTCAGTTTCATTAAATGGTGATTTATTTGCTGATGAACTACGAGCACATCTTCATACACAGTTGCAAAATCACTTACCTGAGTTTTGGCCTGAGTTCTAGAAGAGGTGTCCTATTTCAGCATCACTGGAATTTTTTTCCTGTGGAAAAGAGGATTTTCCACAGGAACCAAATGTATGGAAACTATTTCACTAAGACAGGCTAATAAAAGACCCTTGTTACTGAAGGACAAGTATTCCATGTCAGCCACGAAGCTGCAGCGGCAGCAAAGAGGACAGAATGTACTCATATTTTTTTTTTAGGTCAGGATCGTTCAGTTGTTGAACCACAGGCAGCTGAGTTCATGGATTTATTGGATCAGTTTTATGAGACTTTCACAAAAGTCTTAAATGCTCAAAGCTCCCCCAGCAACAAAAAACAAACGTGAAGAGCTTTGAGCATAATTAGGTATTCATCATTCTTTCTTCCAAGCATTTCTGCATCTTTAAAAAGGCTGACCTATTTTTTTGTCTCTTCCTTTCTCCCTCTGCTCTTTGCCTCCATCTGTCTCTCGCTCTCGTCCTGCTTTCGGCTTGCTTGTGTCGCTGCTGTCGTTGGCACCTGCCTCTGCTTCTTGTCGACCTCTGGCGTCCAGATGAATTGTATGCTCAGAAGCTGAAGTACAAGGCCATTAGCGAGGAGCTGGACCATGCCCTCAATGACATGACATCTCTGTAGAGACATGTTTCGCTCTTTCTCTCTGTCTGCTGTGCCTCTAAATGTTCATCTCCTCTGATCGTATGTGCCTCTGCTCATCTTACTATGCAAAACATAATTCATTAAAGCTCGTTTTCTTTCCTAGTTTGCAGCTTTTGTCTGTTTTTTGTTTGTTTGTTGCCAGTGTGTAAGGAAATTATGAACTGTTTGATGCAAAGTCTGAGCTAACTATATAGGTTACTATGATTTTCTTATTAACAGTGTATTTTATGATTAGTTGTTACTCTACGCGTTCATCTGAATATCAGTTTTACAAAGGTGAGCATTTCTGGTTTTAGTGTGGATTAATAGTTTGCAGTCACCTGGGTTTTAATCTACACGCTTTGGTAGTTTCTGATTTCTATGTCCATAAAGTATGCATAGATCTTAATGCCATTTCCACAAGGTGGGATATACGAATGACTTCACTGTGCAGCAAACGAGTCCTTTAAAAAGTCCATCCTGTATGATCCCACTAACAGTCTTCCAGCAGTTTATGCATGAAAGGTACTCTGTAGTGGTTGATTTTTATTTTTTGCATGTGGCACAACTTAACCAAACCAGTTATGCAAAACATCTGCCCAGTAACACTGACCTTTGTGCAGTCTTTAAAAAAAGGGGTGCTGTGTGACAAACCTCACGAAGAGATTACAGTGGCATGAAATGAGCGAGCACTGCTAACTGGTGATTGAGGGTTCACAGTGTCATATTTCTTCTTCTCCCCAGAGAAACTATCACATGCCAAAGAGGAGAATCTGGGCATGCACCAAGTCCTGGACCAGACCCTGCAGGAGCTGAACAGCTTATAAACACACACAGAGGAAGCTGGAGAGGATGAGGTCGTCATTAACATTCCATTAAACGTTCGACTCCATTCCGCCTTTCAAGCTGTAAAATCTTTATTCCCCACCTAAAGGGGGATTAACTTAATGCTTGTCCCCTTTTTTTTTTTTTTTTTTTTTTTATAAAGATTTTTTGAATCCACTGCTACTTTATTTTTTTTAAACCTACAGATGTTCTTGTAGAAATTCGTTTTTGACCACTTACAAAGAACTGGCACTAAATTTGTCCAAAGAAACCTCAGATTTGGTCACTCAACCACTTAAACAGACTTAATTTTACACATTATGTGCACATACATTACACTTCTGATTATTTTTAATACATAGGCTACATATGGCATAGGGGTTTGCTCAGTCTTGTGTGGCTTTTAAGCGCCACCTACTGGTGATTTGAAGTTAGTCAACATTTTTTTTTTTCTTATTATTATTCCATTTTATCTCCAGTGGCTGCAAATTAACAGATATTTGACAGATCTGTGCTCGTCTCAGTCTCTTTTTGTGTTAGAACAGCACAACAGTCACGTGAACAGATGACCTGATAACAAGGCTCAGTGATTAAGACTTCTTTACATTTAATTATAACGTAATGCCTCTTTGGCCAAGGTGTTGAACCTGATGCGGACGTCCTGACCACTGATACCTAATGCATCATTACCAACAATATGCCATTGTGTAGCCAATATTTACAATATGAGTGAGCTAAACCCCAAACCACTGGAAGCTCAGTCAAGTTTTATCAACCATGGATACTTATTGTATATAGTAGAATAATGTTAGGTAATGTGAGTTGTATTTTTTTTTCCTTGGGTTTTGTTTCATTTACACCACTCCTTTTTGCCAGAGGAACTCTCAAAACCAAAGAACACACACAACACAGACAATTCATGAAATGTTTTTATTTTTTTTGTGATGGTCATCGTGGTTTCATCTCATGTCAGAGCCACTGAGAGTGCCTCACATTTGGTTGAGACTGTTATGAAATACTTCATTCACCCACCCCCACCCCACCCCACCCATGTCAACCTATTAAAATGTTTTACAGAAATCATGACTTGTCTGAAGTTTTTTGCAAATTTGATTGTTGCATTTTACTCATGCAGAAGAAGTAATGACAATGTCTTTACAGGAAAGTGCTTCATTATGTCAATCTGCTTTGGAGTGTACATGCATTCAGATGATTCTGTCTCATTCAGCCCCACACGGGGGTCAAATCGTACTCATTTAGATAAATAGAGGCAATTTCTCTATTTGCTGAGGATTTGCAACATGGCATCGCTCAGCCTCGATTATCCTTGGGTATTTCTGCTGCATGGTTCCAGGTTCGTTACTGTTCATGTCTGTTTCTTTCTGAAGGCGCAGCCTAGAGGGAGAAATGTCAAACATTTCAGCAAGGTCTTGCAAGCAAATTAGGAGGATCTTATTCAAAGCTACTGTTTTTGGCATTGTACTTACCTGCTGTCAGTCTGCATTTCCCCCCTCGTGGCCTACAAAGGATTATAGAGCAGCCTGCACAGGGCACCACTGTCTGGGCATGGCTGAAGATGGTGGTGATCCTGTAACACCCTGATGAGCATTTGCAGATCAATTAGAGCTTGCCACACATAACTAAAAATAAATCCTAAAACTTTGCACCATGAGCCAAAATTCCTACCCATGCATTTAACATCCATGAAGTAAGAGTTTGGATTCTGCACCAGCCTCTTCTTCTTATGCTGCCTCCTCTCCTCGGCAAAACTTGGGTGCATCAGATCCTTAGCCAGCTGCAAGAAAAGGCAGAGCATTTTTTATTTATTTTTTTAAACATGAGCTATTCAATTGTTCTGCTACTGACAGGATGGGGTTAATGGAGGGATAAGAATATGAAAATGATTATTTACAAGATCATGGTAAAACTGCTGTGATGTATGGTTTGGAGACAGCACTAACAAAACGACAGGAGGCATAGCTGACAGGAATTTGTACAGCTCAGGTTAACTGGTTTGGAAATTAGAGAAGAGGCTGAATATTGGATATACTGGATAAAGGTGACAGTGGAAGATGATGGGGATAGGGTGAGATGAAGACAGATGATCCGCTGAGGTGAAAGAAGAAGACAGGATTGTCTTAAGAGATGTACCGCAATATGTTTTATAGCCGTATGCCCCCTACAGTCTGAAGAATGAATTGCTAGTTAAAGGAGCAACATGTCCAGACAAGCCCAAGCATCATTCGTACAGTACAAGAACAATGGGCAGATAACAGTATATAACATGTTGCTACAAGTTCAATATTACAAGAGTTAAAAAAAATATTACTCACTTTATTGCTACTCTTTTTAAAATTCAGTACAATGTTGTATTTCTTAGTTCACAAAATACTATTAAAGCATCTTTCTGTCAGTCAGAACTGTTCTACTTTCTAATATTTCTAACAAAAACAGTCAAATCTAAAAATTATAATAAGATTTTCACTTACAGACATTTTTGCTCAGATCGTCCGGTTTTCTCGTCAAATGTAAATAAATGATATAGCAAACTAAGCCCGCTATGCTCGTCACTAAATCCACCTGTAGTTTGGTGTAGGTCTGAGTTATAAGAATCGAGTAGGCGGAGGCTTCGTGTAAGGGAGGGGCCTAAGTAGGTCCGTGCTGAATGCACACTACGTGTTTAACAAACAGCACAGCTGTAAGAGAATGGAAAGTGTACTGGAAAAGGTCTGCTTTAATTTAGCCTTTTAGTTATTTATTTTTTAAAACAAAATCTAAACAGGTCTTAAAAACACCTGTTGTAAAAAAAATAAATAAAAGATAAGAAGCAACAATAAATTAAAAGCTACAGTAGAAAACTCTTAGAAACTCTCAGGGTTAAACAATTGTGTGCAGTTTCCAGTTTCCTTCGGACTACACATAACCAGCGGCTTAGTATTGTGTTCTTACGAGCAGTGGTTAGTTAAGCGATTAATTAACAACACTCTCCCGGGTGGACACAGGCATCAAAACGAGCAAACCCCCTCGGGAGAGCAGCCACGACGACAGTGGGGAGTGACGTTTGATTTGTCCAAAAGAAACTCGCAGGAAGTGACGCCTCCCTGTACGCGACGGGCGGGATATCCGCAGTAGTAAGCTAACTAATAACATGGCGAAGACTTACGATTACTTGTTTAAACTACTTTTAATCGGCGATTCCGGCGTTGGGAAGACCTGCGTGCTTTTCAGATTTTCAGAAGATGCCTTCAACTCAACGTTTATCTCCACGATAGGTGGGTAAAAGCCGAATTATCGGTGTGGTTTTGGACGAAAAGAGACATAGGAGTAGCCCATCCCGACAGGCTAATTCTGCTAACTTTTCTGGCTAGCATTCATATTGTACTACAGGCTAGTCAGGAAGCTTTCAACCGGCTAGTTAGAGGGGCTTTCCAGAAACCTCACAGACGTTGTAACCGGCCTGAATATTTGGCAACCTCAAATATATGTGATTTCCATGAGAGTGCACCCCACCTGACATTTTTATCGTAATAAATACTTTAACAGGGGTAAACTGAGCTAGCATGCTTCAAAGCTAACAGTGATAGTTGGCACTGTCATTTCCCTTATGACAGACTGCCCTGTACTTCGCACTCATGCTGCCAACGTTACAAAAGTGTGAATTATCTCGTGCATTAAAAACAGATATTGTTACTGTCTGTGGGGTGGTCAGGCAAAGTTTGTGGTGCTTCTAAAAGACAATTGATGTGACTTTTATTTTCTTCAGGTATTGACTTCAAAATCAGAACAATAGAATTAGATGGAAAGAAGATCAAGCTACAGATATGGTAAGATAGACAAGTCCATAAATTGTCTTCATCTGACAGGGTTTGGTGATGGATGACAGTGATATTAAGCTGCCTTCAAACTGAAAGTCAGCAGCATAATTCAGCATGCCTGCACTCTTTACTGTTTAGAATAATTGTTCTAAAATGAGAAGCATTTCTGATGAAGAAGCATTTCAGTATGATGCAATGCAATTTAACAGCAACACAAACTAATTTAAATCAGAAATTTATTATTTAAATTATTTAAATCAGAAAGAATGTTTCATAACAATGTTATCGTTAAAAACAGGTATTTACTTGTATTTACTTATCTACATGATCACTGCCATACCTGTATTTTCTGTGTGTATTTATTAACTTACAGATGGAAAGTTCCCAATCAAACAGACTCTTTGTACTCCCCACATTTGGTCTGGCCACCATTGGTCTAACCCTTCTTGGGGTTAATGTTAAGTCTTACCCTAAATCTAATCCTGTATATTTTAGAGAAAGACAAAAAGTACTTGATATTCTTAGAATTATTTTCTTTGTCCCCCTATTCATAAGACTTGAGATAAATTCAAAAGCAAAATACCACACAGCCTTGGCTTGGGTACCTAGCGTCACAAACGGTAATGACCTCACATTGTTGGTGTTAGCTGAACAAGTTATTGTATAACTGCTGGACAGTATCTACTACTGTAACTGACCAGAATAGGATTGTGTCAAGCGAGGAAAGTCACCAACACTTGTATGGAACACTCGGAAACTTGGTCCTGCTCCCTATTTTGTATGCTTTTAAAAAAATCTCTAAAAAAGCTGTTATACCCTTAATGTGTTCTGTGAGGACAGTTAACAGATGTATCTTCTGTGTAGGGATACAGCAGGACAGGAGAGGTTCAGGACTATCACAACAGCCTACTACAGAGGAGCCATGGTAAGTTGCATCGTTAGCCTTTCAGATGATACATTAGCTGAGATAATCTCTGGGAATGGAGTAGGTGAAATGATGTATGTACTGCAGCATAAACCTCTACTAGAACCACACCCCACATTGTTGTTAATGCCATGTACACTTGAAAAATCAGGTGTGCTCACTACAGCACCTTGGCAGTTTTTGCTAGTCCCTCCTACAAGCATACAGTTAGTATGCTTGTATTTGTAAACCTAATTGGACCTTCTTACCTTTGATCAAAGTCCTTTTACTTTGCTCCAGCACAACATGATTCATCACCGGTCGACGATGTTTCATCTCAGTTTCGTTTTATTGACATAGTGCTAATTAATAACAAGTGGTTATCTCACAGTGGTTACATGAGCTGCATATTTTCATTAGAGTTGATTCTCAGCTCTGTTTCTGTGGATCAGATAGATTCAAGAAGTACGCGATGACAGCACTGATCTTAGGTTACTGTGTTTTCTTATGTCTTCTGCTCTATGACCTCTGCAGGGCATCATGTTAGTGTTTGACATTACCAATGAGAAGTCCTTTGAAAACATCAAGAACTGGATACGGAATATAGAAGAGGTAAAAACCTTGCATTACTCGTACTTTTCTAGTTCTTTCTGTTCAGATTTCTTCCTCTTTGGTTAATTATTGATTTTGATCTTCTACAAAGTGCTATAGAGTAACGCTGTAGTTTTGATTCAGTTTCTGTTACGATTAAAATTATTATACCCAGATAATTAAGATAAAGCAGTTATTGTGCTAGGCCCTGTTTTGCAGGAACCCTCTTGTTTTGCCTTCTGCACATCCTTTTCCTTGTAATTTTGTCAACAAATAAAAGTCCAAATCCTCCTGCAGGGCTAGGTTTATTTAAGCAGCTTAATCTATTTGGGTTTTACAGAATAGTTGTAATTATAATTTTTGTGTTAGGGCTCAACGATTGGTATCAAATCTGAATTTCTTGTGCTTAGAATATCAATTTGGACAATAGCTGATGTTTATGCCCATGTTTTGCATTGTTATTTGTTATTCATTCTCCCTGTTGTACCAGAGAAGCAAAATTATAATTATAACGTAATAGCAGAACTATTTTAATGTTACTACATTAAATGTAAACATACAGATTCATGCAAAAGTTTTAATCATTCACGATAAAGATTTTTTTTGGTGAAAAAATAAATAACTAAAAAAAATCCAGAGGCCTTCTTCGTCAGCCTTATAAATAACCAACACAGTATTTAATGAGTGTAAAATACACAGCAGATAAACATCAACATCAGTTACCTTTAGTAACAATGTTCTTATTTACTGGTGAGCTGGTGGCATTGAACAAGGTGAAAACATACCAGTATATTCTTAGTATATATGAGGTAGCTTTCCTACCTGTTCACCATGAGTTTCTTTTTCACAGCATGCATCAGCAGACGTGGAAAGGATGGTCCTTGGGAATAAGTGTGACGTTAATGACAAGCGTCAAGTGTCCAAAGAAAGAGGAGAGAAGGTGGGAATTGATTTGTCGGTGATAATGTTACTCTGAGGTCCCTGCAAAATAAAAGTAGTGTCTGAATAGTCCCACTAATGACTCTTTTCTTCTGCTGTTAGCTGGCGCTGGAGTACGGTATCAAATTTATGGAGACCAGTGCGAAGGCGAACATCAACGTGGAGAATGTGAGTTCAGTTTTCAGTAATTATTTGCTAGTTGTTGAAAGTGGTGTTGTGGAAGATGGCCAGCTTAATTTATGTTTTTACTCTGTAAAACTAGGGGACAGCACATGTGCGACAGCTCAGATGTTAAATCATTTTTAACTCTTGAAATCCACACCGGACAACGACACAATTGTACTTCCTATTAGCAGGAAGCAGGTTCAAGCAGCTCTATCAGAATATTACAAGCATACCTAAAACCAAATATTTATACGTTATAAGAAAAAGAATTATTATTATTATTATTATTATTATTATTATTATTAATAATATTTATTTATCCCAAAGGTTGGGAAATGACTTTGATACTCTTAGCTAAGTTTTTCTTTGAAGCATAAATGACGTGACTAAATATATAGGTAGAATATAACAGTTCAAAATAACTTTGAAAGGTAAAGTACTACAGATCCAATAAATCAAAACTTTTAATATGATCAAATAATGATCTTAAATCTTTCTTTTTATTCTTTGTTTAAAAGGGACAGTGCAGTTTAACATAGTCCAAATATAAAGCATGAAACTGATGTACTGCACATAAGTTTATAGCTATTGCTAATTTCTAACTATTGTCCCTTGTTGGGCTTACATTCATAATACACAAAGTTACAACATTCAATTACATGAAAACCAAAATACACCATGAATATAACTACAATTAATAATGTAAAAAAGAAGGAGATAATTTTATCTGAAATGAATGTGGCTATTATGGCATGACATGGTTAAGAGTTTCTGTGTCTTTAAACACATTAGAGAAAGTTTCCAGCTGCAGTGTGGTCAGAATCCATTAATCATGCGCAGCCACAGAATCCAAACCTTTTGCTCCTTCAAAGTGGATACAAAGAGATATAGCAAAGATGAATTCCTTCATCGAGTAATATGGTCGCATTCCAGCAGCTAGTAATTCAGTATTCAGGCCGCAGGAATGTTTCTGAGCTTTGACACGACTGGGATTTCCCCAATTTTCAATCGTAATAAGTGTAATCCCTCCACATATCTTCTTACTGCTCAGATTAATATCCCTGTCTCCCCCAAAGTCCTAAAGCCAGAGGCAAGGAAGTCTGAGTGCAGCACACCAAACTGCCCTCACTGGGTTTCCTCTGGTCTTGGGGCGTTTTCACATGCACATGCACTTTGTTGTAAACTCGTAGCTTTTCCTTGTTTTTTTTTGTATTCGGTTTCTTTTCACATGGAGAAAACTCCAACCAAACCAAATGTGGAACTATAAAAGACACAAGAATTATCAGTTTGCGCCACAGACACATCTGGACAATAAACAATCTTGAAAACAAATACAGTATGAAGGTAAATGGCCTGTATTTGTATAGCGCTTTACTAGTCCCTAAGGACCCCAAAGCGCTTTACACATCCAGTCATCCACCCATTCACACACACATTCACACACTGGTGATGGCAGCTACATTGTAGCCACAGCCGCCCTGGGACGCACTGACAGTGGATTACAGGGAGAGTTTAGTTAGCCCTCACTTCATTTCGTGGTTAATGACTACAGTTTTTGCCCTCGGCACATGTGTGGTACTCTCAAACTTGCAGCCTACACGTTGTAGTTGGGTCAAACGACCTCCTCCAAAGAGTCTCGGTGTGGTTGTTCTGAGCTGTGCCTGAATCTAATCACCGTATTCAAAACCGCACAAACAAACCACCCTAAGAGGAAAATGAATTATTAATAGAGCACTTTTTAATAGCACATGTTTGCCATAGAAGGCACCAAAACAGCACATCCAATGAAACATTGATTATTTTTGATGTTTTCATTATTCTAATAATAAATAGAGGGTAATAAGAAACCACTCTGAGTTAAAAGCCAAACAAAATAAAAAAACGAGTTATTGTCCAAACACTTTAGATTCCCTGTGATAATTGCTGGAACACTTGTTTGGGATTACATCGTCTTGTTGTTTATTATTTATTTCTTAGTGATAATTGTACTGAATTATTGCTTCGATGCGGTGTAATGATCTTATATGTTCTGGGTTTTTTTGGTCTGCAGGCCTTCTTAACGCTTGCCAGAGACATTAAGGCAAAAATGGACAAGAAGCTGGTAAGAAAGTAGAGAAGTGAAAACTCTATTAATAGCTTACCCACAGTAGTTTCAGTAGGTATGGTGTTAATGGTGTTTTCTGGTGTCTTGGATGTTTTTCTAATTAATGGGCTTTAACATTTGTGCATTTTAGGAGGGAAACAACCCACAGGGCAGCAATCAAGGAGTAAAGATTACAGAACAACCCAAGAAGAGCAGTTTCTTCCGCTGCACGCTGCTGTGAGAAGACGAGTGCGTCGGCAACCACCATCGCCTTAACCGTGTCCCCCCACTGGACATAACTGGACAGAGCACACGCTGATCTGTTTTATCCTTCTTCATTTGTCTTCCTCCTCCTTCTGATTTGTCCCGTCATTATGTAATTAGGAAAAGTCTACCCCCCCGCCTTGGTTTACCAGTCTTCCTTTAATACCTGTGGATCTAACTGCTGTGGGCTCTGTTACATATTTAATCTCATTTCTTTTTTTCTCCCCCACCCCCCATTAATTAATATTTTCAGTGTAGGCACAAGAGTGAAAGATTCTTAACGGTCACGTCCTTAAATACTAAGAAAGATCCAACCTTTCGGCAGTGACGGATAATAATTAAGGGATTCGTTCATCAAATTTGAGAGAGTTTTAATATCTACGTAACTAGAGAGGCTAATTTTTAAGCAGCCATTTCCTGAGTTTATCATGTTCAAAAGCTGATTGTGCACAGCTAAATACCATATGGATTGGATACAAAAAAAAGAAAAAGTATTCTTCTTCTTAGAGATTAAGGACGTTGCATGTACAACATTGCCAAAACTCTGTACACAGAAGAGCACTAACCAGAGGAGAAAGAGAAGTGGGAGACCCCAGTGCCCAGCTGAACAACAATAGGACAAGTCTGAGAAACACACAGAAACGCCTCGCAATTCCTCATCTGGCAGCTTTTTAAAAGAATGTATTTGTCTAGACTAGTTTTGAAGTGAGTAGGAAGTGCTGTTGCATTTCTTTGATCAAGAATATAACTTTTTCAGGTGCGTTTTGAGCCTTTAATCCAACACACAAAGGCTGATTCTCCAGACGCTGAACTAGCCGCATCGTTTGCTTCTTTAGTCAGCACAGCATTCTTCAGCTTCTTACATGATAAACTTGCGTTAGGTGACACGATGCAACATTCGAAGCCAGAGGCGATGGTTGCTGAAAACAGGGTATGTATGCTTGATCTTCCATTAAAGCTCAGTGATGGTTCCTGATGAATAATTCCATTTATCATTAATTTAATGCGCTATTACATAAAAACAAATATCCTTTTCCTTAAGGACGGTCCCCAGTCACCACAAACCTTTAGGCAGCGCTGTATTTGATCCTTATGACCAACAAAAGACCAGATTATACTTAAAGAATACGTGTATTACACTCATGTGTTTTTATAATATTTCGATTGTCACCTGTGCTTCCAAAGTGATGCGTACAATCCCCCCCCCCCCCCCCCCCCCCACACACACACACACACACACACACAAGATATTATACTAGATATTTGTCCTGACAGGGTGGTCTAGCTCTTTCCTTAATGTCCACATCTATGTAAATGCATCGTGTAAATATATTACAGAGTAATGCCAGCACATGTCACTCATCATATCCACAGTGGGGTTTACGTGTCCTTTCTTCTCGCGTCTTCTGCTAAAACATTCCAGTCCTCTTTAATGTGCAATGTAATGTATGAAAGAGCCCTGATTTTTCTCTTGTGTTCACATGTCTGCAGTAGGGTTGGGTTTTTAGAAAGGGGGGTAATTTAAGGGCACACACATGCTCCTTTTTCATGTTGCTTTCCACACTGTTTTAGCAATACCTACACTGACCACCTGGAGGCAACTTCAGCTACACAGCAGAAAGAGTCACAGCAATGGTGAAAGTGTGGTTTTATGCATTTGTACTTGTTCCGGTTGTCTGTTCCAATGGGGGAACATAAACACAACTGTTTCCTGGGCCTTGGATATGTGCTGTGCTGTAGCAGTATTTATGGAGTGAAAGAAATCATAGCACCAAAATGACAAAGTGCCCTTTTATGTTCTTCTTGATTATGCACTTTTCTTCCTTTTTCTTTCTGTTTTGGGAAAAAAAAGATTTCTTAACATTTATTGTCTGTGTTTATTGCAAGTCTTAACTGAAAGCAAAGAATTTGCATGCACAAGATTTCCACAGAGCCTCTCTGGGCTTCTTTAAAACATCTGAGCACTGAAACCAGAAATCTAGAGATTTTCTTTTTGTTTTCACAACATTCCCACTTAGTGATTGAACTTTTTTTTTTTTTTTTTTTTCTTATGCATTTGCGTAGATTCTGATGCTTTTGGAAACCACCTTCTTCCACCTCTCCTCCTGTGTTGTTTTGGTCCAGTATTATGACCATCTAATCTATGCATTCTTGGTGCGTAGGAAACCTCAAAAGGCTTTGCACAGTTGACTTAATGAGCTTTATTTGAGATTAGAATTGTGCAGAGGATCCTTGATCTTGTTTTATTATTTTCTGCTGTCACTCCATGCAATTACATCGAGAGCTCATCAGAGGACAAAAAATAGGAAATTGAGCAAATCACGTCAAAGGCCAGATAAGCTGGTCCTTTGAAGTGGTGCTGAAGAGTCATCCAATCAAACCTGTAACAAAACGGTTTTCCTGTGGATTTAAGGAAATGTCAGCTTTGCTGGTTTAAATTTGTTTCGGCTGTTTCTTAAAATCACTCTGTTAAAATCAGTTCACAGCTTGATGAAAATCCAGCATTGTGAGCTACAGTCTGCCGTTGCTTTATTCTGTAATTCTCTCCCTTTTGCAAATGTGACAGTTCTGTGTTCACATATCTTAAGCATTCCTGAACTACAATTGGCTTTCTTTGCTGATTACTGATGGGCTTCATGTGGAATAAAGTAAATAATTCAGCAATTGTAAATAAGATCTACAATGATTGTACTGTAGTTTCGTAAATCTTATTGATCTACACTTTTTGTAGATATGTGTACTTTTGATGATTTATTAAAAATGAGATTCTTAAATGTGTCCAGTATGTTTTTCTGTGCAAAAACACAAAACATTTGCAGGACAAGTACTCTTGATGTTTTTCTTTAATTGTGTAGGTACACCTGTTCAGCTGGTTGTTGATGCATCTAACCAATCACATGGCAGCACCTCAGTGCATTTAGGCATGTAGTCAAGGTCAAGATGACCTGTTCAAACTGACAGATGCTGTCCCCACTGCTGTTCTGCATAGGCCTGAACCGCCCAGGCTAGATCATTAACATGACTTGCTACGGATACCGACTACAGGATGGCACAATTGTTATCCTCTACATCAAGCTGTATGCCAGGAGTAAATGAGACATATTGCAATGTCATTCAGGCTGGAAAAGTGTAACAAAGAGAGGGAAGATGGTTAGAACTGAGAGGATTGCACAACCAGAAGACGACACCGAGGACAGCTACAAGTACCTGGGAATCCCACAGGCAAGTGGGAATCACGAAGAGGCCGCTAGGAAAGCCGCAACCACCAAACACCTGCAGAAAGTAAGCAAGTCCTGAGCAGTCAGATGCCTGACTCGGATAATCAGCTGGCTAAAGGATGAGATGGAATTCCAGCACCCTGAGACTGTCTGCTAAGAAGGACGGCCGAGGACTAGTGAGTATCAGAACCACCATCCAGGATGAAACAGCAAACATCCATGAGTACACTGAAGTAAATACCTCAGCATTGACCCCAAACTAGGTAAGTGGCTCGAACAGATCCAGAGCACAGTCCCATAAACAGAATTAATATATATACACTGTATATGTCATTATATATCATCAATTGGTTAACTGGTTGCACCATGACACCAGTACAAATTGAAAATTTTGGTTCCTATAATCCAGTTTCTCTCAAATCTATTTATTGATGTTTTCCCATCCATGATGTAGAGTTTTGCGTTGCAAATGAATCTGCCACTCTACCACATGGTAATATGCAAATGTGTAGCCTACGGCATCGAAGTGGCGCAAAAACTGCGGAGCAGTCTATCGCCTCATATTATCACGGGGATCTTGAGAGACTTGATTATTTCTGTACAAATGAGGAGATTTGTGGAGTCAGCATGCCATCTATTCCACACCCTCTGTAAGCAAGCGTATTGTACTCGTGCACTTCCTCCTCAGCCTTACAAACAGGGAAAGAATATGCCGCAGTCTGAGCTGCAGCTTTCACTTTAGTCAGCTGATGGAACCATGATTAGACTGAGGCTACTTCTCCCTGCCGCGTTCTCCTCTCTGATGTGGCACTGGTTTATTTTCTTCTCTATCAGTAGTTGGCAGTTTAAGGAAGCTTTAAGGTGTACAATAGGGGCCTGTTTGCTTGAGGAGAAGACATATGAGCATTAGTGGTTCCCTGATAACTTTCTTCACCAAGGTTTGAAAAAAAAAAAAAAACCCAAAAACGTATTTTTCATAAAATTGTGGAGGAGGTGGAGTGCGTAGGTGGGGGCACTTTGTGTATAAATGGAGAAGAGCCCTGCAGAAAGATTTGCACTGGAGCGCAACACTTCTGCTTCACACCAGAAAGACTTTGACCTTTGCTCTGACTTTTTTCTTTTTAACAATTGTCAGGTGGGCGGTGGATTTTCTCTGAAGCGGATGTCGATATTACAGGAATTTTTTTTTATTGAATCATAAATCAGTCAATAAGTCACCTATTATGCCTGAAAGCAGGATCTATTTTTCTTTAAAAGATGCTCACCTGTATATCATGCACTGCATATAAAAAAAATATGTTTTTACTAATGATAAGTTACATAAAATGCTGTGGGATGCGAACGTACTGCATGTCGTCAGTGACGTCTAGGAAGTTTCCCAGATGTAAATTGTTTTTCGGCACTCTGTAAAAATCTGGCCCTGGAGTAACGTGGGAGAGCTGGAAAGTACTGATAAAGTCTTTTGAGGTTTTTTGTTGTTGTTGCTTAAAATCACTCAGACTGTAGCCTCTCCTTTCACTTGTGTTTTATCTCCAATCTGTTAAGTCAGAACAATCACTTGAAGGTCATTTTCTCCACAGCTTTGCGCATGTGTGCTTGTGTGCATACAGCCACAGATACAATCAAGACATGCAACTTCAGCCTTAACGTATGTGGAGTATCTGAATAATTTAATTTCTTATTTAGTGATGCTATTCAGTGTTTTCTATGTGTCTCTTAAAAAAACTATTCTACTGTACTTAAAAATTTACTGTATTCTACTTGGATCGAGTAGGGTTTTGGCCCCGCCCCCGCCCCCAGACAGGTTTTTTCAGGTGCGCGAGCTCAGCCGTGTCATTCTATCTCGGAGCTGCCAGACAGGGTGAGTAACTTTTCCTATGAGTTTGTATTTGACGCCAGAAGCAACATTATTGAGTTTTATTCACAAAATCAGTATTCTGTAATGAATTATGTGTTCATATTGCAAATTTAAGATGAATTCACAAATATAATTGATAAAGTCTTACAACAGGTACTGCTGTAAACAAAGGTATTAGTGAGTAGACTCCATCCTTTAGCTCTTTGCCATTTTAAAGGAAAACTGCATTATGTTTGAGATTGTTAAAATGCACGGGAACTAATAATAATTCACCTGAGGAACTGTTGATAGACATCACAGAGCACTTCACCTGCAACAGGAACAATGAATATTTAAAATGCATATTAACACCCAGCTTTCACACCTGTATGTGGTCTCTACTGTAGGTGCGTAGTTAATGTACAGACTAAATATACTAACTTCTTCATTTGCAGGTCTTTGTGCTCAGTGACTTTTCCATTAGCCATAACTGTCGATTAAATGAACCATTACGCAGGAGGATGGAGGGAAGTCAGACGTTTCAGGGACAACGTGATCCTTACACCTGGTTCACAGAGTCTCAGCTCCAGTCTGTCATCAGGAACGGTGTAGTCCCGGAGTGGTTTCATGGGATCATTTCCAGAAAGTAAGTTTATGAGATATATAATTGTGCTCGCATTATCATTATAAAAGAGGGAAGAACATTAGGTTATTCCAGCTTTCCAGGACCCTTCAACCCCAGAAACAACCCTGATAACTCATAAACTACAAGGTCATTCTAAATGTGGGTCTTGCATAAATTGCTAGTACAATAAAAATGTAAAACCATTAGTGGCAACATCATCAATGTTAAAGGCTTCATCGCTTATAAAACTAAAAATGTGGTCTATATGACATAGTGCCTATGTAATGCAACATCTATAGGAGAAACATCCCTGAAAGAGAAAATTAATGAACATTTAAGTTGTACAAAGAGGAATCATTTAACCAGTCCTGTTGCAAGACATTTTATGAAAAACATTGCAGCTTGCCTTTATTTTTTTATAGGCATTGAAACCATTAAAGAGTCGGTAATATGAACTTTATCAGGGAAAAGACAGAAGCATTCTGGATATTTTGTTTAAAGAGTTTATTTCCTGCAGGTATGAATAAGAATCTATTTTGTTTTTATGTTTTTAATTAGATTTTCTAATACTGATGTTTTTTTTTTAATATATGAGTGAATGTGTGATTGGTTCATTTGACTTTTTTTCTGCAGTATACTGTTTTATTTAAACACACACTGTTTGGTATTTTGTAATGACCCTGATGAAGGCCGCACGTCTTCACCTCATATCATATCATACCTATATCATTACCTTCCATCTACTCCAGTGGAAGGCGAACAGTCCAAAATATGAGGAGCTAAGACTGAAAGATATCAGTTTTCATGACCTGATGTGATTGTCTAACTGACTGAACATTTTGTAAATGCTACATTTCTTTATTAATGTTTATTAAACTGTTAAATCATTCACATGCCACGGTATTCCGATATTTCTGGGAAAGCACAGGGTTAGACTCTTTTTCTCTCAACCGCCCATCTAATAGCCTTTGAACATCTAGGCACAAATATGTGTCAGCAGAGATTTGCATTTACTTTTCCTATAGGTTTTTTTTTACTCTATTTTTAGGCGGTGAGACTGAAACTAATCTTTCACTCTGCCGGTTTACTTTGGTCACTACACAGTAATTCCATAGAGTAATGGTTGATGCACTCAGCTAGCATGTGAAAGATGGTTCCATCCTGGAAGGAGACTCAAATCCCTTTAGGGATACAGCGTTAAACAAAGATACCTGACGTCCTGACGTCTTGTGAATAAGGGAACAGCTGAAAGTAGCTTACTTCACTTAATATGAGACCAAACCTGTGCTGTACAATTGCACTATGAGAGATGATTATATGGGATGTATTGCACAATTACCATGTTTTAAAGCTGTAGATCAGTTATTAAATATAGCTGGAAAAAGGACTGGTATACTTTTGATAGTTTAGTATCTTTAATTATGGTGACAGAGCAGTTAGCACTGTTGCACAGGAAGACAGTCACAGGTTTGACTCCACCAGCTGGTCTGCATGTTCTTCCTTTGACTGTGCTGGTTCTGTCCGGGTACTCTGGCTTCCTTCAGCAGTTCAAAGACATGCATGTTAGACTAGCTGGTGATTCTAAATTGGCTGTAGGTGTGAACTCTTTCACTATGTCATATGATATACAAAAACTATTTGTAGAATATGCCCAAAGGCCAGGCTGATTCCCACTATGATGTGATTCACATTTTAGTGACAGCTACGGTTTATAAATAACCCCAAACCATAAAATGTAAAGCTTGAAGTGCATGCATGAAAGAGGCCTTTGTTTGTGGTCCTTTGTGTAGGACAGCAGAGGAACTGCTAATGGCTAAGCCGCCGGGTTACTTCCTCATCAGAGTCAGTGAGAGCAGGATCGGCTACACTCTCTCGTATCGGTGAGTGTTTTCAGCATGACGGAAACCTTATTTTTAAAGTAATGTGCTCACACACTTAGTGACCCTGACACTCCACTCTGTTCACTCTAATGTACTGACCAATCAGTGCCGAGGACCGCTGCAGACACTTTATGATTGATGCACTGGAACATGGCTCTTACATCATAGTGGGGGAAAACAGGTATCACCGGTTTCTGCATGACCTGGTGGACTTTCATCGTAGAACTCCCATCATGCCTTTCACTCAAGTGCTGACTGTTCCTTGTGGACAGGTGAGAAAATGTGCTTGTCTCAACTGCATTCATGCTTTTTTATGTTATTGTAAATTACAGGTTTACTTTTTAGTACATTATATAAGCTCAGCATAAGCTAATCAAGCTAAGCTAAGTAAGATTAATTGTGTAAACTACAATAAAACATCTGTGCTGTAACTTTTCTACATCTTTTCAGGCTTCTAATGACAAGACTGACTATGCAGAACTACTGTTTTGCTCAAGAGGTCCAGACTCTAGGGCCAGTTTGCCACCAAACAACTTCCAGGTTCCCAGCATAAATCCACCAGGGTCAAGAGAGGATATCCCACCTGCCCTTCCTCACCGCCCAAATTATTTGGGAAACTCACCAATTTTGCCTCCAAAAAGCCAAACAAATAGACTCTACCCTTCTTTGGAAGATGAGTTTCAGCACAATACCTCTCCACCCCCAGCACTGGTAAAAATGGCCTTGAAAACTATTGTTCAAGCTAAAGATCTCCGTACATTGTCTGATAAAGTTATGGTTAAAAGATTTTCATCTAAAAAGCTTTTCTTTGCAGTTAGCATCCTTTTATACGAATCTAAAGAATAAGTATGGCTCTAAATCTTCATGTAAAAGGATATTTGCTTATGATGATCAGGTTTGATTTAAACTGAAATAGTAGCATGAATATTTTCTAAAAACTGAAGACAGGTCCTGAAAACATGTTATCAATGAGCTACTTGCTGTGAGTGACTGAGAAGTCTAGATTTTTGACAAATTAGAAGTAAATGTAACCCTGAGTGTTGATGGATTTGTGGTGATGCACATTTGAGATGAGGTTTTCATTAACTTTCAAAATAAGAAGTAAAGAGATCTAAAAATTAAAAAAAAAAAAAAAAAATTAAGTTTGTCTTTATGTTCATCTGCAGCCTGTCCCAACACCCAGGAAGAAATATACAGGTGATAATCCTCCATCCAACCAGCCTCCCGAAGTCCCTTCTCGAGACTGCATGGCTCTGAAGCAGAATCAGGCTGTCAGAACAGTCTCTGCTCCTGAGAATCTGCCCACGTTTGCAGGCTCCGAACAACCGCCCACTACCAACAACCAGCAAGTGAGGAATCAAGAAGTAAAGCCGTCAGTCGTCACCAACCTAAAGAACTTCAAGAAGAAATTCCAAAAGAAGAGGGGCCCGTTGCAGGATAATTCATATGAAGAGATTAACACTGACAGGGGTGAAAATGATGAGCACGAGTACCAGGAGATCACGAGGGATCTGACCTTTTGTGAACCACCACTTTCCTCCAGCTGCACTCCTGTGAAGCTGACTGATGACATGTTACCCTTAGAATATATGCCACCTCCACCTTTTGCTCCAGGCTACGGATCCACATGAGAAAATAGAGTGCATAAAATATAGTGAATATGGACAGGTCACAGTGATCACCTGAAACTATAATAAACAAGTGTGTCAAGTCAAGGAAGAGGTTAATGTGTACATGTATCCTCATCTGGGCAAAGGAGAGGAAGTGGAAAATACTGCATTCGTCCAACCTTTATGATCCTTTATCTTTATGACCTTTGTTCACCTAAAGAGAGGCTTAATGTCAAAGCATTGCACCAGTCTTTCATTCTTAGGATGTGTCTACAACTGGCTAATGCAGACACTGAAACACAGTGAAACAGCTAGACTAGACACAAAATGTGCCTATCGGTTTCTTTAAAGTTTACTAATTAAATCATTCCGTGTGTTTTCTTTTTTTCCCTGTTGTATAAGATAACAGAGGCGGGATAGATGCCTCATCCTGTTTTCTGTCTTTATGCTAAGTTAAGCTAAGCTAAGCCAACAGCTGCCACAGCCTCATAATATTCCTATTCCTTTAACATTTAGGTCGCAAGGAATATTTATTATGCATAAAATTATAGGATAGATTAAACTGCCTCCTTCATGCAAATGTATTTAGTGCCAAATTATATATTATTATTTTTTTAAAATGTTCCATACATCAAAACTCTATTCAGACAAAAGGTGTCACATTAAAATGAATAATGCAATAAATTTGTTACATAGATGTCTACCTGAAGCCAATCTCCTGCCATATTTGCATACATGCTTTCAAATTGAGGTTAAAGTTTTTCATACACTTATTTGGTAGGATATTAAAGTCTAAACATGCTCAGGGGAATTTTTGCGTAGCATATGCAAATAAGAAATAACAGCTGCTTTGAGTAAAGGTGGCATGCTGCTGCATCACATGCAGATCTCTGATCAGAAGTGTGATAGAGATGATGAAAGAGAGAGAGAACACCCAAACTGGTACATTTTTTACAGGTGGAAACATACAGCAGTGCGCTCTTAAAAACATTATTTTGATTTTATGGCAAATAAAATTATAGCTAGATAGCTAAAAGAATACAGAGCTAGAAAAAAGCACTTCTAATGTTCATTCTTTATTTCTTGATGTATGCTCAATCAGTGGGTTTTGGTCAGTGGTTGTTGATCAATGGTCATGAGAATTTGCATAATTAAGATTAAGAAACTGACCTCCCAGCTCATTGTTCCTTCAGTGGGCTGGTTTCAGTCATTATGCAAATGTACTGTTTATAAGATTGGGGAAACCTGCAGTCAGCTGAGACTGAAGAAGTTACTTGGATGAGTGACGAAACGTTTCTCCCACAAAACGCTACGTCCAGATGAACAGAATCAACTTTGGGAGATTCATGCTTTATTCATCCCTCCACACTGTACTGACAGAAAAGTCTTGTATCATTACGGACTACCATCTAGTGGCAGCAAAAGACACAGGATGCTTGCACAATGAGTAGTACAACAGCGTCAAGGTGTCTGGCTTTAAATGGTTACTATTTTCGTGTTTTACTTTATTACTTTAAATCAGAAGGAAACAGTTACTAATAGCTGAGACTATTTTAAACACGTATATACTCACCAGCTACTGTATGAGTGCTGTAGCTATTATATGATTATTATGAGCTTGTGTAAGAGAAAAAAAATCAGCTTAACAAAAGCAATAAATCTCAAATATCAACATCTATATAACACTCATAAATATTTATAAAAATCGTTGGGGGGTTTTGCCTCCATAAGGAGGGTTTTTCTAAATATTTTTTGTTATATTGTTTTCTAGAGGAAATTGTCATCTATGTGATTGAGCGCAAAAATAAAGTGAAAAGTAAAGTAAAGTAAAGTCGTACAAAATCCATGATCAAAGTATAATTAATTTTCGAATATCCTGTCGACTAAGTGCGATCAAGAAAACAGAATCGACCGAGATGTCACTGTTAGCCAACTCGATATAAGGAAAACAGCTGTCGGTGTTCGCCTGAGCAAAGGAGGAGCAAAAACCCCTTAATGAGTTCGATTTGTTTTCATTTCTGTTTAGAGTCACAACGGGACGACTGCCAGCATTTAAACACCGCCCTCCCTGGCTACAAAGGTGAGACAAAACACGCGAACCCGAACGCCTGGGGGCGACGTGACATCATCCCTAAAGCCTTTGGATTCCAGCTCGGGATCTTCCTGCGCTGTTTCATGTAAGGATCTAGGAAGCAGTCCCGCTATCTGAATCGACGTGTCTTTAGTTTTTAAAACAGCAGAAGCGGAAAGTTTCTTCTCTATATAAGCCAAAAATCTCAGCGAGAGTATGTCTTTCGTCCCAGGTCAGCCGGTGACTGCTGTTGTGGTAAGTTTGAGGGCTGTGGCTCTCCACATTTAACCGCACTCTATTGTTCAGCTTCTCACCCGACTTTAGCACCAAACCGTTTCGGTGCAAACTCTGAATTAACTAATGTTGGGTAACTACACGCGCTAACCAGCTAACTGGAGTTTTTGCTAACAGCAGAGCGACTTTCTTTGTTTAGCTAAAAGCAGTTGAGTGAGAGCAGCTGAACAGATATGAGCACTTTATGTACCCAGTAATGTTAAATTTAACCGAATAACTCATTAAATCACTGCAGCAAAGAAGTGGGCACTAACGCGGGACACAAAGGGTGACATGAAGTTGACCGTTAATTAAAAGACAACTGAGTTTATCGTCAGAAAACTGCTGTTAATGAAAATGGGCGTCGCCACCTTTGTAAATCAGGCTTCCTGGTCTTCTCCAAAGCTGAAGATCTAGCTGGAGATGGACAGCTGGGATTTTAGCAGGCCTGTGTTGTAGAGCAGAGTGTGTGACAAGCACTAAATTATCAATACTAGGAAATCTGAGCAATTGCTGTGATTTGAGCTAACTGATAAGTCAAGTTTTTCAGAGTCAAATCTTTGTTTAACTTTATATATTTTCATAAATCACTGTTGTTCGATCTTATTTTGCTTTTATTTGACCTTTGCAGCTCAACATTTGTCCCCCCAGAGTCCCTTTTGTATAAATAGACTGAAATATTGACGTAAAAGAGGCATTGCGTTTAATTTGTCCTGATCAAATAAAACAGCAGTCAGTGATTTGTGGGGATTGGATGAGGGTGGATCCATGCCCACCCAATACATCCACCTTGTTGCCTGTGTCCCCTAGCATCAGAGAGTGTGCACGGGCAGGGAGGTTGTTTATCCCAATCATAGTCTAGTCAGTTGTGTGTAAGAATCAGTTTCTGTAATGTCTTCTAAAATACATTTTTAATTCTTTAATATAATATTTTTTTAATGATCACTCAGTTGTGCCCCTGCTGGTTGACACACACTTCAGATCAAGCCACCTCCTATAATGAAATACTATAAGATAGAAGTCCTGACTTACGCAATAATTGCGCTACTCTACTATCATTGTTTTTTGTTCAATGCCCTCAAAGGACGTGTGGGTGTGTTTAAATTCCCGTTAACTTTTCAGACATTTTTTGAGTCATGAATTCTCTCATACAGGAGGTAGTTGCATAACATTGTACCACACACACACACACACCCCCTCTCCAGGGGCCAAAACCTAAAGACATAAATCCAAAAGTTTGTTTTATTTTCAGAATAATGTTTTTGTTTTTGATATATCATAGGACCAATAGTAAAACTGCATGACCAATTTAACATAACGGCAGCATAACAGACACTCCATGTTTGAGCTTTTCCCCCTGATAATTCAGCTAAGAAAATGTTAAAATATGTAACTTGAATAAATTTTTACAGGTAATGTCAAATTTGTTTCTGCCTGGAAGTTTCTTGTGGCTCCTTCTTGCGCTTATAAAGTTATGAGGAATCAAAAATGCCGGAAAGAAATGTGGCAAATTTTAAATTGCAAAATTTTGACCTACTTTTTTAACTTTGAGAATTTGTAACTTGAAAAGTTTTTACAGCACAACATCATTCGCATGAATTCAGTAAATATATTACATTTATTATGCATTAAAAAGTCAGTGGATTCGAAAGGTGGGAATGTATTTTTCTTGCTTTAGCTGTTAGAGTTACATAATTTGAAATAAAATTTATACAGTACATATAAGTATTATGTCACAGGTCTACACAAAAATACCTTTGAAGCAGGTTTACTGTAATACACAATCTTACTAGATGTTTGTTTGTTTTTTTTTCATCAAGTCTCGAACAACTAAATCACCTGTGTTGGCGTGCAGGTACACCTCAGCCCCCTGAAAGCTCTAATCTATATCAGATGTTATGAGGAGTCATAATAGACTGGTGTACGCCTTTTAATGCACAAATAACAGCTATTAAAAATGTTGTGTGATTTTCAATTCATGTCTATAAAATTATACATCCCTAGCAACCACCTAGCAACAAGCTGAAATTGCCCATTGTTAGCATATAAAGAAAGACTTCTCACTGTGATTGAGTATATCGGTTTGCCAACAGCATGAACACGTCAAAAATACTGTAGCATACACATGCTGACTTTTAAGTCTGCCTGTAGGGTCCTTGTGATTACGCAGACTGTGTGAATCCGGCACATTGAGAAAAGCAGCTCAAGTCATTGTCAGACTTTGGATCAGCCACACTACTGAGAGGCTGTCTGATTATTCACTGTCGCGCACACAGAGCCAGTCTTTGTGTTTTGAAGAGTCTCTCTGAGTCATCTGTCTCTGCGATGTAGTGAAACTGCAGCTGCTTGTCAGTGTCAAGGGTAGGGCCCGTCTGTCTGGACTCGAGTTAAGAAAAAACAGCCTCTGAGATCCATCGTTTGCCTGCACTGAAATCTAGAAAATGAGTCTGTGGTGATAAGTCGGTGCTTCACTACCTGACGGGAAGATAAGTTGTCCATCTTTCTGTAATTACTGCGATGTGTATGTCAGTTGGGAGTAGAGCAGGGCGATATGACCAAAAATATTTATCACGATATACATTTGAAAATTTGCGATAACGATATAACTGACGATATAATTGACACTAGACAAAATACTTTACAACTCCACAACTTTATTAGTTTAAAAAAACCCATCAATGTATTTTCACTTAAACAAGCAGCTGTTTTTTATGTGCATTAAAGTTATATAAAAATGTAACAATGCAAATTCCTTGCTGACAGTTTAACCAAAAGGCGTTTCCAGTGGAAACTGGCCGACATATCCTCAGCACAACCATGTATAATATCCACAAAACTTAAAAAGAGGTTATACACACACAATACGGTAATATTATGTTGAAGCACAGTACGTATCACTCCGCGAGGCGCCTGCCAACAATAGCCGTAATGCTCCGACAATCCATCAAGCGGTGCGGGTTCGTAGCTTAGCAAAGTCGTACTAAAACATTTGACAGATTTTCGAGCGCCGTGTACATAAAATCATTTCGAGGTCAGTAAACACAACCAGAGTTCATACATAAGGCACACGGGATTATAAGGGACACTGTCGATTTTCAGAAAAATCAAAGGATTGATTTTAAGTGCCATATTTTCCAAACAACATGGTAATAACGACGGCCTGCTAGCATGCTCTACCAAAAATAGTGCTTTGTTGTGTATCTGACGGACGAAAGCTAAACCAGGAAACATCAAAAGTAGTCAAAATGGCCAATTATAGCCTGGACCCCAGAGGGTTAAACAACAAGTAACGCAATAGTTACTTTTCAAGTAATTAATTATTTTTAGAATCTTGTAACTCAGTTATTAACTCGGTTAATTTTTTTTGAAGAAGTAACAAGTAACTATAATTAATTAATTTTTCAAAATAACTTGCCCAACACTGATTATTTATGGGTATGGAAGTGTTTCGTTTTTCTACCTTCATAGTGAAGAGCTTTTAATCCGATCGTAGTGAAATGTGAAGGGAAGCAATTGCGTTCTTTCCGTGGTCAACCTAATTTAACTGGAGTTTATCGTATTAACATTAGCAGTGATGGAAACAAGAACATTTCAGCAAACGTGACTGAGCAGCACGCGAGAAAGCTTGGTGATAAGCCTACCCAATATTTTCCTCAACAGTATTTAATGTTTTTAAATTTGTTTTCTTTTGTTAAACAGGAACGAGTTGAGATTCAGAAGCTGCGGCAAGGAGAGAATCTCATCCTTGGCTTCAGCATCGGAGGAGGGATAGACCAGGACCCCGGGCAGAATCCCTTCTCTGAGGACAAGTCTGACAAAGTGAGTTTATCTGCAGCTATCATCTCTTTACGTGCAGTTTTTTCATCTTGATTCTCTCCCTTTGTTCTTAATAGAATATTTGTAGACAATAGTGATGTAGCCGAAAGGAATAAACCCACAAATGACCCTATCAAAAGTGAAATTATATATTTTCCATGTTTTCTGTCATGGTTATACATATACAGCGGTGGATTTTAGTATAAATGTGATCAAAGTTTAAGATGATGAGGTGCTCTGTCTTCGGGTCACTCGTTTTGGTTATGTGGATTTTATTCTTAATTTGGCAAGACGCTGAATATCCACCCACAAGTTGCAATTGCGCTAAAGCCTAGTGGTACAAGTATCCACAAAGTACTTATCGTTTTGGTTAACTAAAGGCCTGAACACGTTACTCATGGCCTCGGGTGGTGACTAAACAAACTCAGCAGAGCTACAGAGAGGAAGACTTCAGGTTTACATTAAGTCATGCTGACTGCACAGAAATGTACCAGCTGATTTGTTAGAGAGGAATAAGACTTAGATACTGGCTTCTACACTTTTACTGTTTCCTTTATTAACATATTTTTGAGCATTACAGGAACTTTGTTGTGAGAGATGTCCTCTGTGCCCTTAAATTAACAACAGATCAGGCCTCTGTCCATTTTTCTCTTTATTTTAATCCTAGTTTTACTTTAATGGGACAAAAATAATTTCTTATGCTAGTGTATCCTTTACACTTTAAGCACTTGATGCTTTCCCCCTGGGATCCTCCTCCTGTACTGCCAGACTGGCAGTATTGAAGGCAAAGGCCTTCAGGGATATTCTGTATTATTTTGGACTACCCATTTTAAACCAGACCTGCTCTCCAATTGTGGCAAAAAAATGAAATGATGAGTTCTTTGTTTTCACAGGGCATTTATGTGACCAGGATATCACCTAAAGGCCCAGCAGACTTGGCCGGCTTGAAGATGGGAGACAAAATAATGCAGGTATTTAGTGAAATGAAGTTTTTCTTTTGGAATAGTTGATCCACAAGATGGCACTGTGTACCTCAGGAGCAGTGCTGTGATGACTTTTACTTTTGGTATTTGATTCTTTTTATTTCAAACTAAGTTCCTTCCTTCTTTCCAGGTGAACGGTTGGGACATGACCATGGTGACTCATGATCAGGCTCGTAAAAAACTAACAAAGAAGAGAGAGGATGTGGTACGACTGCTAGTAACCAGGAAGTCGCTTGAGGAGGCTGTCAAACACTCTAAGTGCTCTTATCCCAAACACTAGTGTGGTGGCTCTACTTTTACACAGACTAATGCCATAGCCAAGGAATGAAGACTCACTTGGAGAACACATACTACCCCAAATAGTTGCACCGTGGCCTTTATACTCCAGTAATGCAAAAATAGATAAGTAAACAAACTGAGACAGATCAGTTTGTTCATTCAGATCAGTCTGTAGAAAATGAGACTGTTATCTGTTTTGTTTTTTTCTCTCATTTGTGGCATATCCAATTATAACTGATCTCAGTAAATTATGTGAAATGACGCTGCTTGAATAACAGCATTTGAGATATTTGTAGCGATTATCATCTTCATTTGTACTTAAAGCAATTTAAATTAGCATTTGGAGAACATTTTATAGACCGGTTCTTCTGCAAGGAGTGTTAAGTCATTCACACATTTAGAATTTATTTGTTAAGTAATTTGTAATTTGTCCACAAGGTTATTTGGGAACAATCCGAGTTTAATTTGTTTTCCAGCAGCTGACCAAAGTTAAACTGGACACACTGGATACACCCAGAAAAATTCACTGTTGTTTATTCATCTCAGTTAAAGAACCAATATTTTTCTGCCACTAACACAGCAACAAATGCCAAAGTAAAATCAAAGTTTTTGTAATTTAGTATTTCCAGTTTTCTTTTTCTTTAAATAATGGTACAGTGTATTGTATAAAATCTATGCAAAAAATGTCAATAGAGCCAATTTCCAATGTGTTTTTTTTTTCCTAATGATAATTCTACTGATGCATCACATTTTTCAAGTTGCATTCAGTGTAACATCCTCTCATCTGTTAAAGTAACTACACAGCCAGAATTACAGTAAAGGTGTTTCATATGAACATTACTTCACATGTTGGATGTTTCTGGATGCACACTTGTCAAATCAGCTTTCTCATTTTCGGCATATTTGCTTCCAGTTACCTTTTATCGGCTTCAGAAAGAGAACGATGCTTTTTTGTTTGTTTGTTTGTTTTTCCTGGAGGAGATGATATTCAGCAGTTAGCTCCACTGAGACTGTTTCGAGGTTTAAATAGTTTTGTTTCTTGTCACTGAACAAAAGTCCAGTTTGAAACTGTAAATCAGCCAAGAAGGAGTGAATGTTGTTTGTTAACTTGAAAATGTGCACAGGAGCCTTAAATGTATTAACACTAAGTTTTAATAATTCATTTCCAATTTACCAGTGTGGTATGATCTCATTAGTGCATCTTTCCTGCAACATGTAATAAATGACACTGGAGATGACTGGTTTACTTCTAATAAGTATGTTTGCTATGAAACCTTTTCGTACTGAAACCGATATTCTGCTACATTTCTTTTACTTTTGGGTGAACTTACTTTTTTTTTTTTTTTTTTCCATATGTAAGTTGCTTATAAAATATTAAACTTTTTACAATATTATACAAGCAATAATCAAGTTTGTAAAATAAATGGTTTGCTCAAATAAAATACCTGTATAACTGTAAAAAAAACCAAACAAACATGCTGCTGGTCATTTATTGTTTCATACTGTACTGTAGAGTCGATTTACAGGCACATGTGGGCCTCCCAGTATTTTAAATTCATGTCATCTTAGATTCTCTAAGAGTTTTTGATGAACTGCTCTGTTGGAAACCACTGCTTCAGAAAATGTCAGTATAGCGGTATTTTTATAAAAGTTTAGCCTGCAAAATTTTATGTTTCAAACATTTTGCTAAAGACTTTGTGCTCATCTGGCAGTTTACAAAGTTTGTTTTGGTATTTTTGTTGTTTGTTTCATTGTAGAACATTTGAAAAGGGAATGTTTGTCAGATATAAAAGGAGTTCTGCTTTTTCAACAATGGCCGACTGAACGCTGTTTAGAGTTGTACTATCTTGATATGTTAATGTCATTGGGTCTGATCCAAACGTTGTCAGGGTGCTCGAACACGAAACCAACAGATTCAGATAATGTCATGTTAATAGAAAGGACCGCATGTGTGAAACGTGCTAAAATCTGCGAATAACAGACATACAGTAACTGATTACTTTACCCCTCTTTTTTATGTTGCAGGACCTTCAGATAGCTTCGTCATGCCAGTTAAAGAGTAATCAGCTGACATTTCAAAGCAAAGAATCTATTCCCTGACCTTTCCGTGTTTAGCAAGGCTTTTTGATAGTGACCTCTTCTTTTATCTCTTAAATGTGTCCGCTATCAGCTATTCAAAGCATACCTTTGAACAGAGGTCTCAGATAATTCATAGAAAGGAACCTTTCCATTGTGTTGCTATAACTGCATATGCCTCTAATATTTCATTTTCCACTTTGCGCAGTGACAAATGTGTTCAAAATAACACTGGAAGTGCATTTCTCTGCCTGCAAGCTACATAATTGTAAACCCTTTTTTGGGGTACACTTATGTTCCAGGGCAATAAAAAGTAAACATTCGCACCAGTACTTCTAGATTTTAAGGTGAAATATTAAAGCTATTTAAGGGGAAAATTTAAAAAAAGGAAATGTTGTTTTTATTTGTATTTTATTAATTTCGAATAGATCAGGGCTACTGTGATTTTAAATTGTTTTGGAAAAGCTGTTTTTGGTGTTGTGTAATGCACTGCCAGTGAATTATTTGTGCTCTGAGGACCAAACACCTGAACTGAATGTGCTGTGTAATGTTTAAAGTCTTAAAATAACATCTGGACACATAATGGGAGAGGGTCGATTTAGGGCACCGCTTAGCTAAAATCCCCCCTTTGAGAAATAATTTATGAGCGAGCCGTGTGTGTGCGCTTGTTATGTTTATCAGGACAGAGGAAGCATGCTCCATTCCACTTACCTGGGCTTCATAATACTATTGCACCATGTTGTGAGACAAGAATGCGATTGTGCAAACACCAGCTAAAGCTCAGACTCGCTATCTAGGTTGGCTTTCCCTAATACCGCAACATTAATACCTTGTGTGTTGCTAGGTAACTAATGGACAGCTATTAAGTGGGTAACAGCGAGCCCCTAATTTGATTCCAGTGTGATTATTTAATCAGCATTTACCAGTCAGCAGTAGTTAAACGAACCACCTATAATGACATGAGTAAGAATGCAGCTTCTTGCTGCTGAAAAATAACACTAAGACAAATGTTTCTTCCTGCAAGCGGGTGAATAATTACACTATCTAAACATGGATCATACATGATCCATGCCTCCCACGTTATGGCAGGATAATTGGGTTGCCATGGTAATGCGGACTGCTCCTATCACTGTGGTCATACGCCAGATTGGAACTTGAAGGAAGCCTACAGAGGTATCCCGATCCTAGGCTGGACTGTTGTAATTCCTTATTGCGAGGCTGTTTAATAGCTCTACTACCTGACAAAACCATATTTATATCTAATTGTTAGCCACTTATCACTGGCTGCCTGTGGGACTCATAATATCCCCGTGGTTCTTGGAGTTCTAAAAAGTATAGTAGGAGGTAGAGCCTTCAACTTTCAGGACCCTGTTCTGTAGAATCAGCTCCCGGTTTGGACTCAGACACCACGTCTACTTAAAAAATTAGGCCTAAAGTCCTTTTTATAAATCTTATATTTAAGGTTGGATCTGTTGTTCAGTGATATAGGCTCAAAATGCTGGGGTAGATGCTATATTGTGCATCTTCTCTGCTTTCCTCTCTCATCCACCATGCATTTATTAGTATGTTGCACTATTTCTGTAACCTTCTGTGTTTTCACTCTTTCTGCATTTTTTTTCTAGCTCAAGTGCTGCACGTTACTGATCTGCTGCTACCGCCATTAAAAACTAAATTGTTTATCATCTCTCTTTTGTCTTCGCTTTCCACTCACCCCAACTGATCAAAGCAGATGGTCAACCTCCCTGAGCCTGGATCTGCCAGAGATGTCTTCCTGTTAAAAGGGAGGGGGGTTTGGTGATCCGAGGATATTGTTGGGTTTCTCTTTAGAACATTGTAAAGATTTACCTTTCAGTCTGAAATGTTGCGCAACATAAATAAGGCTGAATTGAAAGCTGAATGTTGGAGACATTGACAATAAAGGAGAATCCTAAAGAGTCTCTCAAAAATGAAATGTTACAGAGCTTACCATTCTGTGACAGTTCATCAGTTTAGGAATGATGCTCCTAAATTTAAAATTAAAATATTTAAATATATATTTAAAGCTGAATTCTATATACAGTCATGTAAAAAAGAAAGTTTCCAAAGGACTCTGTGCAGTCCTGTGACAATCTAAATACATCCATGATTCAACAGCTTGTGAAACCAACACTGTAAGGAGTTTTGACCCATTCTTTTTTTATTCTTCTTTATAATGTTGCAGTTCACAGCACTTCGTTAAGGTCTGGACTTTGACTGGGCCGTTGCAGCATGTTGAATCTTTTGTTTTTCACAAAATCCATCCACCAAAAGTGCTTAACAGCTGGTAAAAGGTGTTTGTGCTGATATGTTGTGTTTTGCTTTTGTCAGACTGTGAATTATAGCCAAACATGTCTGCTTCAGTTTAATCTGTGGAAAGGTCACAGTTCCAGGAGCCTTGTGGTTCTTTCAGATATAACTTTGCAGAGCTAAGCTATGCTGCCATGTTCTTTTTAGAGAGAGGAGGCTTTCACCTGACAAGCTTTCTAAAGACTGATTTTGTTCAGTCTTTCTTTAACTGTACTGTCATGAAGATTAACATTTAGTATGGTAACTTTTGTTTTTTTTCCATTTATTTTAGCACTGCGTGGTCTGATTTTGGGGTGAACTTGCTGTGATTTCTACTCCTGGGAAGATTGTGGCATTAACACAGACACAATAAAACCCCCAAACTTCAGTATTCATGAAGGATGGTAAAGTTCACTGCATGCATTTGATTAGAAGTATTTACCCTTTTAATTCCCATGTAAGCAGTCAGGGTATGTTTAGTTTTTTCACAGGAATGTCCTGTCCTATGTACAGTCCTGTCTATTTAGCTGTTCTATTTAGCTTCTGACAATGCTAGATTACAATAACATGCATTTTACAATAAAACATAATAAGCAAAAATCATAAAGGAATCAAAATTGAAGAAGAAGAAGGAGAAGAAGTTGGTTCTAGAGCTGCCTTTTGTCCGTGGTGTGAAGATTGAGACTGTTCTTTATCTCTAATCTTTCTTAAATCTTTCTGGAACAGTTGACAAAAACTCAACATAGCAAAAGTTTTAATAAGTTTTAAATTTCTAGTCTTCTTGTCTCTGAACATCAAACTTAACCAAACTGTCAATTAAAAGCTCCAGAACAGCTTCCAAAGTCTCCAGTCTCAGCAGTCACATTTGGTGGTGCCCAATAAAATTAAATTAAAATACCTCTACAACATCTTGATTCTGTTTGTTGAATAGTTTCACTCTGAAAAATAAAAGTTCATCCACTGTTATGTTTAATGGCTTTTTTCAATGGCTTTTATTTATCTAATTATGTATTTTTAATTATCCTCTATTTATCTCGTTGAGATTAAAGTCTCCTTTTCGACAGTGACTTGACCAAGAAAGAGGCGTTTTATTGTTATTTTATAACAATAAAACGAGTAAAGAAACAAATAGAAAATGTTTCAACTCGTCTCCAAATCCTGCGCAGTTTGTTGGCTTGTTGTTTCTTTGTTCGTGCCACACAGTTGTGTATATTATATGACTGCATGTTAAAGCTACTTTTCTCCCCACTGTATGTGCTCATGCATATTAATCCATCGTTTGTGAACGTGGATATGATGCGTGGGAGTGCGAGTAAAAAGCCGGTCAGCTGGATGGCATCGGGGTTACGCATACACGAGCCCCCCAGAGTCTAACTAGCACATGCATGTTGTCATAGCAATAAGTGCCGTGTAGTTACACGTGAGATTTATTGTGGATCTGTTGTGCTGTTTTACACACATAAACCGGTTATCCACCAGGGCATGTGACGTGATCATGAAACCCACCGAGATAGCTGATTTGCGATGAAGCATTTCGCACAGTTTTGGTGCTCGTGAATGGGCAGCAGGCGGCTTATCTTCATCGTTATTTTTCTCTCCCGAAGAGTCCTTAACCTCCTCCTCCCACGCAGACCTCCCAGGTGCTCAGCTTGGCTGGAGGCTTCACGCACAAACAGAAACCGACACACAGTAAAACAGGAGTTAACAGTAAAGATGAAAGGGGGGGGGGGGGGGGGGGTACAGTGGGTGGGCGACACTTGTTCATTATCGACTGCTTGGTGGAGAGGAAAGCATCTACATGACTGTGTGAGGAACGTCTTGGACAGAAAGAGGTGTGTGAGAGTTTATTTCCAATCGTTTTTGGAGCAAGTTAATCTGTAATTACAGGAGGCATCGTAGATAAAACCGTCAGATTCAAAGTTGTAGCAAGATTGTGTCAAGTTTTAATTTGTGTCTTGCAGCGACTTGAAGGAGGACAACTGAAAGCAGGAAGGATCTATGACAGCTCAGCACATCTAGAAACAGAAACAGGGTAAATATCTATCTATCTATCTATCTATCTATCTATCTATCTATCTATCTATCTATCTATCTATCTATCTATCTATCTATCTATCTATCTATCTATCTATCTATCTATCTATCTATCTATCTATCTATCTATCTATCTATCTATCTATCTATCTATCTATCTATCTATCTATCTATCTATGGACACATAGACCACTGTTCACACATTTCTTGCCTGAATATGTGTGTGTGTCTGATTGGATTGAATTTTCTCCTGTTGCTATACTGCTATACTAATTCTCACCTTTCTCTATTTTTAACAAATAATTTGGAAACAAAGATGTAGTGGAGTGGAAACGAAGCTCTATATTTCTGTTTCCTGAAGGGTTGGTACATGTTTGCCACCTTTTGGCTTCTTTGCATCCAAAAGACTTTTGCACTAAAGTTGTATTTTCTCGGCTGGTAACATAATTTGTTTGCTGTAATAGAGAAAGCAGATTGTATTACAGTTTTTCTCAGTCGCTTTGGTGCGTTTCTCAGATCAGAATTGAAATTCTCATAACTATTAGTTCAACCTCCACAACACTCAGTCATTTGTGCACATCATAGTAGCAATTTCTCCTCTCTCTGAACAAACTGCAAATGATTTTGGACATGAATCAGTTGCTTCCATACATTTCCCTGCTGCTTTCTGACATTTCCATTTGCTTATGTCATGTCAGTCAAAAGTAATCATACCAATGGATGCTGAATAGTCATTCCCAATAAAACTAATAGTCATACATCCATTGCTTAAGTCATCACACACAAAATTGTTGAACTAGTTATCACATGCCAAATATTGGCCATCTGTCAAGCAAATCCTATACCTTTCTGTATCATTTTTCCTGGAAATGTCTCCGAAATTGAACAATTGATCTCAGGTGAATTACAGCTGTCACTCATGAGGAGGCTCTACCAAATTGGTGATTTTATGTTTACATGTATTCTACAGTGAACAAGTGACTGTAGCATATTTTTCTTTTGCACAATTCTGTAGGATTACAAACACTTCTACACAATGGAAATGTGAAACGTACGTATTCAGTGTCTCAGTTACTCCCAAGACTCCCATAACATCTACAGTGACTTTACTGCACATTTCAGATGGCTGTACAGGTAGGCCATAGTGCTGTCGTCAGCATTTTCAGGTGTCACCAATTGTTTTTGCAATGGGAAACACTGAAATTATAAACTGTCATAGTGGAAACATGACAATGCCATTTGACTATCTTGTTCATAAAGATGGTGTCAAGACTTTTCATTTTGATGGCACTGACAGTTTCATTGACATGGATACTTGCTTTTGAGGTATGGATAATCAATTCTGTGCATGTGACGTGCTTTTGCAGGCTATCCACTAGGTTTTGCAGTTTGCACTAATTGTTTTGGGAAATGCACTAACTGCTGTGCAAATGTTAATGGTGTTCTGAGAAACGCACCAAAGCGACTGAGAAAAACTGTAAACAAAGACGTATGCAGTGCAGATGGGTTTGTTTGTTTGTTATCTTAGCTGCTCACTTTATTAGGTTCACCTGTTCAGCTGCTCATTAATGCAAATATCTAATCATCCGATCACATGGCAGCAACTCAGTGCATTTGGGCATGTAGACATGGTCAAGACGACCTGCTGATGTTCAAACTGAGCATCACAATGGGAAAGAAAGGTGACTCTGAAAGTGTCATGGTTGCTGGTGCCTGACAGGCTGGTCTGAGTATTTCAGAAACTGATAATCTGCTGGGATTTTCCTTCACAACCATCAAGTTTACAGAGAAAAAAACTGGGGTGCTTGTTGTTGGTGTGCATATGAGCATCTTTGAATGTGCAGCACGTTAAACCCTGAAGCAGATGGAATACAGCCGCTGAAGACCACACTGGGTGGGACTCTCGACAGATAAGAAGGGAACTTCACTGTACTCAAATGGCCTCCATAGTCAGTCCAACAGACCACTTTTGGGATGTGGTGGCATCGGCTGTGTGATGCTATCATGTCAATATGGAGATCTCAGAGAAATGCTTCCAGCATCTTCTTTAATCTCTGCCACGAAGGATTAAAGCAGTCCGGAAGGCAAAAGGGGATCCAGCTACTGTCAAAGAGAAGATTCAACTTCTTTATTGTTGTCTTTCCTGTCTACACGTTGTTCTACACTGACAGTTTATTGTCTCGGGCTGTGAAGAGTTTGAAATAATTCAACCTTCATGGGAAAAATCAATAGTCCCCTTTGAATCGCTGTGATCTGGACATTTATCATGTACATCACTGTGTCATTTTCTACTGAATGCTGTTTGACATGGAAAGGTTATTGTGTGGAGTGTTGACGATTAGAAATAGGAATGTAGGCATATTTGTCTGACTTTGATTTGTCACACGCCACAAAATATTGGCTGTGTGTGTGTGTGTGTGTGTATGAGAAGGTCAGGCCATATGAGAGGTCTTTCATGTCTGTCTTGTTATGAAAGCTGAGCTGAGACAAACTCTCCACTCACCTCCGGAGGTTCACACACGCGACATCCTGACCCTCTCGTCCACAGCGGTGAAGCTCTGACGGTTACCTGATTTTAACTGGACTGCTTGACTCAAAGTCTAAAACATGAGTGGTGAGTAGTCAGACAGCTTAAAGGCTTTTTCCAATCGCTACTTTGTGCGATCACGAGAAAAATACCTGCCTTTATTTCTCAATTTCACAGAGAAATTGCTGGGATTGTAACCACGACAGAATAAGACCTGCACCTGGTCTGATTTTAAAGAAAGCTGTCGTGTTTCATCGGCATAAATTAATCAGTGTTTTGAATAGTATCAATGTAGTTTACAAAATATGACAACTGTAATATAACCAGGCAAACTGTGTTTTGCGCTCATGGACATGAATTTCCACCTTTTTTGTGTGAGTGAGAGTAACGTTGTAAGTAATATATTTAATTAGGAAGCATTGTATTTCATGTCAGAAGCAGAAAGTGTGGGGAGACCTCACCATGGCAACCAAGAAAGCGTTAAAAAAGGTGGAAAAATCTGCATTTTTAACCCAAAACGTCGTCTTTTGTACTTGGTGACAATCAGTGCATTAAAGGTTTTGAGCATTTCAAAAACTACCACAGATTGAGACTGTGTTGTATAATAAGTGATAATAATAATAAAGCATTGGAACACGGACTAATTTTAAATTTTTTTTTTACATGCTGGGGGTTTCCTGTTTAGTATTCATGAATTATGTCCTGCATTACAAGCTGCTTGACTTTTGCCAGCCATATATCCACCATGAGTTCACATGTTTTGACAGATTTATTGTTAGTCAGTATTCACTTGGATTTCAGAGTTTAATATTATCTCTTCATTATAATAAACGCCTGATGATTATCTGGGGTCAATGCCCCTTTTATTATGGTATATTTCCTGGTTGTTGAGTTAAGGTTTCAGTGTTTATTTGTCAAAAAAAAATTAAGGCAGCTTTTTTACTGAAACTGTGAATGAAACAGGGATTTAAAACAGAAACTCTGCAGTCTTTCTGTTCATTTGCAGCCTGATCAGCATCTGGATATTTTGGGAATTAGGTTTTTGCATGTGAATACTAATGAAGCACAGAGAAGTTTTTAAAAAAAGAAACATTAAGCTGACTCACAGCTGAAAGTTTCTGGTCAGCTCCAGCCTGACAAAATTAGCTCATGCGGTGCAGCTTACGATCAAACCGCTCTCTCACTGCTTGACTTGTATTGAGGCAGAAAGGAACATTTTGATCATTTAATTGTGTTCATCACAAGATTTATGTAGTAATGCTGTTATATTATAACCTGTGAACTGCCTTAATGTTCAGCCCTTCGCTGTAGTGCCTTTCCTTCCTTGAGACTTCCTTTTTCATTAGTCTTGCCTTTACTGAGCTTCACGACTGAACATTTTGTTTTCATTCCTACTCTAGTGTAACGCTGTAGAAACTGCCAGCTTCATCCACTCTTATCCATTACACACTAGAATGGGGTTATCAGCAGAGGTGTGGACTCGAGTCACATGACTTGGACTCGAGTCAGACTCGAGTCATTAATTTTATGACTTTAGACTTGACTTGAAAAAATGTTCTAAGACTTGTGACTTGTGAAGCCGACGGGTAAAGAGATCGGTTGTTATCGGATTATGTCGTTGAAGAGAAATTGTTCGAGCCATGTTTCCGAAGTAACAAAGAGGCGACGGATGGCCTGGATTGCAGCCATTCAAAGATCAAATATAACGTCCCAGAACACTCCAGCTCACAGGTTAGTCTGCTCCAAGCATTTACACGAAGGTCAGTGTTTTTTAGTAGTTAATACGTCATTTTCATAACATAATTGGTGATATAGGTTACAAGCAAGTCTGGCGCTGAACAGAAATTGTCGCGCTATGCTCCTTTATTTATTGTGCATAAATAGTGAATTGTCCTGACACAATATTGCGTTTCGCTTCTGTTATTATGGTACATTGACAAAAACATATACTTTTATTCACAGGATAAAACAGTTGTTTTGTATCACTAATTGTCCAGTACGATTACAGCATACAGTATTATTGTCACTGCTACATTTCTGTGATGCTACCAGAAATTATTTCCACTGCTAATTAATTACCATTGAGCTCAAAGGTCCTATTAATAAACGGTTAACGAATGTGTATTTATGACGACGATTTGTGAGACTGGTAAACTTATGATACTTACGATGGTCTTTACTTTCTACACGGTGCATTTCAAGGTCCTGCACCCATCCGGCGGTAAACTGTACCTGGGCTTGTTGCAGTGACCTGAAGTTACTAAACTTCATGAGTGTATGCGCTCACTCCAAGAACCGTATAATTATAAATATGCATATAAATATGCTATGATGAGATAGCTGACTTCATCTAACTAGCAAATGTTGTCCAGGCTACGTTGGTGATACAGTTTTTTTAATATGTATGATATTTTTGTCATGCGATTTTAAAGCCGGTCCTACAACTGCATCCAAGAATAACATGCAGCTTATCTCAGAACTGTCGGTGAAAATTATTCTTGGAGCTAGGTTTAATTGAGCTGCATTTTAAAGAGGTGCAATTTCACAATTTGTGTATATTTTCTAAGTTCACTATTTTGTCATGTGTTGAGAAAAACACAGATTTAAAAATTACATGGTCTAATATTTACATTTAGCATATAACTGCAACATTATTTTTTCATTTTTTTTTTTAAAGACTCGAAAGGACTTGAAATTCAAAATTTCAGACTTGTGACTTTACTTGGACTTTTACACCAGTGACTTGAGACTCGACTCGGACTTGCCTGACATTACTTGAGACTTGACTTGAGACTTGAGGATAAAGACTTGAGACTTACTTGAGACTTGCAAAACAATGACTTGGTCCCACCTCTGGTTATCAGTCCACTCCAGTCCTCCAGATAGTAGAACATTGTGACCGCGCTACACATTCGTTCAGACATTTATAGACAGCAGGTCTGAATCGTGCTGTGAGAGAACTAAGAAGACGTCCATCTCTTTGCGTGGTTAACTTTTTCTTTTTTACTACATGTAGATTATGTATAGATTGATGCAAACCTTATAAAATGATTTGAGTAGATTCGGTTTTTGGTTTTCAAAATAAAGTGTTTATCTCTGGGGAAGAATGAAAAAATGATTTTTGTGTGAGGTCAGTGATTATAGTAGATGTGAAGAATAAGCAGATGAGGACACTGCCTGTTTATTACCCGCTCTGTGGGACTTCAAGTTTGTTTGCAGTGGTTGGCTAAGAGGAAACAATGTAGCCTACTTAGATAGGAGGAAGTGCGAGCAGCGTCCATGTGTTACACACACACCGAGAGAGAGAAGGGAAACACGGTAAGACTGAAAAAGCTCGTTATTCATGTTAGGTTTTAGTCTATTTTATATCTCTAAAAGTTGATTCTGTTCATCTAGACGTAGCGTTCCTTCACTGGGCTGGTTTCAGTCATTATGCAAATGTACTGTTTGTAAGATTGGGGAAACCTGCAGTCAGTTGGATGAGTGACGAAACGTTTCTCCCACAAAGCGCTACGTCCAGATGAACAGAATCAACTTTTGGAGATTTATTACCTGAATGATTGAACACGCATCAAGAAGTCTACTTTATAGCTTTAAGCATAGAAAAAACTGCAAAGCAAGGCTTGAAAAAGACACGGCTCATGTTTGCTTACTCGGTTCAAGACTAAACCAGCACATAGTCCAGCTTTGCTTGTAACTGCAAAACCAGAACTATGCTTGCAGTCTTCTTTTTGTCATAGTGACAGTGTGTATTTTAGAGTTCATGCTCTTGAACGTGTCTTTATTGTTTTTTTGACAAATTAGGTAAACAAGCTATTGTACACTATGAGGTCATATTGAAGTGCTCATACATATTTTTGTTAGGAATGCCTTGCTAGTTAGTTGTTCGTGCCTTAGATTTAACAAGATGCTGTAAACATTTCTCGCAGATTTTGGTTCATATTGTCATGATAGCATCACACGGCTGCTGCAGATTTTGCCCCTGCACACCTGTGATGCGACTCTGCTGCTCCACGATATTTCAAAGGTGCTGTGTTTGACTGAGATCTGGTGATTGTTGAGCACAGTAAAATAAAACGATGTGAGCATAACGAGTCCTTATTTGAGTCATTTCTGCTATCCTATCGGCTCGAGTCTGGACATTCTCCTGTGACCTCTGACCTCTACATGGTATTTTCACCCAGAGAACTTTTTTTTTTCTCTTTTTCAAACCATTCTCTGTAAACTCTAGCGATGGAAAATCCCAGCAGACCTCAGTTTCTGCCTATCTGACACCAACAACAATGCCACATCAGAAGTCACATGATTCCCATTTCTTCCCCATTCTGATGCTCAGTTTGAATTTCATCACGCCCCTTTGACCATTTCCACATGCCTAAATGCTTTGAGGTGCTGCCATACGACTGGTTTATTTGCATTAATGAACAGTTAAAGTTGAAGGTGTACCTAACAAAGTGGCAGGTGAGATGCTGAAGAACAGATTAATCCAAACTGTGGCCAATTAATGTTTTGTCCACCAACTGTTTTACCACTAAACTGAACCAAATTATACACAAAAAGGGGATGTTTATTCTCTGAACACTAAAAAAGAAAACTGTGTATTCATAAAACTATTTCAGCTTGGTAATCTTCTCCATCTCAGTTGGCACTGGTAGGTTACATGGTTCAGGCTTTTTAGTTACTGTGCCACAGCTAGGTCAGGTTTTGATTTGTAATCCTAAACAGGTGCTTCAGTGTTTCACACAGCAGCAGCTGTTTCATCCTGTTTTCTATTTTTTTTTTCACCCCGAGCAATTGAGCAACATGCGATGTGTGTGGATATTCTGTGAATGTCTTAAAGCGTGCCGTCCCTCCAGAAACTACACGTGACAAAAACTTCACACTTACCAAATAATTTTTATTATTTTTTTCTTAGTTTCACACGAGACCTGCCTCCTGGACCAGGTGCTGGAGCTTATTATGAACGAGAAGCCCCCCACCAGTGCCAGCCTTTTCCTAAACGAGGACACAGAAAAACCACCCTTACCAGACAGAGTAGACCTGAGGAGGCGCTTACGCAGGGCCATGGAGAGGAGAGCAAGCAGCATGAAGGAGAGGATGAGCTCCGTCAGCAAGGCCAGTGTGAAGGGTTTCCTGAAGAGGAACTTGTTCGTTTTGTTCACCATCGCTGCCGTGGCTCTGGGTGAGTGGAAAGGAACAACAAATGGAGGTTTTTTTTCCGCTTGTGCTTTTATATTTGTGCATTTCGATGCTTATTTATTAGTTAATTTATTTATTTGCCAGGTATAATCCTGGGCTTTGCTCTACGCCCCTACAATCTGTCCCTGAGGGAAATCAAGTACTTTTCCTTTCCTGGGGAGCTCCTAATGAGAATGCTGAAGATGCTGGTGCTACCTCTAATTGTCTCCAGTCTGATCACAGGTTAGCTTCTAATGAGCACTTAAAAGCAAATATGTTTTATTTTCCCACACTGCTTCAGCACAGTACTGTCTAGATCCGGAAAGAGAGCAGATATCCTATCGTAGTCTTCAGTATTTACCAGCAAGCTGTTTCTATGATTAATTTAACATCAAATTCAAACTTTCATCAGTCCACTGAGAAAACAATGTTCTCTGCCTCAGGCATTTCCTCCTTGGACAGTAAAGCATCTGGTAAGATGGGTTTGCACGCAGTGGTCTACTACATGGTGACCACGCTGATTGCTGTGTTTATCGGCATTGTCATCGTCGTCATCATCCAGCCGGGGAAAGGGAACAGGGACAGCCCCGTGGCCAACGGTGGGAATATCGAACCTGTTCAGGCTACTGATGCTTTTCTGGATCTCATCAGGTAACGACTCAGAAACTTGACTCATGTGTTAGGTTACACAGTGTTTCCACAGACAGTCGCAGTTCATATTACGAGAGCAGTCTAACAAGAATGTTAAGAGATGGATTAATAGATTGATACCACTATTTTTTTATATGAAGCTACTGCCAGTAATCAAATTACTTAGCTCAGGATAACTTCCAAAACACCCAATGGTGTTCACACCTCTGTCTTTATAAGGTACAAGCTGTAACCTAACATGTTTGGATGGCAGACATAACAATTGGATGGAGTCAGGCTCTTTCCATTGCTTCCCTTATTTGTTCTGAACGATGCTAAATGGCTGCAGAGCTATACTTAGCCACAGACAGTGTAAAAGATGGGCACAGCCACCATGATGTCACCGATCAGTTAGTGAAGTTTGTTTGAAACTGAGAAACCACAGCACATCACAAGCATCTTTCTGACTTTTAGAATGACAGTGATTTACAAAAATGACTCAATCTTATTTTCAGTGAGACCTGAAACTTGGACTGAGCCCATAAAGTTAGCAGGAACGTGTTTACTGAGGTCAGAGTGAAGCAACTGAGTGCTGTTTTCCCATAGACTACCCCAGGAGTCGCCCCCTGCTGGTTATTAAAATAATTTAGGTTTTAGGCATATTTATTTATGTATATGTGGCTCATTTGATCTTTGCTTTTTTCTATTCTAGGAACATGTTTCCTCCTAATCTGGTAGAAGCCTGTTTCAAGCAGGTAAGCCTTTGTTTTCATCCCAGCCATGGTTCATATCTTCTTCATTATGGAACACTTCATTTCATTTAAAGAAAGAAAATCTCCTTTATCTCTAAATCTTGATCAACAAAAATTTGATAAACATATAGTTTTATTTTCCTAATCTCTATTACATTGCATGTATTGCTATGTAACTACCTTAAAAACATTTCATGTCTGTTGCAGTATAAAACAGTGTACAAGAAGACTGTTTACACCAGAAATGTGACCGTAACCCTGAACCTCACCGACTCGCTCAATGTGACCGATTCTGCCTTGAGCATGAACCTCAGCACGGTGCTGCACACCATACAGGTGGGTGTCTACAAGCATCTTCAGGTATAAGTGCAATACTTTAATCACTATGAAAAAGAAAACTACAGTGCGTATTGATTTGTGTGTAAAACGTTTTCAACCACAGGAGACTGTGGAGGAGGTCGTCCCTGTGTCTGGCTCCTCGAGCGGAGTAAACGCTCTGGGTCTGGTGGTGTTTTCCATGTGCTTCGGTCTGGTCATTGGCAACATGAAACAGCAGGGCCAGGCTCTTAGAGAGTTCTTTGACTGCCTGAATGAAGCCATCATGAGGCTGGTGGCCATCATCATCTGGTTAGTAAAAACCCAGCATCCACACCATATGAAGATTCTGAGTAGACTTAACTGAAGAAAACTCTTCCTTTAGTCTATAAAAGCAACTAACCCAATAAAATTACCATTATAGTAAAACAATGTTTCCAAACTTGCAGGTATGCTCCAGTAGGTATCCTGTTTCTGATTGCTGGGAAGATTGTGGAGATGAAGGATCTGGCAGAAGTGGGCAGTCAGCTTGGGATGTACACTGTGTCGGTCATCGTGGGTCTTCTCATCCACGGCCTCTTTGTTCTGCCAATGCTTTATTTCCTGGTAACCAGGAAGAATCCTTACAGCTTCATTGGCGGCCTGCTGCAGGCACTGATCACTGCTCTGGGAACCTCCTCCAGGTTAGCTTCTGCATAATTCAAACATTGTTATTCATTCATTCTGAATCTCATCATAAGAAGCACTGCATTACTTCCTTTGTGTTTAGCAGCATTAAAGGCCAGTCTCTGCTCGTGTTTATGGTAATGCTAACATGTCTCATCCTGTCTGCTTCAAGCTCTGCTACCCTGCCCATCACCTTCCGCTGCCTCGAAGAAAACAACCACGTGGATAAACGAGTGACGCGTTTTGTCCTTCCCGTTGGAGCCACCATTAACATGGATGGCACCGCCCTCTACGAGGCAGTGGCAGCTATCTTTATTGCTCAAGTCAATGGCATGGAGCTAAACTTTGGTCAGATTCTCACCATCAGGTAACAGTACTTTGGTTTGCTAGTACTCAGCTGAGCCCTCTCTTTCCTCCCAGAAGATGGGCAACCTGTGGTCATAAAGAGATGATCGCTCTCTCTACTCTCTGACTGTCACAGCAGAAACTAAGACTGATCAGACCAGGCAACATTTTTCCAATCTTCTATTGTCCAACATTGGTGCTACAACTTGTAGCCACAGTTTCCTGCTCCTAGCTGTCAGAGGTGGCATAGGTGTGTGTGGTGTGTTGCTGCTGTAGACCATTTCTACATTCCTAAACACACAGGGTTGCTGCCATGTGACTGGCCGATTAGATACTTGCTTTAAAAGCCATTGAACAAGTGTATCTAATAAAGTGGCCAGTAGGTTTAAATACCTCCTACTGCTTTTGGCTGTTCCATTTTTCACGAGAGGTTGCCATAACGGGCAGCTCTGTATATTTAAACTAGCAAATATTTACTGAGGATGGCCTTCCTACTGCAACCCACCAAGGGCTTTGTGTCTGCCCTGGGATCAAATCAGGGCTCCGGTGTGTAAACTGCCACACTATTACAAATAAAATACTCAAAGTTCACTCAGCAAAATGAGAAAATAAAGTCTTTAGATCGAGTTCAGTCACTTGAAATTGCTGAGATTTTAGCTTCAATACAATTTTAAAAATTATAACTGGTATGCAAGAATATCCATACGGTGTTTACGAAGAAGGTGCTAATCTATAGACTATGTGTGTAAACATGCTTAATTCTGCTGCTAAGTTGGTCATTTTAACATAGTAGCCTATGGAAATATTTTGCATCAAACCTCTAGTGTCCATTTAAGGAACTGCAGTTTCTGGCACTTCCATGCTGTCCCCTATATACAACACATACACAAATACAGAACAAGGTAAACGCGTGAGATAGGGATTTGCTCCAGCTTACTCCTCTTTCTGATCACACTTTTTATTACTAGATAGGGAAATGAGAGGTTAATAAACATGTAAACATATATTAAAAGTGTGTTTCTGCTATTACTATTATTAAACAAAAATACATTTTAAAGAACATATGGTAGAGACAGTATTCCTCGTGTGCTTTTATCACACTCTACTACACCCACCAGCAGTGCACATGTGCTGTTTGTTTGTTTCCTTTTATTAAATGCATTCACTCGCCTCTCCATCCCTCCCACCGCCCACTCAGTATCACAGCAACGGCTGCCAGCATCGGAGCAGCAGGCATTCCTCAGGCTGGCCTGGTTACCATGGTGATTGTATTGACATCGGTGGGACTGCCCACGGAGGACATAACGCTGATCATCGCTGTGGATTGGTTCCTGTGAGTTCCCACTAAATGTCAGCTTGATGGGGATTGGTCTGGGATTGTGCCAGCTTAAATGTCATTGTAAAGCTTCAGAGAGCCCAGAGGTCCCACAACTACAAAGGTTATCGATGCATAATGCAGAGTGATGGATAAGAGAGCCTGCAACTGTTTTCATAGCATCCATCCATCCATTTTCTTCCACTTATATATGCAGTCATTTTTTAGTCTTTCTCACTTATTCTCTCTCTCTCGTGACTCCAGGGACCGTTTGCGTACTACCACGAATGTTCTCGGCGACTCCCTCGGGGCCGGCATTGTGGAGCACCTTTCCCGCAAAGAGCTGCAGAATCAGGACGCCGAGGTGCGCAACTCTGTAATCGAGGAGAACGAGAAACCCTATCAGCTCATTTGCCAGGACAATGACATAGTCAATCATCTCAACAGCGAGACCACAATGTGAAGGCGAGGGAATCACATGAAACGGCATGAACATACAGAAGCATTAGCATGATGCAGTGATGGAGAACATGATAGCCAATGCTTGAGGTTCACATCTTTCCCTCAAATACAAAAGCTTATCTGGGAAATACGACACAGTGACGCCTGTCCTGGGACAGCTTGATGACAGAAACTAATGTTCACGTGTTGTTTAGGAGCATCCTGTGATTTTTTTTATTTTATTTTTTTTGAAATGCAGTTCAAAGCCATCAAATAATCTCACTTTCAAGCTTGAAAACACAGCATTATTAGAGAAACAACACCATTCATAATGTAAACCAGCTTATTTTTTCAGTCTTGTGAATTTATTCTTTAGACTTCGCCCAGTTCTTCTGCATGACTAAACATTGTCCACTGCAAACACCCATTTTTGTCATTCTAATAATGACTACCTCTAATAGGACTTAGATGTGGGATTTCCACAGCACTACACAAAAATAAAGCTGGATGTAAATACACGAGCAGCAGTATTGTTTCCTTCCTCTTTTAAGTGTGCTTACACGATTTAATCGTAAAACTGTGACTGTTAAACACTGGATACAAGTGAAAAAGAAAACTTTTACTCCTTTGTTTTATTTAGTTGATATATTTTAAATGACTTTATAGACTGTTCCCCACCCCCAGTGCTTTCTTATGGATATTGGTGTGTATTTCTTGTATTTATTTGGTGCTATATGGGCACAGTACTGCAATGCTAAAGGAGTAATTAAACAGAAATAGCTGCAATACTGAAGGTGTTCATATTCTCGGTTTCTTTTTTCCTCCTGTTGATAGCAACAGTGTTTTTAAACATTAGTACACTATTACACCAATCGGTCTGTGTTTTCTGCATTATATGTTATTATCTACTCAACATGTAATTGGATTTTTGGTATATTTTGATTGAAGTGTTGCTGGTTACTTTACAGTTGATGGTTTTGTGAAAAAGTGCAGTGAAGAAACTTGGTGAATGCTTTTGAGAACCTACACAGTTGTTTCAGTGTTGTGCATAATTATAAAAGTGATGGTGTGAATACACGTGTCTGATTTTGTACCAGTTCATGCCCATTAAGAGGTCTCGAGTTTTTGTTTGCAGGTTAGAGTTTTGTTGCTTTAAGTTATTTCAGTAGAATTGTTATTTCTGATGAAGGAGCAGCTCAACATGTTGATGGACAGCGTGTGAAAAAACATGATAAATAAATGTCTCAGGAACTGAAATGAACTGTGATTCTCATTATTGTGATTGTGGCTACCCCTTGTGGAAGATATTCTCCCCTCCAGACACTCTCAGCTGCTCTCTTAGAGAAAACAGTGGGTCAAATGTTATATGAAAAACTAATTTCACATATGGATGAGGTGAATTCTTCTTTTTTATTACGAACATTTCATCTAAGTTTGAAATCCTTTTATATATAAGCTAATAGTTAAGTTAACCCAGGCTGTGCTGCTGTAAGCACTACAGATATGTCACTGTTGGATGTGATAGGGAAACCAGAATATTTAATCAGAAATAAAATCAGTTTAGAAAACTGTTTACAAAACACAACACACAATTTACTGCTTTTTCTTTAGTACAAATAATAACAGCACTATTTACATAGTTTAATATAGGACAAGTTGTATAAAAGTATATACATAAGTATATATATATCTAAAGTATATCTAAAGTACCTAAAATAAATATTCTCATTATGTATAATGACTTTTCAGAGTCATAAACATAATGAAACAGCAATTCATTATTATCTTATTTTAAAGTTACATTGTGTAAAATCTCACCACTAGATGTCAGTAGATTGCAGATTGCAGTCAAATGTATTCTGTTTTCTTAGCGATCCCAAGTGTACAATCCTACCTACGGTGGCTCCTGTTTATATGTAGTGACTGTAGGGTTTCAGTCCATTGTTTACCGCAGCTGTCAATATGCGTCCATGTTATTTCACTCTTGAGGAGGCTGTAAAACTTTGGAGGAGTCCAATATGAGTCAGTGAGTCAGGTAAACTCACTTCTGACCAATGGCAACAATACCAAGGAGAGATTTTGAGGATATTCTTAACTCTTGCCTGTTCTGTTAGTTTTAGTGTTGTTAGACTAAATCTGGTGAGAGTTGCTTCACATGTTTTACAAAGGCTCTTATATTTCCTTTTCCTGTTTTCCTTTTTGTTGCGTTTTCATGAGAGGTAGTGGTACTGTTTCTTGATGGCAGCTCAAATGTGTGGATCTAATCTTATAAGGAGATTACCTCTGATTGGATCTCCCGAATATTTTCATGTCATTGTCATTCGTTTTATTGGTGTCAGTACATTTTATCATAGTTTTGTCCTCATGCCTTAGTTTTTATCTTGCTTTTGTCTGAAAAAAGAGATTGTGGGCAAAAACTATGACAAAAGTTATTGGTCTGCAAAATTAACACTTGTACAGGCGCAAATTAAAACTGTTGCCAACTTCTATATTTAACGGATTAATTCTAAGTTTATGAAAATGCAATTTGTTGGGAGATGTAATTACACATACTTATCTTTCTATCATTTTTCAATCATAATCTCCTTTTTCCAATTAAATAAAACCTCAAAAACGACTTGCTGTAGCTTTAATGTTGTAGCTGTTTATGATAATTACTTCTGTTACTCATAGGCAGTGTTGGGGAGTAACGGAATACATGTACCGCGGTTACGTATTTAAAATACAAAATATGAGTAACTGTATTCCGTTACAGGTAGCGTTTAAAAAGGTGGTATTCAGAATACAGTAACTTTGTTGAAATAAATGGATTACACGGCGGTACTTCCCTGTTTCATATTGTGGCGGGTCAGGACTGTTTGGGTTTTGTTTGACAGCTATGTTCTGTTGTTCCAGGCGGCAGCGTTACGGTTGCCATGGTTACAGGGCGACGCTCTCTCTGTGTTTCCTGGGTGAGAGAGCGCCTTTTTGTTGTTGTTGTGCTAAGCTAATAGGCAGAATGCTACAGGATGTAGCATCATGGGCAGTGTAGTCCGTGCTGCAGGGAGAATGGACTGCCGTACCCGTTATGTGTCTGTGAGCGAGGGAGGGAGAAAAAGGAAAAGTAGGAGTTGTCATCAAGCAAAAACGGGAGCTGGAAGCATGTAAATATAATAATAACCACTGCAGCCAAGAAGAGTGCCTGACGAGCCCAGGTGTAAGTACGCTCTTGAGACTCGACTGTACGCTGTGTTGGTGTTTTCCTCCGAAACAATAAGTTCCGTTGGAGCAGCCTTTCAACGCCTCTCTCTGTCTCTCGCAAGCAAAGTTGACCCAGACAACAAAGTAAAGCTATTTTTCGGCTACGAGCCCGACACGGAACCCACTGTATTAGCCAGAGGTCCTTTACTACGGTTCGGAGCCGCGGAGCCTTCAGTAACAGTAATAAATCACAGCAATAGGACATTCACGTAGTTGTAAACAGCATGATAATATATTAAGTAATCCAGCGTATTAAGAATACGTTACTCTCATCGAGTAACGTAACGGAATACGTTACAGAATACATTTTGGGGCATGTATTCTGTAATCTGTAATGGAATACATTTTAAAAGTAACCTTCCCAACACTGCTCATAGGGAGTCATTTGATTGTTTTCTCTGTATTACTGTAGGGTCTTTACCTTTAAAACACTTGATGTTATATAAATAAAAGTGAATGTCTGTGCAGTTGTGAGAGATTTTACTCTTTTTTGTTTGACTTTGAGCTACATCAGTAGCACGCTGTAGAAAGCGATACGCAAACATCTCAAGATTGAAAAAAGACGCTGCAGCCCTTCTAGTTATTATTTCAGATTTATTTATAAAATTGTTCACTCGAGATGCTGTGTTTTAACATATAGTGCATTCTCCTACGATGCAATGCTTGTGTGTTTCGCACACAGTCGAGCCCTCTAAGTTTTAACAGCCTGGCCATGTGGTGAACTGAATCATGAACACTTTGGCATAGTTTAGTGACAAACTATTGTTTAAACGTAGAAATGTAAACTCCAAATAGATACTTAAATCTGTCGCTGATGCCTGAGGGCCTAGTGTTAGAGTCACATTTCATACAGGACTTTACAAACACGCAATATACAAAATGGACAAAATATTAGGAACATTTGCTCTTGAGCTATAGTGAAGGTTGCATCCAGGTGAAACATTCACTCTGAGTCAACTGTGATTTTTTTTTTATAAACAGTCAAATATAGCCTGAAAAAGGAGTTGTAAACCATACCACTGGAGACATGTTATCTCAATATTCTGCACGCTCAGTGTACCGTAACCAAACCCCATCTACTTTACTGTATGAAGTGTCATTACACATTTAAGGTATACAAGTCACAAATAACCATAAGAGTATCTTGGTGATATACAATATTCATATCACTGCTCATTTCATTACATCTGTTTCACTGATTTCACATCAGCCAGGAGTGGTTATGCTTTTTTATAGAGGGAGACACTTTCAGGCAGTCTCTGGCAAATAACAGTATAAGCCATTTTAAAAAAAATCTTTGCAACATATCTTACAAATAACACCCCCTTTGTTGAGAATGTTCCAGCCACATACTGGGAATATTTCAAGCAGAGTTCATTCTTAAATATCTAAATATGTATTGCTGCCCAGGTCCAGTCCCAGGGAGACGGATAGTGTAGATAGAGAGAGAGACACGATGATTGGAGAGTCAGCGAGCTTTGACATGTAAAGATGACAAGCTGCTGAAAGTTTACTTGGCCTGCAGAAACACAGGAAGACAGCTCAAAATCCCAGATGAGACTTTTAGAGATTTACTTTACATATAGCCTACATACCAAGTTTATATGAGTAATAACATACGGAAAAGAGCCTTACTTATGACTACAACTTTTCCTCCATATTTCCTCCATCGCTCCATCACTCCACACTGAGAACCACCAAGTGGTCCTTCTTGACCTGAAGACATGGAAATTATGACTTTGCAACACTCCTCAGTTTCACTTCATCAAGCTGCCTTTATTACATCTCAGGTGTAGAATACAGTAAAGTAGCCGTGTAACAGACTGCGTCTCACCTCTGACATGACAGGAAGGTTGTCAGAAAGGAACCATTTGGTTTGGCGGGCCTTGTCTCTCTGTCTCTGGATGAGCTTTCTTAGCAACCTCTTTACCTTTCGGTCTCTGGGGTCTGCACACTTCACCGCCTTCTTCGTGTACAGTCTTTGAAAGACAAATGCAAATTATGTGCAGAAGTTGCAGGATGACAGTACAAGGATGTGCTGAAGACTCGAGACAAAGGATGGAAACACACCGATTTGAATGTGCTGCAGTAAGAAGGAGAAGATCATGCTGAGATCTACAAAGGTATTTGCCAGCTATAGCCCAAATTAAAATGAATATTTATATACTATAAGATGATAAAGAGGGAATTTTGTATTTCCCCCTCTAGTATAACGAAGAACAAATTGCGATCAAACTAAAACAGGTAACGAAAATAATGCCTCGTATCCAACGGATGAGAATTCAGTGCTTTTGTTAACTGGGCCACATGAATAAGCAAGCTCTTCATTCCCCAGCTTCATCAGATTTCCCTGACCTGCTGGAAACAATAGGTATCACAATGTAGTTTACTTAAATAAACCCTGCTGTTCTGACTGACTGACTGGCTGCAGCAGGGCTCAGCTGGCTCAGAAGGTATTTTCAGATGGCTTGTTATTCCCACATATTTCCTTTTTCACTTCCCTGGCAATTACAGCTCTAAGCCCTGCCATAACAACATGACCTGGAAAGATGACAATGCCTCTCAGCCCAAGCTCTGCCCTCCTCTAACGAGAGGCATATTTTCCATTCCTGCAGATTGCTGTGTGCTCTTTAGCTCCAGGAGTGGATAGTTGAAATACTTGCATGATGGCTTGTATACTGCAGTCGGGCCCCTCGGTCTGCACCTCAAACCGCAACACATCTTTGGTACGCACCTTGCCGTGGGAGTATAGCATGCAGCACTGGACATCGTTCTTCATCTGCACACCTATGGCTAGGAAATAACACGGACAAAGGAAGACAAATGAGTCACTGAAACGAAAGCAGACTGCCAGAATGATGCTGAACTTTCAGGTGTTTCACATCATTGAATAGATTTCACATTCAATTACTTTTTTGTGAAAACGGGATGCTAATGCAGCATCACGCCAGGCAGAAAAGTTTCAAATAATAGAAATTATTGCAGATTATCAGACCCTAAATCTGAGCGTTCATATTTATAGTTTTTCAGCACTGTCAAGTCCCTGTTCTGATATTAGCAAAGACCGAAGCAGAGTATTTTGCACATGCCCCACATATACGCAGAGTCACATATGGACACACACTAGAATGCCAGAGGAATTATAATGGCATCCCGTTGTGCTGAGAAACATACGAGCATGCCAGTGAAACGGGAGAAAGTGGTAGAAAAAGCGAGGTGTTTGTGTGTAAGGAATGCCATGATGTCCCTTCATCCAAATCTGTAAACAACTGAAAGTGTGATGTGAGGCAGCAGGAGCAAAATAGGACAGTGCTGCTTTGTAATGCCACAAATGATTTTGAAGCCATCCTCAGCCACATCAGTGCACTTCCAGCGCTTTGACTACATTTCAGAAAACAGACAAGACTACACGATCACGCGAACTGAGCCCTGACACAGTTGCTGTCTTTTCTCCATGTGTGTGTGTGTGTGTGTGATGTGATTTCTGCTCCTCTGTTTACATCCATGCCTCCCTCCCTGCTGCTCCTGCTGCTGCTATTCCTCTTTCCCTCTTCTTTCCTTTTCTGTCTTCGCCATCACCGTCTATGCTAGAGTGTCCACCTGCAGGGTGCATGCAAGCCATGCAACACACACACACATAGAAAGTATGGTTATGTCCTACCTTCTACAGATGCCAAGAGGATAACAGTCAGAGAGATAACAGTCAACATCTGCAGCATGAACATGATGAGGCTGGCAGAGGAGGAGAGGAGAGGAGGATAATCTACTCTGTCACCTCTCCCTCTATGGCTGCCTCTCTTATACTACTCCCTCCCTCTCTTTATACCTCCCTGCCCATCTCTCACTCACTTTTACCACCTCTCTTTTTTGTCTTACTGTCTTTCCCTCCCACCGTCTGTTTATCCATTTTCATTCTTATGCTCAACTAACTCCCTCCTTCTTTTTCTTTCACATTCATCTCACCTCTCCCTCATTTCTCCCTTTCAGTCTCCTCACTCAAGATGCCAGGCCTGATTTATTTCATTTAGGGTGTTAAATTACTCCTTCATTCTTTTTTCCTTTGCTTTCCTGCATTTTTCTCATTGAGAACCAAAATAGATAAAAGGCGAGTTATCAAGAAGTATTCAACATGCAGCATTTATGTTAATTCCCATGATAAATCCAGTTATTTGGCTTTTTTTCATTTCCAAATAACAAAATGAATGTAAAATGGTTTGCAGCTGTACGGGCTGTAGGGGAAGCGGTAGTATCTGAACTTTATCTGGATCATTCTTACCACAGAGTTTTCTGTCTGCCTCCTTTAGTATATCTTTATCCTGATGTTAATATGAGTGATTGCTTTAAAAATGTCTCTTTCAGTTGTCATTTTAAATGGCAATAAATGTTATTCATGTAACATTTTACAATAGATCAAAAAGTCTGAGACAGATTCATGAAATCTATTTTTTTTAGATACATTTTATGCTCCTTTAACTCTTTAAAGCCAAGTTTTTGTGAGTTATTCAGATATCATCAGTGTGATTTTTTTCCTTCAAAAACTGAAATACAAAAAAATGTCTGATGTAGCAAATCTGATACAAATATCTTATTACTTTTTTGCCATCAGAAGGTTCATTAAACACAAAACATTATGATATTTCATGGTTCAGGCTTTAAAGGCTTAAACTGCTACATAAAAGAAAAAAGTTTTCTCATTTAACATGCTTAATATCCCTTTATCTGCTCATTTTGAGCTCCTTGGCCTCTTACACTGTTAATTTTCATGTTAACGTTACGTTTCTATGCTAATGATGCACCGCTGTAAGCAGTCATTCAAAAAGTAAACAAAGGGCTAGCACCTTTGTTGGTGGAATACAGATGGTAAGTGGCAGCCATGCTGCTTGTCAAATGCACTTGCTAACTGATTATCAGAAAGTGTGAGCACCTTTATAAAAGCTGAAGCTTTAGAGGTTCTGTTTGGAGTCAGATGTGCAAAAATCCCAAGAGCTACATCTCAGACTCTACAGACCTCATTAAGCATGTTAGATGTTAAACTTTATGGTAGTACAATTAGAAAAACACTAAACAACCATAGCTTGTTTCTAAGGGTTGCTAGGAAACAGTCTCCTCCATTCAAAACAAACATAGCAGCACAGCTTAATTTTTGTGAAATTACATCTAAACAAACCACAAGACTTCTGAAACAGTGTTCTTTCCACAGATGAGGACACGGTTTTGGCCATAGTGCCATATTTAGCCCAAACCAAACACAGGCTGTCAGCATGAACACCTCATACTTTCAGCTTGTTTTGCAGCCACAGGACCTGAACACCTTACGGTCATTGAGTTGACTCCGAACTCCTCTGTATACCAAAGCAACCCAGAGTTACATGTAAGGCCATCTGTTCAACAGCTAAAGCTTGGCCCAAAGTCGGGTCACGCAAGCAGGACAATGATCCCGAGCACAGCAGCAAATTTACAACTGAAAAACAAAAGAACGTTGCAGTGGCTCAGTCAAAGTCCAGACCTTCGTAGAAAATCTGGCAACAATGTGAAACCAATCTGAGGCCTTTTAATTCTAGTCTGGTTTTCTTACTATAATTTCGTTTGCATGCCTTGGCTCATGCTGATGCAAACTTGTCACCAAGTAAATGTTATAAATTTACCTAATAAAGTAACTCAGATGTTTGAAAATATGTCCTAAATGTTTTTGTAGTCTCTCCTTTTCTAACCATAAATCATTATAAAACATTGTTTCATTTATTTTGTTTCATTAACCAAACACCACACGAATACGCTGGAGGCACTATGTTAGCACACTCACATCCATTACAGGGAGACTTCAACAGAAAACAACATCAGGATCTAATTATACAGACAGGAACTAGAGAAACTGATGTAGGCCTGCATCTGTCTCAGGAAGGTATTCCTTTGAACTGGCCCTATGATCGAGAAAAATGACAAACACACTTTGTCAAAGTCTGATTAGGCTGCCAGCAACATTGTATAAAGTGATCAATCAAAGGCTGGATTAAGTGTGACAGATGCACAAATATTCCCACATCATAGGGCTGAAGGCACTTAACGTGTCTGGAAAACTAATAACTTATTAAGAAGAATTATAGCTCTTATAGGTGTGGTACACAATAAGTGATAATACACAGACAATATATCACAGCTATCATATTTAAAGAATGTTTTTGGACTCGTGCAAGCCTAGAAATTGAAATTCATAGTTGGCATCATCCGCTGTGTGAAAATTTATGTGAAAATAAATTGTAGTGATCATTTCTAGGTGTGTGTGGAGTTACTCTGTTACACCGTTAAGGAAATATCACATGTTTGTTCAAAAGCTATCACGTCATACCCAGGCTGACAACTAACATGGAGCGCGTATGTCAAAGAGAAACGTAGCGGGGTCTCATGACTGTGCTTTACTCTGATCCGCTGTGGCAAGTTATTCGTGTTGGATTGACACCAATGCCTGACATTCATAGTTGATGGTTTGGGAAGATGAAAGGACTTCAGTTGACATGGTGCCTTGCTATTTAGGTTTGGCCATGTATCTGCAGGGAGAAACATGAAGTATCATCAAACAAAGCTGACACAGGAATGTAATGTACATTGTTCTCATTCTGCGCTGACAAGGCTTAAAAAACTGTTTGGGTGAATCTGGTAGAAAAGAGCCGTTAAATAATTATATGGATATTTTAAGGGGGTAAAGGTGATATTTTCCCTTCTTGTCACACAAATTAAGCTTGCAAATTCAAACCCATCAAACTTCATTACTATAAATACTCTGGATTTACTGTACTTTAGAAAAGAATGCATTAGACAAACTTTCAATATGCTGGCAGGGCAGTGCTGGAACAATGAGTTGCATTTCATGTAGAGAAATATTGCTTTAGACACTAATGTAGCACATATAATGGACACATTTTGTTGGATTTTATTGATGTGGGGCTGTCTAAGTTCCTGTGGCTCAACAGATCTTAAGAAGGAACAAATTATCCTTTGGCTACTGCAACATACCAAGAAATATTCAGACAACATGGCAACAAAATGTCTCCTATGGAACCCTGGATATGAAAATATGCAGACTGTTGACTGAGGGGTGTGTTTGGGGTAAAGCTGTGTACGTGTGTGTGTGCGTGCGCATGTAAAAGAGAGGGGGATTCAAGAATTTGACCCAAGAAATCAGGTTGGAATCTCAGCTGTAAAAACATACCTTCCACATGACTACAGGTCTGCCTGTTAGCCCTACACTTTACGGATATCTCTGCAGTGATTAAATATCTCCTGTCAAGGTGTGGCGACCCAGAAACACGAGGGAAATCAAAAATAAAAATAACAGCAGTGAGCGATCGGGGTGACCAGAGTAATGTTAAGAGCTGGAGTTGTACAGAGGCATAGTTTGACCTCCAAAAGATGATGGAGGGCTCAACCCACTGAACTGGACACACGGTCTTAACAGATCGGACTGTGCTCCCAAAAAGGGATTTGTAAGGGATAAGATGCAGGGGGGCAAATGCTTGATATAATCTTTGCAAGGCAGCAAACTGGGAGGTGTACAAAACAGACAACAAGCGGCGTGGAATGCAATTTTGAAAACTGAATTAAGCACAGCACATTTTTTTTCATTGTTTTTTGTGCTTAAAATACTGAGCAAAAAGTTCCAATGAAATGAGTGCACAAAATTCAAGGACAAGTTATAACCTGCAATTCCTTTTTAAACCTCACCACCATAGGAGAGACCAAAGAGCTGTCTAAGGACATAGGAGACATGATTGCAGAGTGCATATTAATAAATGAAGGAAAGACAGAGTAACTGTCAATCGCCCTCAGGCTGGTACCCCAAGATGTGCATCATCAGTGATCATGGGAACAACAAGGGATAACCCTAGGAATGCAAAGCAGGACCCCGCTCACCAAGAAAACCAATGGTGACAAGTTGCCAGGTTGTGGTTTGAAAACTTGCTCAAGAAGGCCCATTCGGAGAAACGTTTCAAGGTTGTTAGATGAGACCAAAATTGGGCTCTGAACATTTAGAAAGAAATGACTGTTGACTATGGCCCAAAGAACATCATCCCTACCAAACAGGCGGTGGCAGCATTGTGCATTGGGGATGTAAATCTGCAAAGGGTACAGGATTGTGCAGCACCTGCAGCTTAACCTCCAAATCTGAGGCCATGGTTCTCAGTTGGAAAAGGGTGGAGTGTTCACTCCAATCCAGAGACAAGTTACTGCCCCCAATGGAGAACTTCAAGAATCTCAAGGTGTCCTTCATAAGTGAGGGAAGACTGGGGCAGGATATTGACAAATGGACTGTTTTGGTGACATCAGTAATGTGAGTGGTATGAAACCTATAGAGAGAGCTGAAGCTTTGTGTAGCTAAGTGATAATCTAGAAAACTTAAGGATTTGTGAAAGATCTATGAAGAGCAGTGGCCAAAAATCCCCACTGAGTGCACACGAACCCGGTGACCAACTACAAGAAACATTTGACAGCTCCGCTTGCCAACAAGAATTAATCCAAGTAATAAATCATATTTTCCAAGGGGATACTTCTTTCCTTCATTTTTTCATAAGTGTTTAAAATTATGACTTAAAAAGGGAGAGAAATACTTATTTCCCCCGCAGCAGCTAAAAATCATGTTGTCAATGCCAGCATGTGGAGAGCATTGCAAAATCCTATGCTTAACCTTGTGATAGAGCTATTGTGTCCATTTTATGGTAATCATTGCATATCTAAATAAAAAGAATGCAAATAAGTGCAATTAAAATTCTTAAAATTGAAAAGAGGTCTTGGCTGTATTAAATGCCACTTTAATTTTACTAGTTTGTTATAAATAACTAAGCTTTAAAAAGCCAAGGGGTTAAAGCTTATCCCAGCATGCCATTTCCCCCCATTATTATAAAAGCGAATCATTAGGCCAACCGGCCCTGGATTCATATTTCATGTTCTGCTTTGGACACGGGAAAGCTCTGCATTTTATCTTCACATGAGATTTCCTTCATGGAATGTCTTAATCGACTGTGGAAATAAAATTATGCTTCAACATGCGATTATATTTTATTAGAATAGAGCACCGCATGCTCCCCTGTGCCAGTCAGGCATTCCTCTGCAGGGAGTTGACGGGACCCAAATATCTGTGCTTCACACAGCTCTGTTTCATTACCCCCCCTCCCCACACCCGAAACACTAAACCTAGAAAATCTGCTTAAACACACTCGAGCATTTATTTTGAAAATCCGCACTACCAAAACTCAAAAGGTCTTGATTGAGCCTGGAGTGAGAAACTGGACACTCTGGATATGTTTAAAAATTGCTGCCAAGAAGAAAAGCACACATCTTATGTCCACAGAGATCCAGACACATTCCTAATGCAAACTCGAGGGTCGCTGTGTTGCACAAGAAATCTGACCTTCAACATTTCACCACTGGCTGCGGTGCGCTCTGTAAGAGTCCAAAACTCAATGTTCCAGCAATGGTAATGACATAATATTTATTCCAAGAGAATTATCTTAGTAATATTTGAAAAAATAAACATCTCACATAATACGCCATCGTCTTAAATGCAGAGCATCTTTCATGTGTCACCTGCAGTTTTATTTGTTATGAAAAGTTTGACAAGAACAAGTTTGCAGAAATAATTGTTCAGGAGATGCAGTCGAAAACTCTAAAAACTAGGCTGACCTTGAGGCTGCTGTAGAGCCAAAATACCCCGGGGCATCAGTAAACATCAGTAAAGGCCGTTCTGCTGAGAGTAGCCTTTTTTCCACCACAAATTTAAAATATCAAACAAAATTAATTCAGTACGTTCTTTACTACAAATTAGTTTACTGCAGTTATGTCCCCACTGGGAGATAACAGACAAGGATTCAAGGGAAGGGTAAACAACAAAGACATTTAGAAATCCCTTAAAGTCCTTTAAAAACAGTTAACAGGCTCTGGGGAGACAGATTTATGACTGATGCTTTTACTGCATAGGCAGTGTGTTTGGGATCACGGTCGTGCTGAAAAATGAAGCCAATCAGACACTTTCCAGATGGTATTGTATGGTGTAGTACTTTTCTGTGTTCATAATTCCATCAGTTTGACCAGATTTCCAGCACCACTGGCAGAAATGGAGCCCCAAACCATGAAGGAGACACCATTGTTTTACAGATGGCTGACGACAGTAGTGTACCTCTCTCCTTAAAATCTCCAAACACACTGATAAAATGTCAAATTGGGATTCATCACTTTTCAGCCCAGTTCTTATGTAATTTGGCATACCTCAGCCTTTTCTGCCTGCTTCAGTGAACAGTAGATGGAGCAGCTGATGGGCCACATTTACTTAAGGACATGAATTTCAAGTGCTGTTGATCGGATAGTTTTTAAGCCTGCAATTTCTTTTGAATTTCACAGAACCAATTTCCTGAAATGTTTTAAGGACACACAGCAAACCATCCTGACATAAGTTTTATAAATACTATTTTATGCTGGTGAAACTGTGGTATTTTTCATAGATTGAACATGAGAAAAGGGAACAGATTGTGTAACAAAGTGCAAAAACATACTATTTAAAAGTGGTTCTTTGCCAAGTGTTCTTTTATATTTATACACAACACCAGTTTGTTGCTTGAGTTGGGCGCCTTTGTTATGTTTGAAAGATTCATAGCTCAGTGTTAACTGGCTTAATAAAAAAACATTCTTCTGAAAAAGCTCACGTCCAAGGACTGGATTGAAAATGAGTGAAAAAGCAGTCAATATGAAAGGAAAGCCTGCAGAACTGCTCTCAAAACCACTAAAATTATTACAAGTCTGATTTCTTAGAAGTGAAACATAAAGAGACAAGAGACGGCTCAAGACATTTATACAGACAAAAAAAAATTGGTGATCTGATTTGTCTCCAAAAACTTCAAGATGTTATTCTATTATTTAAATACAAGGAGGAAATTCTACAAATGTGTTAGCAAGGGCAGGACCCTGGATAGCTCTGACATCACTGGATGAGCACATTTACTTTAGAGCAGGCTGCTTTAAAAACAAACAAACAAACGAACAAAAATACATCCCCCTGAACTGTGCAGGAGTAAAAAAGGAATTTAAAGTATGCACTTCAGTTTCTCAGCTGTGAGTGTTGCTCACAGTGCTTGTCATTCATTTTTCTTATGTTGAACCTTATTCAGAAGATGCTTAATCTCTTGTTTACCTCTGAGAGATCTGAAAAACTAGTTAAAATTGGGGTCAAGTTTGCAGTGCACGAATCTTTTTGCTTTTAATGTCACTCTGCAGATTTTAAATTGGAAAACTCCACTGAAGCCTGATATTATTACTCTTACAGCTTTACCAGTAATGCTGAGTGTGACACACACCTGCACAGACTTCATTCTGTTGTTTACATACTTTTATTTCTTGTACAGTGAATAGTATTTCACAAGTATATACAAAAAATGTACACATTTCCATCACAAGTCTTCAAAGTTAAGCATGAAAAATCTTGAGGAACCATCGTATAAAAGCATTAATAAATGTTGAATTTCAGATTTTGACTTAGAAAAGTAGCAGAAAGTTTCCAACAGTGAATTATGACCCTGTAATAAAAACTTGGATGGTTGCAGACAGTTTTGACCAGTCTCCTTAAGTAGTCTTTAATCCAGTGTGCCTGCAGAAAAAATAAAGTCAGTAAAACATATTCTGGTTCAAAACAGAGCCAATAAATTCAATATTAAGTGGAATACTGAATTTTGTGCATGTGACGAATTCAATCAGCATCGTAATCCAGACAACTTTAAAAGTTGTTTTCTACTTTTGTCTTTGTATGGCTTACCTTCAAGAAATGCAAACTCATCTATGGCTTCTATTGCATTGTCTGCGGAAAAGAAAACAAATGATACCATATTATCACAATATTTTACTCATGGTGTCATATAATTGTGAATTTGCAACATTTTGCAAAATGCTGAGTATTGCAATGACAGTCACAGAAAAGGAACAGGGGCCTAAAATTAAAGCACGTCCTGTTTCTTCAAGTCAAATCTCAGCGTGATGTAGTTGTTATTCTGAGAAATATGTACAACTGTCAAATTCAGGCTTATGAAGCAGGTTGTATAATTATCTTTGGGTAAGACACTGATCACCGCTGGAGGATGACTGTGCCCCGGTTAGGTTAGAAGCACACAGGCACAAGTGCTTTGATGTTCTTTGATAGAACAGGAAAATGCTATACAAGCACCAGCCCATTTTCTATTTATGCAAGTAGACTTTAAATGGAATTAAGCACATGTTTAATCCACTTACCCAAGTCTTTTCTTTGCAAAGTTTTCCTCTTCCCTTGCTGTGCATACACTAGAGCATCTTTGGCGATCATCTCAACAAACAATTCCTGTACAAAAAGAAACCAAAAAGAAATCATTCAAAATGAACCAGAGAAACGATCAGAAATAGATTTTTTTTATTAACATAAGCCACTGATAAAATATATTTGTGCTGAAATGCAACTGTTTTTGCACAACTGGCTGCTCCCTAAACAGTCACCACAGCAGATCATCTGCCTCCATGCCACCCTATTGCTAGCATGCTCTTCTGCATGTCCTCCTTCACCGCATCAATGAACCTCCACTAAGATCTTTCCTCTTTTCTTCTTGCCTGGCAGCTCCACAGTCAGCATCCAGTATATCCACCATCTCTTCTCTGAACATGTCCAAACCATTGTCTCTGAAGTCTGTCTTTAACCCCAAAGCACTCAACCTGAGCTGTCCTTCTAAAACACTCTATTTCTAATCCTGTCCCTCTTGGTCTCTCCCAACGAAAACCTGAGCACCTCCAGCTCTGTTCCTGCCGCCACCATCTCCAAACCGTACATCTCACTGACACCAGGCCTTGTAAACCTTCCCTTTCCCTGCTATCCTTCTGTCACACAGTCTCCCAACACTCACTTCCACCCTGCCTGCACTCTCTTCTTGACCTCTCTTGAACACGGTTTGTCCCAGGTATTTAAACTCATCTACCTTCACTACCTCTGCTCCTTGCAGCTTTACTGTTACACCTGTCTCCCTCTCATTCACACATGTATCCCATCTTGCTTCTACTAGCTTTCATTCCCTATCTAGCATGATGATTGTTCAGTTTGACTCTAACATTTTAGTTAGACATTAACATGAGTAAACTCTGCGTTTATTCCAAAGGTTAACCTACACTAAAGTTTAAATATACTTCAGTAATTTCAGTAATTTGATAAATAAACTAAAATGAATTAGAAACATATAGAAAATAGATTATTTACTATCTGCACTTAAGTTTGTTAGCGTCATATAGAGTCAGCACTCGTGTTACCAGGACCGGTTAGGATATCAGTGGTCTCACCGTGGCTTTAGCGATGATGAACACAGACTCCTGGCTGGCGAGGGCCACGTCTGGGTCGGTCTTCATCAGAGCCTTGATGCGGGACAGCGGGAGTTTGGACAGCCGGCTGTGGCTCACCGTGACTGGGCCCGTCTGCTGCTGCTGGCCGCTGTCCTCCGCCTCGGCCCCGCGGGTCTCCTCCTCACTCTCACACCGGTCAGGGTCGTGCTCCGTTGCGGTCACAAGACTCGTCGTCACTGTTGCTGCCATTTTCTGATATTTTGCGCTAATTATATGACTTAAGAAATAAACACACACGTAGAAACGACTATAGTTTAATAGCTACATGTCACAGATAATAACATCAACAACAGCAGCGGGCGCGCGCCAGCATGTGGTTCCGGGCTTTCGTGATAAGGCCTGCGCTGATTCGTCAGTGAGTGCAGGCCCCGCCAACTAATCCTCTTCGGTGATTGGACAGATTGTGAATCCAGGCCTCACTATTGGCTAAAGTTAAACGTCATTCACCGCACATTGCCGCCTAGATAGCGGGGTGTAGCCGGAGCCCTACTAACCAAGGGGTCCGAGTGTAGACACGAAGTCGCAGGTGAAGTTGGCCACAAATAACACTTTGCTATTGTATGGTTAAAATATATCGTTTTTATAACTTTGTAATTTTACATTATTTTGTGTATGCGCTAAATGTTATTTTTTTTGTGACATTTACCAAAAAGTGGGAAAACTCAACTGTACTCCTCAATATTTCCACTAGGGGGCAGTGGGAACAAACTATTAAAAACAACTGCATAGTAATGTGCATCAGTATACGCTATTGTGAACTTATTGTGAACTCTATTGTGAAATATAAATGGCGTATAAAGACTTTAATGACAAGTCAGTAAAATTGTATTCATTTGAAGTTTTGTTTGTCTCTGGTGTCCAGTATTAGCTCTATTTTTAATGATTATTGTTGCTGTTAGATTCAACGCACTGTGTGGGTTCCTTCATCAGCTGACACAGAGGTCATCCAAGTGTGGATGTGGTGTATGGCTATGGCTGAACACTTTACCATCTAATATCACAACACCTGCAATCTTTTTAAGCTCTCTCTTGTTATGTGAATACAGCATGATTAATGGGAAGCTGAAGTTTGCTCTTATGGTCTCATGTGATAGTCTCTATTAACTAATTCTCTGTTATTTCAGCTGCTGTTTTATCTGACAGCAGTGTTTGAGTTTCAATTGAATGAATTCATAGATTCTCAAACCTTCTTTTCATCCATATCTGACAATATTAGCATTTTTTAGCCAATTATGACAGACATATATGTCTGTGTCTCTTCACATCATATTTTCTCCTGTGTAAAACTGAAAAAAAAAATCAAAAGTCTACAAAACCTCTATTTCAGAATATACTGCCGTTTTATTTTCCTTGTGATAGTTTCCCTCATAAATCTGCAATGCTTATGACTCTCTGGTAACTTGTCACTTTCGCCGATGAGTACAGTGTTAGACCCACAAACCTTCTTCTTCTGCCTATATAAATAAAAACATCTTCCCTTATATGCATTTTTAAGGAATAAATGGCAAAAAAGCCAGATGTAGCAAATAAGATATTAATATTAAATTAATTAATATTAATTAATTTATTCTTATTTCATCAGAAGGTTCCCTAAACGCTATATTTGCAAAACAAAATAATTTTCTGGCAGTTATTTGAGAAAATCACTATATTAATATGCTTAATATGGTTCAGGCTTTAAAGTGTTAAAGAGCTTAAAGAGCTATTAAAGCTTAAAGCTGGGCTTTTAGTAATCTGCTAGTTCTTTTATGTTTCTCTACGTGTTTGCGTGGGTTTTCTTCAGGTAGTCTGGCTCTATCACAGTCCAAAGATTAATTTGTGATTCAAAATTGCCCACAGGGATGAATGTGAATAGTTTTTCGTCTCTCTGTGTTAGCCTTGTGTCAGATTGGCAACCTGTCCAGGGTGTACCCTGCCTCTCACCCTATAGTAGCTGGGATAGGCTCCAGTCCACCTGCAATAGAGTATCTAAATAGCACATTAAACTCTTCTTACCTGAATATTTTAATGTATGAAGCTGTTTTCATTAGCACTTTATTTTATTCCAGAAAGTTATTAAAACACTTTTTAGTTTTTATTTATTTATAATATTTTTATATATTTTTTGTCAGAGCTTGACGCCCACGAACTTGCTTTCATGTGTAAGTTACATGAGCATTATCATCATTATGAAAGCAGGCATGCTTATTTTTATTCATTGAAAGTATCTTTGCATCATTTCCATTGTGTCAGGTCATGTCAGCACTCCACTAATACACTCTGTTAATAGGATTGTGAGGACTGCTTTAGTCCACTGAAGCTCCATTCACATGTTCAGCCACAGTCAGGTGTTACACTCTGAGGAAGAGATATGAAGGACTCGCAGCTCACAGGTAAAATATTTTAGTTTTATTACTGTTATTGATCAGCTAATGTGATTCGTTTCTTTTTCATGTTGTTTTTAAAATTAGATGTACTTTTTTAAAAAGTACTTTAAATCATCTGTATAAAATCTCTTATCAACTGTAGCCTTGGTGATTAGATTTAGAAAACCCATATTTGGATGATTTAAAATTGTATTTTATTTCAGAAGCGCCAGATTGGCAACTGAATATATCTCCACTCTTATATGTGAATTTTCCACAAAAGATGATTCAAAGCTACTCATTAAATCTCATTCATTGCTATTATTTTTCACAGTGACTACATCGCTCCAGTCATACAAGCTGTTACATTTACAGGTAGATTTAACAAGAATAATAGAAAAGCAGTTTCACATGGATCCAAATGCTGATAATAATCATCTGCCTGCTCAGTTTCATACGCAGCGTGGAAGTGTAATCCTAATTTGGCAACTCTGTTCATTCTTGTTTTGCCAGTCTAGTCTTCATTAGCATCCTATAAATAGCTGTCTGCAAGCTAAATGGCACTAATTCTCCATCTAAAAAACCCAAGTAATCCTCGGCTATATTTGATCGACAAAGTCCAAGAGGAGGAAGAACATAATCACACTGTAATGTTTAATATTTGTTTATTATTATTGGTAATACTTGACTGGCTGGTTCATTTTGCTCACAGTCGTTTTTGAGAGGTTATGCGTGCTCTCCAAGACGCCCACACAGGATTCAAGTAGCCGGTCTGGCACCTGACCTGACTGTTGGGTCAGATTTGAGACTCTATGCAATGCTCAGACTGTACTGCACAATTTCCTGTAAAAACAAAAGAAACGCCGTACGAGGCAATCGTTCGAGCCAAAGCATTGTTCTGTTTGAGAGAAATTTGTACACTATCAAAAAAAAAAATTGTAATTAACGTGCTGATTCTTAAGAACTGTGTCCAAAAAAATGAAAACTTCAATTCCCAGAGCAGAAAAAAACGGTCAACATCCTGCTTTTGTCCATTAAAAATGAAAACACACATATTGAAATCCATTTACCGTGATCCAGAAATCTTGTTTCCTGCATAGTGGTCACAACACTAACACCGCAGAGGTGCAATGTTAGTATTTTCAGAAACGGTGTGAGTGGAAGCTCTAACCAGGAGAAGAGATTCAGTTTTATTCATTTCAGATTATACTTTGTTTTTGTTCTCCTAAAGCAAAAGAATATAACATAAGCAGATGAGTGATAGCAAAATAAATTAAAACCCAGTTTGCCACATTCTTGTCTATCATAGCATCATTTTCAATAATATCCACTGACAGCTTAAAAGTGCAGATAGAAACTCGGGTTAAATTTAGGCAGAATACAGACCTGATGTTTTGACTTATGTGGGATGTACAGTTACATACCAGGTAAGTTAGCATGGAGGTCAACCTTATTATCCATGTCCCATACAGCTCTACTTGCACACACAAAGGTGTTTGTCTAAGAAGCGATGTCGTCTCGGTCCAAATCTAAAGGAAATCCTAATATTTCTGCTATTTCACGCAGCACTGCTGCAACGTTTTCACACTTTTTTTGCTTTTACTTCCAAGCCGTCAAAATGCGTCTATGGCCGAAAGAGAAAACGAGCAAAAAATCCAAAGATGACTCTCCGAAGACGCAAAAACCAGCCAAGCCCCTGGCTTCTGCTGCCACGTGTGCCACCCCGCAGCTGACTGACGCAGAGAGGAGAGCGCAGTCTCCGTTTGAGAGGATCGTCTATGACATGACCCACAACGAGAAGATCGTCAATGACCTCGTGCTCGGTCGAAGGATCGGCTTTTACGAGCTGCGTGGAGAAATCGGGCAAGGCAACTTCTCTACAGTTAGGCTGGGCATCCATGCCTTGACGAAAGGTAAAGAACCGTCAGTTATTTAGGATGTTCGTCCCAGTTATTCAGTCACCGTTAGTCATCTTTTTTATGTGTTTCAAACTCATTCCTGCTTCACTCACATTCCAGTGTTCTGAATAAGTGTTCAAGAGCACCATAAATCAGTGCAGACTTTAAAAAACGCTGCAACAATCATCCTATTAAAAGCTAATTCCCCTCCTTTTGATCAGATGCGTCTCGTCTGTTCTTGTTTTAAATCTCCTAAATGTACATCCGTCCTTATTTCAGTCCTTAACCTCATCAGACCTTCTTTAAATCTGTCACTGACAGCTAAGCCTTCTCCCTCCCCTTCTCCTGTCTCAGAGAGAGTAGCTGTTAAAATCATGGACAAGCTGCATCTGGATAAGAAGAAACAGCCTCTGACTTCCTCAGAGATCAGCTGCATGGAGAAGCTGTGCCACCCCAACATAGTGCGCCTTTATGAGGTGATGGAGACGAGCCGGAAGCTGTATCTGGTCATGGAGTACGGCAGCGGTGGAGACTTGTTCTCTCGAATCACCACGAGGGGGAAGCTTAACGACCTGGAAGCCAAGCTGGTCTTCGCACAAATCATCTCTGCTGTTAAGCACATGGTGAGCTTCGGTTTCACCCTTGGTCACAGCATGAGTCTGTGATATGTTCGCTGATTGAAATGTGGAGAGAAAGCATGGAATGAATTAAAAAATCCCAGCTTGACTCAAAATGTGCCAGACTTACGTGATCAGATTGAAACCTTAAGGCCTCTAACAATAAGTAGAGATGAGAATGTGAAACTGGGTCAAATCTGAGTATCGTGTTAAAGGATACTTTGACATGCAGGGTAGAGCACAGAGACCGCGCCACTGACCACTCGATGAGTAAACAAAGAGAACAGTTTAAGAGTCACTAATTCAGTTAAAATAAACTAAAACCAGAAGATGCATTATAAATAAATATTAGTTAAAGTGTATTATAGATAGTTGCAGTGTAGACAGATGATAAGCATGTAATTTAGGTGTCTGAGTCATGAGTAACTCACAATATCTGCTCCCAATAACGTTTTTCTTTGTAAAAATTATTGATTCGGGAGATTTCGATACATGAGCCACATCTGTGTAGCAGAAGGAAAATGTATCCTGGAATGGCCAGGCCAAACAATGCTTCATCAGTGCATGTGGGTGTTATAATAATAATAATAATAGTTAATTAGTTCCCTGTCCGTCTTTATCCCCTCTGAGCGTCTCATTTTCTTCACAATAGGTTAGTTAAGCTGTTATAGTGGGCAAAGTTTCAAATAATGGGATCAGCTAAGTGCTAGCAGCTGCTCATATTAAATGTCAGAGTGGCCTCAGTCAATCGGACACAAACTGACTTCTGACACTGACTGCAAAGCTATTCTGATAGGGTCCAAAAATCAAAATGAGCAGAGTGAAAAATCGATCCTCTTTAAATCAAAATGTAGATATCCAACACAAATGCATTAATAACTTATCATAAGATGAAGCAAAGAAATGTTGCTATATCAGTGTTTTGCCCCACAGTGCAGAAATAAACCAGTGCGCTGGCGTTCTCTGTGAGCATTAAAGGAGAACTCTTTCTAAAATTGTCCATGTGTGTGTCACATTTCAGCACGACTGCAACATCATCCACCGAGACCTGAAACCGGAGAACATCTTCTACACCACCAGCTTTTGCATCAAAGTTGGGGATTTTGGCTTCAGCACAGAGAGCAGCCCTGCTGAGCTTCTCACCACCTTCTGTGGCTCTCCGCCCTACGCTGCTCCTGAACTTTTTAAGGAAAAGGGATACTCCGGACGTTACTCAGACATTTGGGCTTTAGGTATTCTCTTGTACTTCATGACAACAGCAACTTTACCCTTTTATGGGGAAAATCTGGGCAGGCTGAAGCGCTGCATCCTCCAGGGGGCTTACCGTATCCCCTCTTATGTGCCAGATCCGTGCCAGCTGGTCATCAAAGGCATGCTGCGGATTGTGCCTGTTGATCGCTCCTCTTTAACGCAGATTTCAGACAGTGCTTGGCTGAAGGGGATTGAGTTCCCTCGTCCCTATACGCCGTTGCCACTGTCTCCTGCTCACTTTGCACAGACAAATCAGACTCTGTGCGTGGAAGAGCAAGAGGTAAAGAGTTTGCTGTCGGATCTCGGGGTCGTGGCGCTTCATTTCCAGAATAACCCCTGCTTGGACTGCAGGAATCCACTGACAGGGGCCTATCGGATCCTCCTCCATCGAGTCCAGAAGAGGAGGTTGGTCGAGGCTGTGGGTTACTCTGTGCTCCAACCAGATGAGTACGAGAGTCCGAGCAAGTGGTCTGCAGCATCAGTTGACAAACACAATCCTTCCACTGTATGTGCAATACTATAACGACAAAGAGCTGCACCGGACTCCTTCATTTGTGGCACCAAAGCGACTTTATCACATGTGTGCGCTCTCATGCAGTCCAGGTATTATGTTACATGCCTGTGATTACATCACCAACGGCAAGATTACTGACGCAAAACACCTATCAATCACTAAATGGCTATCAGCATCTTCCAATCCTTCTTAGTCAGGACATAAATCTGACCTAATCCAGGTAAGCCTAATGAGACAGCCACAAGGGAACATGCTTGGCCCAACAGAAAGTAAAAAAGAAAATGTGTATCAGGAGGAAATATAAGAAAAAGAGAGAAAACAAAAAATAAATTGTAAAATTAGCCTACCGCATTTGCATTACAGCAAATGCCTCAAATGCCTTCATTGGGTATGCATGTGACGTAAAAGTGATTATAAATGCAGTTCACGTTGTTCACTAAGGAGGAGAGTCAAGCGCACAATGAATGTTGAGAGTTTACCTTGGTGTTATTATATCTATCTTTTTCATATCTTTGTAAATTATTCTCATGTTTGCTCACATTTTAAAGCAATGTTTTCATAAATCCTCCAGGGATGCTGCCCTGAGCTTCAAGCCACGCTGTATCAGTAATTCTAGCAAAGATTAAGGCCAGATTCATTAAACAGAATAAAGTTATTTTCAAACAGTAATTTAAAACTGTTTCCCCTCTAATCTCCTCATCTGGACATCCTCCCCCGATTCTTTCCTTCCAGCAGGAGGCATGTTATCACAGGACAATGTGATCGTCTCGTTCTGCTGCATGCAAGACTCCAGATTTATATTGTTAAAAACTGCAATTTCTACTGGGATGCAAAATGAGATCTTCTTTATTTGTAAGCCTTGAAATTCGATAAATCCTCGACTCTCGAGCCAGTTCTCAGGAACTGACTTTGGAGTCAATTCAAGCCCTTTCGGTAAAAGGAGTTTATGAAAAATGAAAGTGTGCACTGCGAACATAACGTGTCATTTCACCCCAAGTGCATATAAAAACTAATTGGCTCTCTCTCCAGTTAATGATGGTTCATTTTCCCATCACTTGCACTTCTCCCTGAGGGTACAGCAGTCTCTCTAAACCAGGTATAGCTCTGGGACCAGTAACATTACAACTTGACGTCAGTCCTGTCAATGACTGCACACACCTGCTCTGTTTCTGATGGGTATTTGGCACTATCATAAGCTTTATATTTTGCAATAAAATATTTAGCCCTCAACCCGCAGCCTGTTCGCACAAGAATGTGAACACACTGCGCGGGCAAGCGCAGACATATAGAGAGATCACAAAGATCCGAACAAGTGCCAAGAATTAGTCCTGACTCGCTGTTTATTTATGACTCTGCTCTTGTTCAGTACCAGTGGGCAATAAGTGTCTGTTATCATTTCCACCTGAGAAAGCTCTTATCATCAAGTCTCAGCAGAGTCATTCATTAAACTGCTCACAGATCTAATCGCTAATTTTCTTTGTGAACTTAACATTGAGAAAAAAGGGGTTCAAAAGGTTACACGGGCATGGCTGCAAAGTAAGCTGCTTGTTTTCCACCAGAGTTTACATTCAAAGATAAATGAGCGTGACATATCACTCAGCTTCACCAAACAAAAGCAGAAGATTTTTCTGTGCGATGTAAAGCCGGAGACCAGAAGGACAAATCTATGAATTTGCTCATATGATCACATAATAATCAAAGTCTTAGTCTTTTTTTCTTTTTGCTTTTCTCCCTCTTCTCTTACACTTGTTACTTTCACATTATTAATGTTCTGCTTTTACCTTTACTCATCCTCTGGGATTATCACAAAGAGCCAAGTTTTTGTCTTCGTAAGCAAGTTTGCATTTGTTGGAAATGGTACTTGGCAGTAAAAGAGAACCCCTGAGCTCCGAATGAATGACAAATCAGAGCAGAGATGGTTGTGAAATAGTAAACAGTACATTCCTAATATGGGCAATTTGTACTAACTATGAGGTTTTTTGCAAAAGAAAACAAAGAAAACTGCAATTATAGTGGACTGCATGTTAAACATATGTATGTGCACCTCCCTGCTTATTCTCTTTCCTAATCTCTCCACCAGAGAAATAAAAGTTCCCCAAAGTCGTTACCTTTTAAACCACCTCACTTTAAGACATGATAAATGGTTTAGTTTTAGTTTGATATCAGCATGAACAAAGACCCTTAATTTATATTTATTATTGCATAGCCAGCTGCTTTTATCTGCACTGATTGGTTTCAGTATGCAGCTGCTTGTTTGTTTGAAGCCATTGAATGTGAGCGCTCTTCCAAGGAAAGAAGAGAAAGTTAAGTGTCTGTCAAATAGGAGCAAGACGTAACACGTCTCAGGGTTTAATTTCTTAAAACTACAACAAATGTTCAGCACTTTTGTTACCTGCAGCACAGACAGCTGTTTAAAGTCTGTCACGTAAAAACTGAGGAGGATGAGCAACATTCACCTTCAGAGTTTAGCTGCGGCTCTTTGAACATTAACTAGTTTACTTTTCTCACAGAAATATGATTTGAACCGAGAAGACAATCGATTGTGAAACTCTGGCAGCTTTATGAGGACGAGTAATGAAGTTTGTCTGTTTCCTGTACTCAACCGTTGTTGATTACACCAACACTAAAGTATGCATCCTTATCTGAACTTGGTGATTCATGTGAGAGCTAAATTATTATCTCATTGAAAGGATTTCAGCGTTAAAGACATAATAATTTCTGATCTACTGGGATCAGCAGTTAAAACCAGTCACCCTGTGAGTGTTAGCAGAGCATATACTCATATTCAAAGAGAATTTTCCAGCTTCAGATATCTTCATTTCTCAGTGGTCTTATCAACACAGTGCCAAATATAGAGACGTCTGCTTCTCTTCACCAAGCACTGGTATTAAGAGGTCAAGTTAAGCTCTAAATTATGACAAAATTTGTTGAGCAACTCACTGATGAAGCCGACTATCCTTCCATGCTGGGAAAATTAAAGACAAAGTTTTCCATTTTTTGTGTCCTACATTTGAGTGAACAAAGAAGAGGAAGGATTTTGTTCCAGCTTGAAGAAATTAAACTAACTAACTAAACTGTTGACTCTGCGAATCAGCCCCAGAAATACTTAGAGAACAAACAAACGAGTGAGTATTACGTTTCTGAAGAAAAATGTTTCTGCCTGCTCGTGTAGTTTATTGATCAGTCTTCCTGTTTTATGGAGGCTAATGTCATGTCCTCATGTCGAACATGTCTACACACACTATCGCACAAGCTTGAAAGTAAACAGTTGAATAAAAGGAAAGGGAAAAAAATGTGAGTTGAGGATTTGGGGTGCGGGTGTGGGAGGATTAAGGACCTGATTAAAAAGATACTTGGCTGTGTTTTCACTCAGGGACATGTGGTTTAGATAGACCATGATACCCTGAAATTGGTGCTGACGTCTGGAGACATTTCCCAATACATCCATCACGTTCTTCGAAATGACTGACGTCTCGATGTGTGAGGGATGACCGTTGTCCCCGGCTGCCAGATGTTGCAGGAGCTGCAAGGCTGGATCATAAACTGTTGGAAAACAGTTGGCCCCAGACCTCCTGGACCCTCAAAAGACCACTTTCTGCTTTTTGGTTGTACTGCAAGATTAATTAATCAGATTCGCTGTCGACTGGGGCTTCCATTAACACATGTTGTGATCCTTTGATGCTGAAGAGACCTGTGCCAGAATTTTATTCAAATACATTTTGTGTAAACTTTATTGTTCACACATGGTGCGTAAAAATGTAAAGAAGTTTCAATCTGTAGACTTCTGTGTGGGTGTTTTATCTATAAACCTTAACGCAACATTCCTCCAAAAAGGAAAGCTTGTCCTAAATAAATTAAAAGGCTGCTGTAAAACAAAATGAGGTGATAAAATGCACAATGAGGCCAGTTTTGGTGATATAATAGTTTCTCCTTTTAAGGAGGTCTTGAATATATTCTTTCCTAACATGCTAAACTCACTTGTCACTTTATTAAGTACACCTTGTTAGTACCAGGTTAGGCCTCCTTTCTATACTGCACAGATTCAACAAAGTGGTGGAAGCATGCCTCAGAGATTTTAGCCCATATTGACATGATAGCATCGCAGAGTTGCTTCAGATTTATCGGCTTAACCTCAATGACGCAAATCTTCCATTTCAAAACATCCTAAAGAAGCTTTATTGGACTGAGGTGTGGTGTCTGTGGTGTTCCTTTGAGTACAACAGACTCATTGTCATGTTAAAGAAACCCGTTTGACACGATTTGAGATTTGTGACATGGAGGTTTATCCTACTCGAAGCTGCGATCAGAAGATGGGTACACTGTGGTCATAAAAGGATGGACATGGTCTACAACAAAACTCAGGTAAGCCCAATGGTACCAACACCACAGCACTGGTACTACACGGCCGATAGAAAGAAAACATCCCCCCTACCATTACAGTAGCACCACCAGCAGGATTAGTCTATTGGCTTCAAGGTTAGACATGCTGTGCATTCAGAACTGCTCTTCTGCACACCTTGGCAGTAACAAGGGGTTATTTAAGTTGCTGTCACCTTCCTTGGAGGGCTCAACCCGGGGTTGCTGTCATGGCCTATTAAGGGCTCTGTTGGCTCTTAGGTGACTGTTTCCTCGTGGCTGTGTGCAGCGGGGCTGGGGGAGGGTCTGTGCTGACGGATGTGTGTTACTGACCTGGTAGCCTGGCTGCCCCTGGGTGGGTCCGGGACGGGCGTGGGGTTCTGGGGGTGCTCCATCTCTGGGCTGGGGCCCTGGCTGGGCCTTGGGGCTTGGGTCCTGTTTGGTGTGTTGCCGGGTTGTGGGCGGCTGGGTGTATGGGGGCCCAGCCCTGGCGCGGGGTGCTGCCAGTGCATTGAGCCACCTGGGGGGCTCTTCAACTGGTGGGGGAGGCTGTTACATCTTGCAGGAGCTCTCCTCTCTTCAGGAACTCACTCTGCAGGAGGAGGAGATATAGGAGAGGTGGAGGAAGATCTCAGCCTGGGTGTCTATTGTCTTGTGTAGTCTGGAAGATGAGTGGATGAAGGGGTGGGTGCAGTTTTCTCTGAGGTGGGGTCGTGTAGGCTGTCCTGGGCTCTGCGGGGCCAGGCGGCGCTGCTGAACTGGGCCCCGGTCAGGATGGGCCTGGGACCCCTTTCCCTGGCGGGTTGCAGAGTATGGGGGTGCCTACTGGGGTCAGTGTGGGAGCTGGCCTCAGGGAGGGGTCACTTGCCCCTCCCTTCCTTCCATCTCCAGCTGCCTCCCCCTTCCCGCTCCACCACAATCACCCACACATGCAGGGCCTTCGGGTAAAGGTGTGTCACCAGGGTGCAGGGGAGGCATCCCCCCCCCTCTGTCCCCTTCTGGCTGCCTGTGCCTCAATTTTATCCCACAATTTAGACATTCACATTACTCACACTCTCATTACACATACATATAGGATCTTGGGGGTGGGCACGCTACACGGAATCCAAATTACCATCAGGGTGTACACCTCACCCCTGGCGTCGTTGCCCACCTCTCAATTTTAAATACACGTAGACACTGAGGGCTATCAGGAGGGGCTATGCGCTTACATGCTGCTCTCTGGCAGGTAGCTCCATGCCCTCCTAGGTTTTAAATGCACCTTAGAACACACATGCATCAACACTACATATGAGCGGACGGAGGGAGGTTTGGAGTCTTCTCTCACCCCCGTTCTCTGCGGCCTGCTGGAGTGGGGGGCTAGGAGGAGGAGTTTGCTGTCCGACTGGGGTCTGGAATGTGGGGCCTCCCTGCTGCTGCCGAGTCGGGGCGGTCTGCTTCTCCCCACCGCAGGGAAAAGGGTAACACCACCTGGGTCTGGGTGCAGTTTCCTGCTCCAGGGGCAAGGGTACCTAGACCCGGTTTGTAGAGTACGCTTGGGGAGTGTGATCGGGTGTACAGCGTCTCTTTATGTCTGTCTCCACGTTGGTTGAGTGTGGAGTAAGTGCATATGAGAGCATGAGGGGGGGAATGGATGTTTGTATCTGTGTGTGCCTGTATTTCTGTGTCTATATGTCAGGTTGGGTATCAGACGCCACCTCTCTGGGGACATCTCAGGCCCTCCAAGGTATGGAGGCCTATCTCCCCCTACCACCACTTCCCCTGCCAGTGGCGGACTCCCTCAGACATCGGTGCATTGGTGGTTCTTTGCGTCCGGGGATGGGCGTCCAGGTACACACCGGCTCACTCCTTGGTGGCTGCTTGTAGGAGCCTGGAGCCTGGGGCTCGCTCGGGCCACTTCAGGGGTGGGGTGCCCTCAGCCTCTCGGCCTGGGGCTCGGTCACTCAGGCACAGCTGGCTGCCGGCAGAGCTCACGGGCGCGTCACTGCAACCCCCCCTGGCTTCTGCTCCGCGGCTGCTGAGTGAGCCCTCATCTGACCTCTGGTATCAGCAAGACATTTTTCCCAGGAGAACTGCTGCATGCTGGATATTTTTCTCTTGTTCAGATCATTTTCCGTAAACCACACGCACAGTTGTGTGGGAAAATCCCAGCACATTAGCAATTTCTGAAATACTCAAACCAGCATGAGCAGCACCAACAACAATGCCACACTCAAAATCACTTAAGTCTTCCTCATTCTGATGCTCAGTTTGAATTTTGGGTCATCTGACCACATTTATATGCCTAAATACATGATTATTATATGCATTAGGAGCTGTACCTAATAAGGTGACCTGCTATCATATATAATAATGCACTTTTCTGCATTTTCTGATACTTTTATTTCTATTACATTTGACGTTTAATACATATATAAAAGCTATGCTTCATTTGATTTTTATAGTTTTGTATTTACTAAATCGCTTTTAATCAAGTCTAGTTTTGAGTTTTTCACTTAAGGACTTGTAGTTAAAACCAAAAACTATCGCTATTTTTCCCAAGTGAATTTCAGCAGGTTTCCTTGAGTTGTGACTGGTAATTAAATACATCCTCATGGGATGACTGTGAGTAATACGGACATCTCACTAAGAATGGAAACACACTCGAGCTTTTCATTGGCAGCATGTACTGCTGTTTTAAGACAGACGTGAAGTATGTTAAGTTTGTGCTTTAATCCCATCTGGATTGAACGGTTGAGATAACGCATTCACTTTTATCTTAATGATGTTCTCATCAAGCTAGTGAACACTGGATTTAGTGTACAGTAGAACAAATAGCTTCTTTTATAGCTTTGACAGATGGCTCATGTAGTCAATTATCAGCTGAAGCTGAGGGTAAAAAAATATGTTCGAGATTACTGGACCAAAGGCGAGTTGGCCTCCTTTTACTGGAATCTTCCGGAAAACACTAGAACAAAGCAAAATGATTTAAAGCAGCTGGATGCATTTCTAATTAATTATTCACTTTTATGGAAACCAGAGTTTTTGTTTGCATTTGGACTTTATTTGCAATAGAAAAACACAGAGTACAATTAGAGTGCTGATACAAAAATTAGGAACTCTGTCGTAGATATATACGTATATATAAAAACAAAACAAACTCAGCTTAGTCTTAAAGTGTTTTTTTGCACACGTTCTTTTCTCACATACAGAATACATTTATTCACATTTCAAAGCTGCCAAAGAGTGGCTCATTCCTAGCAGGCGCTACACATCACAGAGAAGGGAACACTATCATAGACTGTTCATATAAAAGACTTTTCGTTATACTGGATATAACTTTAAGAATACAGTTTGTTTCTGTATCAGAGAACCGTGTACATGATTTACATTCACCATCAGCAACAGGAAATGCCTAATCTACTGAAACACAATCCATCTCGTTAAAGATGATATACGATGCCTGACAGAGGCCTGAAGAGACCGCTGTTCTCTCTCTCCTTCTGTTTTTGTTCCTTTTGGTGGCCTACAAAGACACAGGGTTTATGATGATTAATGTGCATTGTCACTGAGAGTGTATGTCATTGTGAGAGTATGTTTTGTATCTTTTTACCTATTGCGGATTTAGCCTCCCCATCTCCTTCTTGACCCATTCGTCATTTGGGTTGGCGCACACAGGTTTTGCCCTTCTCTTCATCGTAAACCTAAACATACACATGGATGTCATTATTTAGAGATGTCAAGTCGTGGACACACATGTGGATCAGTCACTTCCTCAGTAAACAGGACTTTTGCTAATTTATTATGGTGGAATTTAACGATGTGCGAACAGCAAATGGTCAGCAAGCGTCAAAGGTTAAGGACTTAAAAATTGATACTCACAAAATTGCTTTGATGTTGCAATCACCATCTGATTCCTGCTTGGTGTAACTGATGATGTTTGCCTTCTTTCTGATTTCTTTGACGTAGCCGAGGCAGCAGTTCCCGTACGAGCCTGTAAAGTAAGTTAGAGATTTATAAACTATCGCACTTGAAAATGTCGCTCTTGGGGAAGTTGAGCAATCACTCTGTGTGTGTGTGTGTGTGTGTGTGTGTGTGTGTGTGTGTGTGTGTGTGTGTGTGTGTGTGTGTGTGTGTGTGTGTGTGTGTGTGTGTAGCTTTCGTTGCCCAAAGCCTATGAAAACAAACGTAACTTTCTCTTTTTGGTCCCGATTTAGTCCTGTGTTATTTTTTTGGACTATTTACTAGAACAAAAAAGGAAAATATAATGTCTAAGAATCCATACATCCACGATAAAGAATTTATATAACTGGGCCTTTTGAGGATTTTAACAGATCTGGACCTCGGCCAGCAGTGTCCGGGAGAATTTCCATGTTGCCCAATAAAAGTAGCACAGATCTATTTCGGGAACAGAAACAGAGTTTTTGGCATCAGCGAGCGCATGCCATCTAACTGCCTTTCACGGTCTTATCACCTTATCTTTACCATCGCTGAATGTATTTTCCGCTGGATGAAGCAGCCTTGTGTAAACGCCAAGCCAAAATGCTTATACTGTAATTTATATATATTTAATTTTTATTACATTTCAGTAAAGCTACTTTTTTGATGTAAAACGAACTGTCATATTTGGCAGAGGCTGCAACTGATTTCACAGCATGCACTAAGAAAAAAAAGAAAGAAAAAGCCAGCTTTTGTTAAGACGAGGAGTCCTTCCAGGATTTGTTAAATGCAGTGGCACATTGGGGTCCAAGAACCCATCAAGGGGGAAAAACGGGCATTCAGTGATTTCAGAAAAAACACAGCATTGAAAATTGGTTGAGAAAAGACTGCAAATGCCCTAAAACCTGACAGCGGTGGTCTTACATGAAAAACAGAGCTGCGCTAAAGTCTAAAAATACTGGAAATTCAATGACTGCTTTTATATTTTGGCTAAAAAAGTATTAGGATCCTTTTAGATTCTTACAGTACACAACTACTAAAAAGATCTACACATATAAGTGGATCAAAAGTATTGATTATTTAATGTCTGTATTCCTCTAATGTTACAGCTGCGTCCAAAAACGACAGTTTCTTAGACATAAACATCCATTATTTTATGAATTTGTTTTATCTTTAACTTTACTTATTCTGTTGCTGCTTAAATCTGAAGCAAAGTCGCCACATGAAGTCAAGATGACAGATTGCGCTTAAAGCGTTGTGATAAAGGGCTCAGAGCGGAAGCATTTATCTCGTTCACTAAAACGTTTTAAAGGAATATGGCATGGGGAAATGATTAAAACAAGACAGCACATAGTAATGCTCACTTCAAACCAACTATGGGTGCATATTTTTACTGATCCACTTATCACAGATAGTGCTTATCAGCTACTGTAAAAATCTGCATGGTTGCGTTTCGGTGCATTCTGTAAACATTCCAAATTTAAACGAAAATGTTGCAGTTTGTGACGTGAAACCAGACCATTTTTGTTGCACTTACCTTGTGCGAGACTCAGGTACATGCAGGCGAAGAGCAAAATCAAGACAAGAGCGTGAAACTTCATGGCTGCTGTTGTTCTTCCTGCTGTTGCTGCTGTTCTTGATGTGTTGTTCACTGCACAAACACAAGGAGACAAAGAGCAAAGTCAAACTGAAAGTTGGAGCTAGACTCTATCACTCCCACTGCTTTGAAAATGTTGGGCAAACATTCAATTGTTTTCTAAAGCATATCCCTCCCCTCAAGCTCTTGTGAAAGAATACAGTCCTGTCTTTGACCCCTGTCAGGCTTCCAGCTGCTGACAGCTGTTCCTCTTCAAGCACTCTGAGTGATGTTTTGCAAAAAAGCAGGAGTTACAGCTAGAACCCCTACTCTTTTGTTATCGCTCAGACTGGCTTAACCTCAATACATGTGGAACACATAAAAACATTTCTATAAAATCCAGATTGTGAAAGATCAGCACAAGCTGCTTGTTTTATCAGCCTTTAGAGAAACGTACCTGATCACATCCAGTCTTTCAAAAGATGTCCTAGAAGGAAAAATGTTGGTCCATATAAGAGCAGCACTCTTATATTGCACATCATGCTGTGCCCTCCCCCAAATTATCTTGTGCCACACCCACTCAGAATTGTCAGCGCTCCAACTTCATCCCTGAATGCCACTTGTTTTGGAGTGGGCAAAGGGAATCTCACGCTCGTCAACACACATGTCAGTACCACCCAATGACAGTTGGTGTTAAGCAACTGACTCACACCCCATGTACAACAATGCCTTTCATGATAATGCATCTCGCGAATCGCCAAACTTCCTCGCAGACAAGGTGTGCCTGACAAAAATGAAGATAAAATTGGAGTTTATCTATTTCAGTCTCACACTGGCTGCACCGCATGTTTAGGACGGAGTCATGCAGGGGGTCTTGCATGAAAATGATCGCCTTCAAAATTATATGTTTAGAGAACAAGACCAAGGAGAGAGGTTTGGCTTTGGGATTTACAGTTCTTCACACAAACACTGATCCAGTCTCACAGCACTAAAGCTTTCCAGATGTATGACAGCGGCCAAAGTTGGTTTACTGTGGGTTTTCTAATACCAGCTGCAACCATTTACTGTTTATACCACTCCTGAGAAGAGATTCTTTTTGGTGCTACATGAGAAGTTGTCATAAATTTTACCCATCCAGTCCAGATCCTTTATCTCATGCTGGGCTTTTCTGTCTAAAGCCATTTTACCACCTGTGTCCCTTTAAGCCACCGTACTTCTGATTGGCTGCTCCTTGCAAACAGACGATTTGAACAGCAGGTGTTGGGGCTCCTGTGCTCTCACTGTTTCATACATGACCATACTACAGAAATCTATTCTAAACAACAACACAGAGAGCCAAGATCAGAAAACCCTTCTAACTGGAGCTCCAGGCTCACAGTGATTACTTGTACACAAGTTGACTTGATTATATGAAACTTTGGCCAAGTATAACATAAGCATCCGCTACTAAACTAGTATATACATGCAAAAACAAAACAAAAGACGAAGAGCATGGCAGGTTCCCTTTGATACATTGAACTTTTCTGCTTTTTGTCAATCTTTATATTACTTTCCAGGAAGGCCTAGATCGCACTGCCAGGGATAATATTCTAGTGGTAAATATTTGTGCTCTTGGTGTTGGAGCCAAGAAGCAATCATGTAAATACCACCGAGTGGCTAAAACATGGGAGTTCCCAGCACAAACAAAGAAGATACGAACACACTGTCCATTTTTTAGTACACACTGTTGAAGAATGAGTCCCTCTTGCATCCTCTGAAACACGCTGATACAAACAAGATTCTCAATATGCATCTATCAGATGGCGAACGTCCTGCAGGTCTGTGGCTGCAACATGTGGCTACTTTATAAATTTTACTTCTGAGTCTATCCACTTTCTTAGCTGCATATCCAAGTCAGGATTGCAGGGGCGCTGAAGCCTGGACAGGTCCTCAGTCCAGAGAGCCAGACAGTTATTCACACCTAACCTAAACCTAACAAACATGCCTTTGGACAGTGGGAGAAACCCGGGGGCTGCTTTCTTAGATACCATATATCTGTATTCAGCAAATATCTGATTGTGAAACAGTCACCTCCAAATATGCAGCTATAAAAGCCCTCGCGTTTCGTGGGCCCTGGAACCCTGCTCATGGGAATTTCCTGGCTTTCATCAAGAACATTTATGAGGTCAGGCGTGGATACCAGGTTAAAAAGGTCTGAAAACGCTTGGCTCGCAGTCAGAGTTAGATGATATTAGTGTCTACACTCTGGCCAGACTTCTACACCAAAACTGGAAAAAGGATTTAGCTTCATTGACCTCGCTTTGTGCTTGAGGGCTGTGTCATTTCCAACAGGAAACAGGGCTTTCTCTTGACTTCTTAAAAATAAGCAAACACACACTTTCTAATTTCCTGTATATCACAGTAAAGTAAATGCTTGTACTTTACTCGAGAGGCCAACACTCACATTTCTAAAAATTGCTGTGTTCTTTTCAAGGACTACGAATGTCAAGGGCCAAAGTGGAACTCAATGTTATTTTTTAGCCTTAGGCTTTTCCTTCTGTGCCATGTCGGCATGTCTGTAACGAAGAAAAGGCTTACCAGAACAAACCATGCCACGAAAAACAGCCTCGGAGTGAAAACACGGGGGCAGAAGCGAGGATTTACAGAACTTCGTTTTTTTACTCTGGGTGCTGCATTCAAAGTACTTCTTGAGTAAAGTGCAGATAAATGATCTGCAATGTGACAGAATATCATAACTAAAAGCACAAACTGCACAGTGGCCCTTCTCATTGCTGGGATTTTAGGAGTTTGACAGTGTAGGACTATGGTGCAGATTCTTATTTAATTAAGTTTTATTCTAACTGTTGCATATTTATACCATGTCTCACAGTATTGCATTTCCCATTCTTAGGGTTTTATCGCTGGCTGTCATAGTAAAAGACCGAAGTAAAAAAAGTATTAACAGGAAACCTACCAAATGTGCCAAATGTAGCAAATGTAGCACACTTTTCAAGTGTGGGGAAGAAGAACTGCATTTCAGCAGGAAGAGGTGTCCAGCAGAACCTCATCGAGGATTGGATAATGCAAACTACAGGAGAAAGCATACAGAAAGCAACGATGTGCAGATTTGGCACAAACGTATCACAGGTGAAAAGAGTTGAGAGGAGAAGAAATGCTCAGTGCAGCCCGAACCTAAAGCAGCATAACTAAGCTAAGCTTTTAGAACAACCTGATAATCGATGACAAGAGTCTGGACTAGATGGAACAAATGCATGGACGTTATTCAGCAGCGAATAAAGTGGAGCTAATTTGTTTTTACATTTTGTTTATACGGTTTCTAACTTAAATCTTAACACGCAAAGCAAAAGCAGTTCAGACTCATATAGTGCCAATCTTCATGTATGATAAAGACAGGACAACCTTCTTGTGTAATAATGCTCTCCCGTGCCAAGAAGTACAAGAAATGATACAGCCAATTGGGAACAATGTTATTATAGTTGTTACTTTCGTTAACTGGGGGAAAAAAGACTTGTGAAAAAAAATAACTGAAGAGATAAAGTGTACTTTCAAAGCTACCAAAATGAAAACAGTCTTTGGCAGTTCGGTTAAAAGTGACAGCACAAACTGCTTGCAAGAACCAGACCGTTGCTTCCACCGTTGTGTCAGTCCTGGATTATGGTCATGTTATTTACATGTATTTGCATGCATCTTCAGAATGTTTACATTCTGTCTATCATGGAGCACGGAGATTTATTACAAACCTTAAAACTCTGACGCACCACTGTATGTTGTATGCTTAGGTCGATGGTTTGCTTTGTCATTTCATAGACTCTCTCAACCACTGCTGTGTTCTTATTTATAAAGCTATTCTTGCTAGATCGCATCCTAATTACAGAAAAATGTGGGAAGTTATTGTCTTAGGTCCCCAGACCGATACCTTCTGTCTGTTCCAAAGATTCACAATGAATTTAGAAAAAGCATTAGGAGAATTCGAATGCAATTGCAACTGTTTCCCTCTGGAAACAGCTCCAAAGTTAACAAAACACTTAAGGAACTGATCTCACTAAATGAATTCAAGGTGATTGTGAATGATTTGACTGTAGAGGTTTTGTCTGAACGTGATTCACTTATTTCTTTGGCCCAATGCGATGATGTTTATTGATGTTTCAGAGTTCATAGCCACTGAGGTTCACAAACTTTGGTTGTTTTTGTGTTGTATTTGCTTATCGGCTGTATTTTAGTGTTGTTACTTTGCATATTTTTTTGTTGCCTGTGTGTGTGTGGGTCTGTATGTTCTAGGTTGTGCAACTCTGTTGGCTGTACTTCTGTCTTTCTTGGTCAGGGCGTTCTTGAGAAAGAGACTTTTAAATCTTTAAAGAATCATAGTTTCCTGGTTAAATAAAGGATAAATAAAACAAAAAACAAGTGAAAACAACAAATCTAAACTAAACTTAATTAAAAACTAATTAGAAAATACAAAATCATAGAAACTATTAACTAAAGCTGTTACCTATAAAAAGTCAAAAGTATTAGAAAATAAATTGGAATTAAATTTGAATTTGAAAATTTGAAAATGCATGCAAGTTTAAATAAAGCATTAGCGACATTATACACAGTAGTGTCAGTTAATTAGGTACATCTCTTTAATGCACATATATAATCAGTCAATCAGATGACAGCAAACCAGTACATTTAAGAATGTTGATGAGATGACCTGCTAAACTGAGCATGAGAATTGGGAACCAAGATGATTTAAGTGACTTTGGCATCGTTGTTTTATGAGTATTTATTAAACTAATGGGATTTTTCCACACAACCATCTCTAGGGTTTTACAGAGAATGATCCCCAAAATAGAAAATATCAAGTAAAGTTCTCTGGGGGAAGATGCTTTCTTGATGCAAGAGGTCAAAGGAGAATGACTAGACCGCTTTGGGCTGATGGGAAAGCAACTCAGATAACCACTCATTAAAACGAAGGTATGCAGAAGAGCATCTCTGAATGCACGGCATGTCAAACCTGGAAGCAGATAGGCAACATGAGCAGAAGATCACAACAGGTTCCACCACTGTCACCTAAGAACAAGAAACTGAGGCTACAGTTTGCACAGGCTCACCTGTGCATATTGGCACTCTTTTGTTGGTGCATTGTTTATACACCACAGCCTACCTGAGTGTTGTTGCTGAGAATGTCCATCCCTTCATGACTGCAGTGAACCCATCATCTGATGGCTGCCTCCAGAATGATAACAGTCCATGTTACAAAGTTTAGGTCACCTCAAACTGGTTTCTTTAACATGGCAATGACTCACATGAACTCCACAGTCATTACATCTCAATCCAATAGAGCACGTTTGGGATTTGGTGGAACAGGAGATTTTCACTGTGGATGTTCAGCCAACAAATCTGCAGCAACTGTGTGATGTTATCATGTGAATATGCACCAGAATGTCTTAGAACTATTTTCAGGACCTTGCTGAATTCACGCCACAAAGAATTAAGCCGGGCACTGAAGGCAAATGAGTAAATGCCTTGTTAGTAATGTTTAGACACCGCCATCCAGTGGTGGGACTTGTTCGGTGCAAGAATCCGCTCCATGAATCCAGTGCGGTGCGCTGGATGTCACTCCATGTTGTTATCCGGACCAGCTCTCTCATTCCACCGCCGCCGCTATGTGGGCGTGACACACCGGCTTACGAGTAACAACCAAACCAGCTAGTCAGCGCTGAGTGCAAGTCATCCTGACCACATCATTTTGACAGTGCCGGTGGGGGTCTGTGTTGCAGTGTGCTTGTCCAGCAGTCAGTGACGGAGTGACAACACTACTGATGTCACATTTCACCGCAGCCAACTAAACAGTTTAGCAGCTTGTTAGCCTAGCGTCCGAGAGCACATGGATTCTCAAAACACTACCAACACCAACACTGAGGCGAAGATGCTGCTGAGTCACGCGAAGACCTTCAGGCTCCACACCGGGAATCTGGTCAACCGAAGTCGCCTGAAAAAGAAGTGTCCGGGCTCTCCCAGCGAGGAGGTAAAACATAACAAGACGGTTGGAAACGGCAGTGGCATGTAGCCCGTTAGCTTAGCGCCTAGCTAATTATTCAACCTGATATTGATACCGACGAGTGGTAACTGATAGGCCTGGGTAAGGTTACACATAGAGCTTATATGAAGAGAAATATGACTGAAATACATTCGAAAATATGCATTTCATATCCCATCCGTCCATATTTAGACGCATATGTGGGCTAAAGTGGTGTAGCTCATCAGTTTCACTTTAATTTTACTAGTGTGTTAAAGGTTCGTAGTGTAACCAACTTTACGATCCGGCCTAAGGCAAAAGTTTACAGACACGAGGCTGTGAAAACCACTGTAAATACAGACCCGAGAGCTTCAAACAGGTGTATTACCCGCAGGTGATATGATTAACTGACAGCCTGAAATGTGACAACAAAACCAGCACTTACAGTGTGCTCTACTCTCATAAAATGCTCATGTGTCAGTAATAAACATATTGATACAGCGGTTGATTGGTTTATGAGTCATTCACGGCTAAACAATGAACAGAACATGTCAGAGCTCCAGAGCCTAATAGTTACATAACTGTCTAAACATAAACTACTAATCTTCACTTTTGTTGAAGCTGTAACTGTTTAAACATTTCGTTTAATAAAATCCTTTGTCAGCATTTTGATTTAGTAGTTGAAAGTTGAATAGTTGGTGAACTGAATTGTTTACAGTGTTATATAAAGGCAGGACTGCTGGGAGGGTTTGGTTTCGACTTGTTCCTGATTCAGCACAGCATTCATTCATTAAATCCTCAAAAATAAAGACATGGCTTGCAGTTTTCTTGGCTACATTTTGGGTGTAACTTACCCTAAAGTGGCACTTGTAGTCTTTTTTTTATCAGCCATAGCATAGTGGACAGGTTGTTGTTGTTGTTGTTTTTTTGTTTTTTTGCAAATGGTGTGCAGAGCAGTGCATGTTGAATAGTGTAATAAGACTTTCTCCGTCCTGTATGTGTGTTTCTTCATGAAGTGTGATCCTGCGTTTGTCTTCTGTAGTCAGAATTGTGTTTAAGGTGGTTTGGTGGCTCTCTCTATATAAGATCTGCAATCAAAGACAACTTTTACTGCCACAACAGGGGAAAAAATGAGTTATCACAGGGTAGGCTTTTAAGGTCATTACTGAAAATCTGTTTTGGAACACGACACATGTGGCTAACTTCTCACAAAATGCTATAGGGAGCAAAATCGAGCTTTAGGAAGTAATTTTTTCGACACAGTCTTTTGCAGCCCTTGCCTTGCACAAACTATGGGCAGTGTTCAGTTATGTAATTTACTTCTGTAGGACAAATTACTACATGTGTGTTCATGTGTGGCCAACTTTGCAATCATGTGACCACCTTAAATAAGTTGTGAGCCTTTTGCCATTTGTGATATCTGACTGATATGAGCGAGGTGTCAAAGCTAAGGTTATTAAAGACATTTTTCAGCAGCTACAAATCCTGTTAAACCAGTCACAGTTTGTCTTTCAAAGTCTCACAACACTAATGAACCTGTCTCACTCGTTCAATTCAAAACAACTGATGCAGCAAATGTCACAAATATCTTTGTGTTCATAGGTTAATAGGTTGACTTTTCTTTATATAAACAAAGCATTCAGTTCACCTTAAACTGGACCGATATTGGATACCTTTAAAGTCGGTCCAGCTGATGTCATTACTTGTCATGTTTTCGGAGCAGCATATTCCAGCTGTTTGGGAGTCTGCTGATGAGCTCCAGCTGTCTGCATGTCTCATGGTCGTTGGCCTAACCGTAAGTCCGTTTTGATGTTTCAGCTTCGAGACTGCATTCAAGCCTCGCTGAGCGAATGGATTTCCACAACAAAGCTGTCATCCAAGGTGGGAAAACTATTTCAGCTTTCTAATGTTTCAGCCGTAGTAATTAACTCCAATATATAAACCAGTTTGTCAGAGAGTTTGTGCCTTTGGGTAATACACAGCTGCGATAGTCAGACCTGCAGTAGGTGAATGTCTCACTGTCAGTCAGATGGAGTCCAGTGCTTGGGAAAGTAAAATAACGCAATAGATGTAGATGGACATCAAAGAAATTCTCTAGGCTCTAGGCTGTCATGGTGAATGTTCATGCAGTGCTGCCTGCCAAAGGCGCCATACCAAATGTGCATCTGTCTGTTAGCTTAAGGGACTGGGGGGGGGGGTGGGACGTAACCTTTTATGGAGGAGTTTTTTCCCCATTAACTTTAAAATAAATTGGAGGGCATTGGATGCAGTGTTTTTACCCTTTTATCATGGTCTCAAAATACTGAAATGAAATAAAGGAGGCTTTAGGAACTGTTGTAGTCAACCAGCTCTCCTGCTGAACTCACTCCCACTGTGGGTATTTTTTTGCTTGGATCAGCTAATCTGCCTCGGCTTATATCACGAGGCCCACCGGACTCAGTGGGAGGTTTGAAAGAGCTGAAGTAAGAGGCCTTAAATATATCCAAATGCAAGTCTCTTCTCGCTTATGGCCACCAATAAAATCTTTCAAGTTCACGGTTCAGCACGTGAGAAAGCTCCTCACCAGTGTCACCTGTCCCTCTGTCATATTTATGGCCTGAATGGTATATTTGTACATATGTACAACATACACATATAGTAAAAACCAGGTGAGACTGGCCGTGCCACATTTCTCATGTCGGATGAGGGCGGTGATCAGACCGCTTTTCTTTACTGTCTAATGCAGGACTTGACTGACACACTGGAGTTCTCCATACCAGAGGCAACAGACGCAATCACACCTGAAGAGAGAGAGGAGTTGAAGGTTTCAGGTCAGTGTTGGTTGCTGTCCCAGCAGAGAGCTGGATCAGCCAGTTACTCGCTGACCTGTAGGTACCTCATCACCCAGCTTGGCGATTTAAGCCAAGGGTCATGGTTGACGTTTTAGTCGACATGAACTTTGATGTCACCACACCTTTTTTTTTTTTTTTTTTTTTTTTAATCAACACGTCCTCCTGTCGATCAGATAATATCCAAATTAAATTGCTGATTCAGATAACTAATGGATTAATTCAGAGCATCTCCACCTAATATCTGGCTGACTGCAGAATAGAGTTGGTAGTGATAGAAGTGGCAGTCAGCAGAGGAACCAGCTATTCATGCTTTGTTGTTTTCACAGTCAAGCTGTTCCTGCATGAGTCTGGTCAGTCTTCCATCAAAGACGCAGTGGAGATGGGTGAGCTTTAAATTTCTTCAACAAAAGTAAAAAACAAAAAGCTTCTTAAAACCTACAGCCTTATTTGTCTGTTATCCGTAGCCTGCCAGACGCTGGCAGTGTCCCAGCTTGACTCTGTTATCATTGCTCCACCCGGGCCCTCAGACGGCGACAGCCAAAGTTTGGCCCACCTTCAGCCAGCCTGGGAGGAGCTGGAGGCTCTGGTTAGAAGCAAGCAGATCGCCGCTATTGGCACCTCTGACCTGGACAAAGATCTGCTGGAACAGCTCTATAAGTGGGCTCAGGTCAGTGGGAAGCTTTGTACATGCGAGCTTTAATCTGTCATCGCCAGTCAAAAGTGATGCTGACTTCTGATTAGGATAGCACATGAGAACAACGATCTGTTATCTGCTACGATTCCCTCATCACCTTCCTTTTCTCGGAGCAGATAAAGCCCAGCAGTAACCAGGTCAACCTGGCCTCCTGCTGCGTGATGCCTCCAGACCTGACAGCGTTTGCTAAGGAGTTTGATATCCAGCTGCTGACGCACAATGATCCCAAAGGTAAAGATGTTGACGGCTGGACATATAGTTGTTTTTAAATTGTTACTAAGTAAAACTGGAATGCAGCTAATGTTTCTATAAATGCAACATTTATTCCAATTCAAGTTTTGTCCTAATTCAAATATTCAAACAAAATAGAACACTGAAAATTTTCTGAGCAGCTAAATCATTCCTGTAAGATTAAAAACGCATACCAGGGATGCAGGTATACCTGCAGGGTTGATAAGGTGACCCGGTAATCAGAGGCCTGGCTGTTTAACCCAGTCTCAGGCCATTTATTGCATGTCTTCCCCCTGCTCTGTCTCCCTGCTTTGCTGTCTCCTCTCCATGTCCTTTGTCCTTGGGCTGCTCAGTGGCTTTAGTGGGATGCTTGTGACTTCCCACTTTGTGTAGTATAAGTTGCATTCTGTAGTTTACAGTAAACTGTGACTGTTATTTATTTATTGAGTTTTAAACTGCTCCTTCTTTGCACTGATTTCTTTTTTTCCAGAGCTGATATCTGCAGACACGTTTCAGGAGGCGGTGCGGGCGGGAGCGCAGGACCTGAACATCGGTGACTGGAGGCTGGAGTGGGTCCTGCGCTACAACGTTATTGTCAAGAGCAGGGGCATCATCAAGTCTAAGGGCTACCTCGTCAGTGCAAAGAAGACAAGCACCTAGCACCCAAACTAGAGAGAGCGGGATGAAGCCATTTTCCTCCGTTTTTATTCACACACATGGAAAGTTACAGCTCTGAATAATGGGTGCTGCCAATCATTATGAATCATGAAGTCATTGTTTAACTGTACGGACGGGTTGCATCTTCCTCATCTGTGATTCATTCGGTTAAAGACACGCGGGTGTTCTTTACCACTGTCTCCATGAGATTTAAAGTCGGACATGAACGTGCAAAGATCAACTCCACTGTCAGCTTTGAGAGAAAAGACTGATAAATTGAGATTAACACATGGTGACTCACCGTGACTAGTAAGGTAACAGATCTGGTGTAAATCAGCGCACCAGAGGCCGCTTTAAAGGTGCTGCTCGTTAAACCTCCATGACGAAGGTCTCTCAACCATACTCTGATATGAAGTGCCTCGCATCTGCTCCTCCTGTTATCAACCCTGCTTTGTCTTCCCCGCGTCTGTGTGAATCATGCTTTAAATACCAGTCTGAGTGAAATAAGTGCTAAAGCAAGAGAAGCGCAGAGGTGTGGACTCGAGTCACATGACTTGGACTCGAGTCAGACTCGTCATTAATTTTATGACTTTAGACTTGACTTGAAAAAATGTTCTAAGACTTGTGACTTGACTTGGACTTTTACACCAATGACTTGGGACTTGAATTGGACTTGAAAAGACTTGATATTTTACCCCAAATATAAAATTTAACATGCATATTATATGGAGATTGAAAATGTGACGTCATTCACGGGTAGAACCGCAAAGGATTCTGGGAACTCGTGGCAAGCGGTACTAGCGCACGCAGGCTTTCAATTAAAATCAGTTATACAGCGATAAAAAGAAACACAAAAATGTCAAGAAGCTGTTGTATTATTAACTGCAATAGCCGGTCGCATGACAGCCACGGGAAGCCGACGGGTAAAGAGATCGGTTGTTATCGGATTACGTCGTTGAAGAGAAATTGTTCAAACCATGTTTCCGAAGTAACAAAGAGGCGACGGATGGCCTGGATTGCAGCCATTCAAAGATCAAATATAACGTCCCAGAACCCTCCAGCTCACAGGTTAGTCTGCTCCAAGCATTTACACGAAGGTCAGTGTTTTTTAGTAGTTAATACGTCATTTTCATAACATAATTGGTGATATAGGTTACAAGCAAGTCTGGCGCTGAACAGAAATTGTCGCGCTATGCTCCTTTATTTATTGTGCATAAATAGTGAATTGTCCTGACACAATATTGCGTTTCGCTTCTGTTATTATGGTACACTGACAAAAACATGTACTTTTATTCACAGGATAAAACAGGTTTTTTGTATCACTAATTGCCCAGTACGATTACAGCATACAGTATTATTGTCACTGCTACATTTCTGTGATGCTACCAGAAATTATTTCCACTACTAATTAATTACCGTTGAGCTCAAAGGTCCTATTAATAAACGGTTAACGAATGTGTATTTATGACGACGATTTGTGAGACTGGTAAACTTATGATACTTACGATGGTCTTTCGTTCTACACGGTGCATTTCAAGGTCCTGCACCCATCCGTCGGTAAACTGTACCTGGGCTTGTTGCAGTGACCGGAAGTTACTAAACTTCATGAGTGTATGCACTCACTCCAAGAACCGTATAATTATAAATATGCATATAAATATGCTACGATGAGATAGCTGACTTCATCTAACTAGCAAATGTTTTCCAGGCTACGTTGGTGATACAGTTTTTTTTAATGTGTATGATATTTTTGTCATGCGATTTTAAAGCCGGTCCTACAACCGCATCCAAGAATAACATGCAGCTTATCTCAGAACTGTCGGTGAAAATTATTCTTGGAGCTAGGTTTAATTGAGCTGCATTTTAAAGAGGTGCAATTTCACAATTTGTGTATATTTTCTAAGTTCACTATTTTGTATGTGTTGAGAAAAACACAGATTTTAAAATTACATGGTCTAATATTTACATTTAGCATATAACTGCAACATTATTTTTTCGTTTGTTTTTTTTAAAGACTCGAAAGGACTTGAAATTCAAAGTTTCAGACTTGTGACTTGACTCGGACTTTTACACCAGTGACTTGAGACTCGACTCTGACTTGCCTGACATTACTTGAGACTTGACTTGAGACTTGAGGATAAAGACTTGAGACTTACTTGAGACTTGCAAAACAATGACTTGGTCCCACCTCTGGAGAAGCGTATGTGGAAAGAGGGAAATTATAACTTGTGGGGAGCAGGATTTTTCATGCTATATAATATTTACATTCCTTCGGTTATAAAACCGTTAACATGCGTGTGACGGTTGGGTACTCGGGTGGTGGTATGATGGGAGTCTGAATTAGACTTTAACCTGTAAAGCAGACAGACATGTGAGCTCATATAACTCTGTTCTGTTATGCTCTTTTTTTTTTCATTTCTTTTTTTTTTAACCATGTACTTTTTTTTTAAGATGACATCAAAAATTTTACCCTCACCTCCCAATCTTGCTCATGAGATTAATCAGAGGGAGAGTATTTTAAAAGTAAATGACTTTTAAATGTGTCGTTTAAAAGCACTGGAATCTCCGTGCCGAGGAGATGTGAAAAAACTTTTGAGGAATACGTTTGTATTTGTGAATCGCAGACAGGGTCCAGGAACTCCTCGGAATTTACACGTACTGTAAGTATATCATGAATTGGGTGTTGATAAAATGAAGACCTGGAATCGACGGTGGGGTGAGGGGTTTAAAAAGATTGGGCTTGTGTAAATGTTAATGAAATAAAATAATTAACACTGGTGAATAATTTCCTCCTGCAGAGTATTTGGGGTCAGTCTTCATTTGAATTGATTCGATTAAAAAACAGGCTTTTTGTAATGTTACGCCAGCAAGTTTATGATTCAGTTAGCATGGTTTAAACACCACAGCCTGCCTGCGTTGTTGCTGACCGCGTACATCCCTTTATGGCCTCGGTCCACCCACCCTCTGATGTCACAAAACTCAACTTCAAGCTGCTTTCTTCTATGTGATAATCAGTGAACTGAAATGATCTCCATGGTCCAATACAACAGAGCCCCTTTGTGGGAACAGGAGATCAGCATCATGGATGTGCAGCCAGCAAATCTGCCGACTAGACCCTGAGGAATTAAGGCATCTCTGAAGGCTAAATGGGGTCTAAGCCACTAGCAAGGTGTACCAAGTGTATACTTTCCTAAGTCCTATGCAGCTAGACCTCCTTTGCTGATACAAGACTTAATAGAGGGATCTAAAGTGGTTAAATTAGCCTTTGCGTCAGTGAGAAGTTTAGCTAAACATTTAGCTGAAATGTCTAAACATAAGAATTTCAGCTGCTGTAGTAAAGAAAGAAACAAGCAAGAAATATCGGTGTAAAATTGCAGAAAAACTTTGGCAGCTTATTTGCCTGACTGCTGTAAGTATAAAACAAAGTTTCACTAATTCACAGAAAATATGAAGCAATATGTTATTTATTTATAAGAATTATTAAGAATTTGTCCAGCTGGCTGGATTTGAGTCTTTGTCGGGCCGATTTTGACCTCCGGGCTTTATTTTTGACACCCCTGGCTTAATATGCAAGCTTGTGTTGTTTTAATAAAGAACATAGTAGTAGATAGTATCCCCCACCCCAATTTTTTTATGCTTTATGACACAATTTTGGTTATTTTGTCATTTTGTGCTCCTTTATCAAAACAGAGCATGCAATTTAGGTTGTTTTGCTCCTGATTTTGAGCATTAGGCTTTTATATCTAATAATTAACCGTCTCTTTGCGGTCTAAACCCAACTGGAAACGTTAATAGTTGCTTAAAACTGACACAGATGGGCCCAATTAGTGATTCTTAGCAGTTTATCAAAGGATATATTAAAATTAGGGATTGTATGTTAACTTAGTGTGACCAACCGTCCTCTATTTTTGCATTTGTTGACTTGTAAAAGCCTACATGACATTTTTTATTCCACCATTCATTAACCTCACAGAGAAGGCATCGTTTAAATATGTTGAAGTTTTCTTTAAGCAAACTGTATTATTAAAGTTCTTCATGACTGGGCCAAGTGTCCTCTTGGTCACCCTAGTTAACTCTCACTGAGTAATTCTTCCAATACAACAATTACAATAGTTATAATAATTATAATAAATAAACTACAACTCGAGAGTTAGTCGGCTGCTCTGTGATCTGCTGTTAGGCCTGTGTCTCATTTCCGTTCATTTGACTAGTCGGGTCTAGCCTTCATGCCGGAAGTGAGTAGAGTTGTGAGAGAGCAAGATGGTGGCCACCAGGAGAGGAGTGCGTGTGAGCTCCCCAGCTAAAACAGACCCGGAGCAGCGCTCTGAGGTCCAGGTACGTGTCACAGAGGGAGATTATTGGAAGCTGCAGATGTTCAGGTGTCACCTGGAGGTCCAGGTAGTGAGTTATACGCCTGGCACGTGTGTGAGAGCTGATGTGTGGATCTGCCCCAGCTTCACGTGGACTTCACCCTGTACCAGCTTGTGTTCATGTTGTGAGGGATCCGCGCAGAAAACAGAAACATGCGGACTAAGTAACAGCATCTCTTAGTTTTAGTTTCTTCTCCTACTCGTGTTTTCTGTCTAACTCACATAAAGTGCTGCTTGAGTAAACATCTCATGTTATTGTGTAAATATGACCTAAAAATCAACAGATTTCCACATAAAGTGCTAAAAGTAGATCACGAGAAGGCCCACATTAATATATTCGACTCCAGTTATATTTCTGTATAACAAAACTACGCGAACCTCAAGAAAAAGGTGGTAATGAGAAGCTATTAACTGTTTATTTATTAGCTGTTAGCTTAATATAGCTATTAGGATTTCTAACGCCACATAATGGTGGAGATGAGTTAATGCACAAATACATTGGGCCAAGTTTATTGTAGAGAATTTAAAAAGTAGGTGTAAAAACCTTTTTAGTTAACTGTTAGGCTAAAAACTAAAACGAATTTTAAAAAATTCAGTTTTAGCCATGGTTGTATATGTTTATTGCAAGTGTGTTTGTATTGTTTTTACTATTTTGCTGTGAAATTTTTAAAGGTTTAGTGTGCACGGTTTCACCACTAGATGTCAGTAGACCGAGGCGTTCGATCAGCCGAATTACGTTTTTATTTATCCCTCCCAGTTTAAGTGTGCAATAATCCCGTCTACGGTGGCCGCTGTAGGACAAACAGCTCTGGCGTGTAGGCTGTCAGTCTGCTGTTTACCTCGGCTGGTGTCCGTGTCTGTTTTATGTAGAGGAGGCTGTAGGACTATGAAACTTTCGTTAGAGTGGACCTAACTCCGTTGGACTTGGACACTTAGCGAATAAACTGTCACACAGTGTGAGACTGTAACAAACTGTTTGTCAGAGGGAAACGTGACACTGGAGCCCAACATTAACTTGCATAATTTAGCTGTTATTGTCTTAAAACACCAGGGTCACGTGTCTAATCTACTGACAATAAGTAATTGTAACAACATTAGGAGTAACGCAACATTTTTATACATGTTTTCGTGTGTTAGACGCCTGAAGGGTGATGTCACTGTACAGCTCAGTCAAACATGGCGGCTTTCACTAACCAGCACCTCGTTATGCATATTTTTGATTGATTAATTCTAAGTTTATGGAAACTCATCAATTTCTTTAAAAAAATTAATAACTCACTAATCAGTGTATATTTATGAGTAAAGCATCCTTTATTATTAAATAACCTAAAACACATATTTGGCCCAATAGTGTAGTGTTATAGACCTAGTGACACATGTGTTGAAGGAAGCAGACAAAAGGAGGAGGATGACAATCTGAAAATATCATTCATAAAATTAGTCTGGAAACTGAAACTCAAATTGAAAACAAAAATGTCAGACTAAAAATAAAAGTTAAAGGATGATAATTCTGATCAGGAAGGCAAGCATAAGGAGACGATTCACTGCTGCGCTGCTCGGGAGTGATTGATCAACAGAGATTGCTGTAAGAGCAGGGCTTGCAGTCCGTGAGGGCAGAAAGGAACTTGTATTGGCAACTGAGCAATTAAAAGCCTCTGTGTGGGGGGGGGCAAGGCTGCAAGGTGAAAACCACGGCTCTGTAAAAAGGACAGCTCTTCCCCCACCTGCAGTCCGCTAAAGATCAGATGAACAAGCTAGAAGCCTGAATGAGGTTCGATTTCCTGTTGAAGTGCTCCCTGCTGACCAGGACTTTCTGGGTGAAAAGAGAAGCGTTATGTTTGGAAAAAGGAAATGCATGAAACACCTGAACAAGAAGTACCAAAGCTACGATTTTAATCTAGCATAAAGTGTTTGGAGTGGATTTAAAGAAGGTTATGGACTCTGCATACTTGGATTTTTTTGGGCAGCTCGTTCCAAAGCTTCAGGGCTTTGACTGTGAGGCATTTTCAGCCATGCCTCGGAAACAGATGAAAGGTTTCTGTCTGAGGATCTCAGGCTACGTACTGGCCTGTTACAGACCAAGCGATCAGATGTAGAGGGAAGCCATTAAAAGCCTCTCCAGGTGTAAATTGTACATGCCGTTCATTAGACAGGATTTTTTGTGACACATTAGTATTGGAAACTAGTGCATTTGTTGCAGGATATCAAGCTCTCTGTCTGAGTTCTTGACAGTAAAATGTCACCAGACTTATCTTCTGCTTATCGTCTCAGCCATGTTGCTGTAAACTAGCCTTACCACTAACTGTGCCTTGCTTCTTTCACACAGGCCACTCCTTCCACTGCTCGGAGAACCAGGAGGACTACTAAGCAAGCAGAAAGTCCTACCCACGATGGCGTTCTGGAGTCCTGCAGTCAGCTTGAGCAAAGTGCTGCACAAAATTCAGATTCTCCCTCGACCACCACAAAAAAGAGATGCAGCAGAGCTTCAAGGCTTCACAGTCCAGAGCAGCCCTCCACCCCGGTGGGCTCCATCCATGAGGCGGATGTGTCAGAGGCGGAGTCCTGCTGCTCAGTGGTGTCCGACATTGAATTGCCAGTGACGCGTACCAGGGGGAGGAGACAGACCCGCAAAGTTAACAAGGAAGAGGAGGAGATATCTGAGGTGGAGTCGTGCTCATCTGCAGTGTCTGCATCAAAACGTGGTCTAAGGAGTGCGAGAAAGAAGGCTGAAAGCTCAGACGCTGCTTGTGTCAAGGTGGAAGATGTAAAAGCTGTCCTGGAGCTGGACACCGGGTCCTGCAGCTCCGTGGTGTCCGATTCCCAGAGAGCCACCAGAAGTCAGAGAAAAGCTCGTACCAGATCGTCTGCCAAACCCCAAACTGGGGAGTCTGAGCTCTCCGACGCTGACAGCTGCATTTCCAGTGTGTCAGGAGCTGATGTGTCCAAGTCCACTACTCGCAGAGCTACGAGATCCAGAAGAAAAACTAGTCCCATTCCTATGCATCTAGACGAACCGTCAGGAAGCTCTCAGTCTCCGGCTCCAACACGTCGACAGACCAGGGCAGTGAGAGGAAAGGCTGCAGCCCCTGCAGAGCTTAGTGAACCTCCGTCTTGTGACTCTGAAGGATTTGAGTCCGGGCCTACTTACAGTTTGACCAGTCGCAGAAGTGGGAGGACCAGGTCGACAACTCTCAGAGCCATGGATTCAGACTCAGACGCTATGGATGTGCATTCCCAAGTGGGGACCCCCAGCTCCACGCGAGCCAGAGGGACCCCCTGCAGCAGCCGCACAGGCTCGGGGAACAGCAGCCGGGGTGCTCCGGCCTCCAGGCGCTCAGCCAAGGACTGCAGCATCGTTGTAGAAAATGTATCAGAATCTGCCGAGGAGGGCAGCACATTAAACGATTCTAAATTAGAAAGCACACTGATTGCTGAGGATGCAGATGAAACGGTGGTGGAGGAAGATGAGAGCCAAACGGTAGAAGATCACGAGGGTGTGAATAGTACCGAACTGTCGTCCACGAAAGCGGGTAGAAAAAAGGAAACGGATTTCGCCTCTAAAGAAGATTCCCATGCATCTCCCTCAGAACCTGTGAGCGAGCCTGCAGTGGTCAGCAAAAACCAGCAGGAGGAGCCGTCTGCTGGAAATAAAGACGAGGACACTTTAGAGATGGAAGTGATGCAGGAAACAGTCCCATCACCAGAGCGGTTAGAGCCTTGCCAATCAGTTACAGAAACAACATGTGAGAGGGCCTTGGAAACCACAGAGGAGGCCAAGGAGACGCAGAAAGCTGTGGACCTCCTCCCACCTCTGCCAGATGAGTCTGTGGATGATGATGTCATCGTAGAAAACCGGCCTAGTGTGGGGGAGGAAATGGAAGTCAGCACATCTCAGCAGGTGGTTGAGTCCATTCAGGTAACATCATATCAGCAGCACAAGGTTACAGCAGGTTCTGACTCTGAACCCAAAGACGTCATCGTGGAGAAGAGGACAGCAGTCAGTCTGCTGGACAGCAGTGATGAGGAGGAGGAGGATGAGGAGGAGAGGGAAGTTTCTGAAGAGGAGGATTCGGGATACATGGGGAAGGAGAGGAGAGGGGGAATTTGCAGAAAGTCAGAAGCTGGAGCTGCATCAATTGAGGGACTGTTTATGATTGACAAGCGGCCGGGAGAAGACGCAGATGAGCTGTACTACAAAGAGGAGCGATGGGATGAAGAGGCAAGCACGCAGAAAGGAACTGAGGAGGAGGAGCAAGACGAGGAGTTTGTGGATGAGGCTGGCGACGAGGACGAGGATGATGACAACGATGCTAAAGTCCTGTTCTCGAGCAGAAACTCTCATGTGTAAGTACATTAGAGGAATTAGATTAAAGGGAAAAACCTGAACCTTTGGAATCTGTGGTTTGGGCGCAATGGTCACTTGAATCAAGGCAAATGGTTTTGTAGTGCTCATCTTTATCCTGTAATGAAACATTTTTATCCAGATGGGAGTGGTCTATTCAAGGAAAGCAATACCTCCATCTACAGAGCAAGAGGGGTCATTTCATAGTTTGATAATAATCAAAATACCAAATACATTAGAATATTTTGGTAACTATTTAGCTCAGGGGTTTCCAACTCCAGGCCTCAGGGCCGGTGTCCTGCAGGTTTTAGATCTCACCCTGGGTCAACACACCTGAATCAAATGATTAGTTCATTACCAGGCCTCTGGAGAACTTCAAGACATGTTGAGGAGGTCATTTAGCCATTTAAATCAGCTGTGTTGGATTAAGGACGCATCTAATGCCTGCAGGATACCAGCCCTAAGGCCTGGAGTTGGACACCCCGATGTAGATGATTATCAGATTAAAAAAATTTAGATGTGTAGGTACACTTTATTTCATTAAATGGTTTGAAAGTTGTAGGGCTGTCCTGGTTGACACGCCTCTGCAATGTTGCGTGGAGATCAGGGGCAGTACCTGTGGACTGGCAGACCGGGGTGGTGGTCCCCATCTTTAAGAAAGGGGACCGGAGGGTGTGTTCCAACTACAGGGGGATCACACTCCTCAGCCTCCCTGGGAAAGTCTATGCCAGGGTGCTGGAAAGGAGAGTTCGTCCGTTAGTCGAACCTCGGATACAGGAGGAACAATGCGGTTTTCGTCCTGGTCGCGGAACACTGGACCAGCTCTTTATCCTCTCCAGGATACTTGAGGGTGCATGGGAGTTTGCCCAACCAGTCTACATGTGTTTTGTGGACTTGGAGAAGGCATTCGACCGTGTCCCTCGGGGTGTCCTGTGGGAGGTGTTGCGGGAATATGGGGTGTCTGGCCCATTGCTACGGGCCATTCGATCCCTATACAACCGTTGCAAGAGCTTGGTTCGCATTGCCGGCAATAAGTCGGACTCGTTCCCGGTGGGTGATGGGCTTCGCCAGGGCTGCCCTTTGTCTCCGGTTCTGTTCATAATTTTTATGGACAGGATTTCTAGGCGCAGCCAAGTGGCGGAGGGCTTTCGCTTTGGTGGCCTCAGAATCTCATCTCTGATTTTTGCAGATGATGTGGTTCTGTTGGCTTCATCGGGTGAGGGCCTCCAGCTCGCACTGGAACGGTTCGCAGCCGAGTGTGAAGCAGCGGGAATGAGGATCAGCACCTCCAAATCTGAGGCCATGGTTCTCAGCCGGAAAAGGGTGGAGTGCCCACTCCGGGTCGGGGATGAGTTCCTGCCACAAGTGGAGGAGTTCAAGTATCTCGGGGTCTTGTTCGCGAGTGATGGGAGAAGGGAGCCGGAGATCGACAGACGGATTGGGGCTGCAGCTGCAGTAATGCGGACGCTGCACCGGTCCGTCGTGGTGAAGAGGGAGCTGAGTGTAAAAGCGAAGCTCTCAATTTACCGGTCGATCTACGTCCCTACCCTCACCTATGGCCACGAGCTGTGGGTAGTGACCGAAAGAACGAGATCGCGGATACAAGCGGCAGAAATGAGCTTCCTCCGAAGGGTGGCTGGCCTCTCCCTTAGAGATAGGGTGAGAAGTTCGGCCATCCGGGAGGGGCTCAGAGTAGAGCAGCTGCTGCTCCACATCGAAAGGAGCCAGAGCTCAGAGCTCTGTGGTGTTTAAAAACTTTTAGGTACAATAATGTTAGGGACTATTTGCAGCTGCGCATTGAGACACATTTGGTGTTATATGCTATCTGGCAGCATGCACTGTGTATGTGGGACTGTAAATATATAACATTTATTATAAACAATCATGTATTGTACGACGGGGCGGCATTTTTAGGTGTTTTATTATTTGAGGACAGCAGTGTATCTGCAGCACAGCTGAATATGTTTGCATCAGCTCATTTTGGGTTTAATCTTTTTGTGAGGTTAGCATGCAGACGGTGGAGCCAGGTGTTCAGACACATCGTTAGATTTTATTATACCTGTGCAGAGGTGAGAAATGAGACACGACTGCTCCTCCTGAGGAATTTTTTTTCCTGTGCCTATTAATTTCAGGAAAGAGTTGTCCAGCCGTATTGACCCCGGCCTCAAAGTGAAGGAGCTCGGGGGTTTATACATCAGTTTTGATGGCAGCAAATCAAAGCCTGTCTCCAGTTCACTGCAAAAACTAAAGGAAAAGAAGATCCAAGATGAGGTAAATAAGCGATTGATTTCTTTCTTTCCCCCCTCTTCTTGAAGGTGATCTGTGGTGTAGAATGAATAATGAACTCCAAAGCTATGCAAGGGCGATGAGGTGGCGCTATTAAAGGTTTCTCTACAGTTCTCACTGACTTTGACCTTTTTATCTTGGAGCAGTGGAGTGTTCTGACAGTTCAGTTGTTTTTGAGAGTTGTGGTTTGTGTTGATGTCCACAGGTGATGAAGAAGAGTGTGATTGGACCAGACTTTGAAAAGAAGGATGCTGTGCCGCCATACAGTGAATCCAAACATGCCCTAAAGCTGAAACGCAGAGTAAGTTTGAAAAAAAATTGCTTTGATTGGTCGATTCTAGTTTTATTCTCTGCATTTGTGCAGTCACCTGTGACACATACCTAAAAGAGTAAACGGTAGTCATCACAAACGTTGTTTCTTAGCAGTCTGCATCACTTTTCTTTCCCCAGGCAGAGAGGGAGAAGTCAACAGGGGATGGTTGGTTTAACATGAAGGCCCCGGAGATCACTCAGGAGCTGAAAGGAGACCTCCAAGTGCTGAAGATGAGAGCATCCTTGGATCCTAAGAGGTTCTACAAGAAGAACGACAGAGATGGCTTTCCCAAATACTTTCAGGTCGGTGGAACTGTCCTCCTGCTTCTTAGTTCTTTACACTCGTGGTTATCAATATTGATTTTGTAAAAGTTGGTTAACTTTGTTTTTATAGTCCAGAGCACTCAGGGACTACACTATCAATATCAGTGCGTGTGCTGAGTGTGATGTTTTCCTGTGTGTGTTGCAGGTTGGTACAGTGGTGGACAACGCTGCTGACTTCTATCATTCCCGTATCCCTAAGAAGGAGAGGAAGAGAACCATTGTGGAGGAGCTGCTCGCTGACGCAGAGTTCAGACAGTAAGTGGGCACCTGCAGTGGGTGTGGTTTTATTATGAGACATCTCCCCTTCCACCCTCTACCTCCACTGGGCATGTAGACTTGGAAATACTCACTCAAAAATTAACAGAAATTATATATTTTTCAGTCACTTTAAATTATATATGGTTAAGAGCATAAAAGGAACCACAATGCCACCACTATGTCAGCCGACAAATTATTGTAGACATTTAGTTTGTGCATCCTCAGGTGTAGTTGGAAAAGTAAAATTTAAATGGGTTTGTCCGTGTGGGTCTGCATTCACATCACGGTAGTTTTAACCACTTGAGCTTAACGGCAACTAGACTTCTTTTTAAGTTTCTAGATGTTTCACGTCATCCAAAAGGCTCTTCGCTTCTGACAGGTGATGAAATATTTCACTTTTAGTGAGGTTGTCATGTTCCAGATAGTCCTGAGTCGTTAACCCACCCCGTCGTCATCGGAGTCGTTAGTCACATGATGAGACAGCATGTGAATTTTTGCATGTGAATTGTTGAGGAGCAAAGGTCATTTACATCCGCCTGGAACAGCCATCGCTGAACTAATGTGGAGGCCTAAGCTACGTGTAACGCAGTATTGAGATCCCTTCCCAGGCAATTTAACTCCCACTCACACCTTGACCTACCTGAATGACACATGATGTCAGGGTGGGGCAGTGTCCACCTTAGGGGAACCACACTACCAGTTAAATTCGTAGCGCTTCCATTAGCTGTTAGAACCTCACAGGTGAAATGCTTTTTTTGAACGAGGTGACTTCTTATTCACGCTTACCAAGATAAGCATGAAACACAGGACTAAATATTTCTGTCCGTCACAAATAATTACAGACATTTACAACACGTGTCTGTTCCAGTTCTTCATTTCTGAGGCGTAGAATTATCTGACTCGTACATTTAGTGATCTTTACCTTTGCTACGGCAGAGAAATAAACTAATTTACAAGCCACAGTTACTGGATACAAAAAGACAAACATTAAATACACACTTTCCTTCTCTTCCCAGGAAAAACAAAAAGAGGTACCAGCATGTTATGGCAGAGAAAGCAGCACAGGAAGCTGGCAAGAAGAACAGGAAGAAGAAGAAATTCCATAAGAAGTAAATCTGAAGACTTGATGTGATGAACAGTGACTCTGAGGGGCGTTTCTCTCATTTAGAAATGAAGCTCATCAATACAAAATGGCTTTTTGAAGCATTTTTAATGTTTTGGAAATTAAACACTCATTCATGACACTTCGGATAGACTGTTTACATGTGTGTACATCAAGAGGCTGGCTGTATAAAACACACAGTCCCAGACAAGTTGATTCAGTAAGAACAATATTTTAAAACATCCTTGTATAGTCCTCATTAAATATGGTGTACATGCTCATATTTACATCTGAACTTTTAGTTTTATCAATTCAAGTGTAAATGCTTTGCTGCACAGCAATCAGTCCCACTAAAATACACAGCATGAACAATTAAAAAAAATTTAAAAATCATGGTGCAATTCATTAATTTTCTAAGAGCTCGTGATCTGAAACAAAAACTTTGGGGTTGTCAAAATGTTCTTTGCTGAAATTTTGGTGTTAAACTTATTGCTCCTGTAATACTGAAAAATCAGGGTTAACCCTGAAGTTACCTTAGCATGGTTAAATCCCTCCACTTACAAGTCTCTGTAAAGTCGTGCAGCTGTATGTTGCATTATGTTAACAACAACCACTCACAAAAACAGCTGCCGAAGAACCAAAACTGCGTCGTTATCTGCTGTAGTTCCAATTCAAGGTGAAACGAGCCTCCACTCTGACAGCAGAATAAAATACCTCTGTGTCACACGACCTGTGTGTCAGTAGCACAGAAACATTACACACACTTCAGATGTTTCGGTGTAAGGCTGTGAAAGCGAATGCCTTAATTTTTTTCATTAAAGCTAAAGCTCTGTGTCTGCTGTGCTTTCATTCAGGATTACCTTTGTTCCTCCTCACTCTCCCTCTCAAATCTCTGCAGTCTCTTGTAGCTCTTGGATCCCAACAGTGGCTCTTGGCTACCGTCTTGTCTCTTCTTTGTGTTACAAGAGATGAGCCCTTAACAGCTGCAGCTTACATCCACTATGTTACTTCCTACGCGCGCACACGCACATAAACTGTAGCTTCTTTATACCTGAGCCAATTTCACACACAGCTTTAGCGAAATTAGGCGATGTCTCACTTTGGTTACAGCATCAGGTTTTTTCTTTAAAAAAAAAAAAAAAAAAAAAAAGAACCCAGCTGAGAGGTGGGAGTGAAGTGGTGCCTCGATGCTTTTGAACGTAACCTCTGCACCAACAAAAGCAAATCAGCACGTGCTGGGAAGGTTTGCAATTTAAATGAACAAGAAATAGAGCTTAATTAAGATACATGTGCATATCTGTGACAGGCTAACGTGTTAGTGTCTGTATGTACAAAACTGGTAGCCTGCAGAACCTCTGTTTTTAAATATGACTGTGATATGTGCATTATCAGTTACTGCTCTAATAATTAAAACTCTGAGTACGGCAACTTCCATAATTTGGTCTCTTCTAAGTCAGATCAGAGGGTTAAAGGTCAAAGCTTGCTCTTTGGTCCAGGTTTGTTTTGTGAGTCTGAAGAATCCTCTGGACTCGGCTATGGATTTGCTCCCAGTGTGGAGGACTGGTCTGACTGGCTCTGAGTCTGGAACACAAAGAGGCAGATGGAAAACTTTCACTAACAGGTATCTTGGTCGTTGTGTCAGGTTATCATCAGGCCTTACTGAACAAAAAACAGACAGAAAAATTGCTGCAACAGCTTCGTCTTAATTTGATCTTTGTCTTCAACCCTCAAAGTTTATTCCTCAGAGCTAAGCATAGATATAGACTTTGTTTTAAGGGTCCCCAAGATAAAAATTTTATTCTAATAAATCCTTAATTAACATTGTGTGTGTGTGATCAACACAGACTCTTCATTAATAAATACATGAACAAAAACACTGTTCTCCTTACAAGACCTTCTTTTGTCCACTAGTCTGTGCTGTAACCCAAGGTAAGACGAGTGGCTGACAGGGCCAACACCCTGGTAGTGCATAACCTTCATAAACAACATTTAAAACTCCACCTAAACCCTCATTTTGACTTTCATTCCTCCGCATTTACATTTTTGTGGGGCCTCGACCAGCTACGCGTTAAACTGGCGGCATAAACGGACTCCATCGGCCCAGTGTAAATGTGTCTGCGTGTTGACCGCGGACAGTTACGAAACTGGAGATCCCACTAACAAAAATAAATTCCGGCATCGCCTCTCATCCACGTTCATTTGTCGGTGGCGGAGGGGTGATGACTGACAGACTGACTGGTGTCTCGGCCCGGCTCGTGTCGGAAAGGAAGCTTTTCATCTGTAATCAGATAAACACACTACCTGCTTCAAAAAGTCATCAAGGACAAATCATCCAGAGACATGAATAGACTGAGACTCCGGGGCTTAGGGGGCAAACGCTGCCACTGGCATCTGTCATTTTCTTTATAGATCAAAGATTCGTGGTAAGACGTGCCCCTCTCCCTGTCGCGGGGAATCTACAAAGGCCCACTCTAATCTCCCACCCAGCAAATCCTGTCGCGTTTCCAATTGAGGGAAAAGTATCATTCATTTCCTGCAATTTACTTTGCAGTTTAAGATTGTCCATTGATTCCACTGTTTACTTATGGACTGAGCGGACGGAAAAGGGAAGCAGAAACAAACAAACAAACAAAACGGAGCATCGGTCCCATCGGCGTTGTCAACTCGCAGCTGCTGTGATCGATGACAAGGTCTCTCTGAATGTATTAAAGTGTGCATCGGGTCAAATGCATCAGTCTCGAGCTGAAACACAAATCAATACCATTTTCCTCTTTGTTTTCCCTTCTCTCTGCCTCCTCTCTCAGTAATGAACAAACATGACAAGACATCAGCTTCTGTAATTTAAAAGGTGGAGGGGAATTCATCCTGCCTGTCGAGTGTGATCAAAATTAAAGATTGGATGTGCGTGTACAAACACACAGACACTCACACCCCACAGACCAGCACCAGCAGCAGCAGCGTATGACTAACATCTCACGGGATTTCCATATATTTGCTGTACACTGTAATGAGACTCCTACAGGTGCATGTTTTGCTTTTAAGATCTTTTGAGCAAACAAATGATTTACACAGATGGATCAGGATAAATTCATGGCAAACATCACAAAAAAAGGAGGATTATGTTCACTCCTGTGTGTACCTCGAGTATGAACACAATCAGATTTGTTTTTTGTGGCCAGAAAAACTTAACTCTGGGGCTCAGAGGTGATCCTCACAGTGTTTTCCTAAATGGTAAATGGCCTGTATTTATATAGCGCTTTTACTAGTCCCTAAGGACCCCAAAGCGCTTTACATATCCAGTCATCCACCCATTCACACACACATTCACACACTGGTGATGGCAAGCTACATTGTAGCCACAGCCACCCTGGGGCGCACTGACAGAGGCGATAAACCTGATAAACACCTTAAGATTTCATGCTTCGCCGGGTTACAAACATGCACCGCATTAACTGCGTATTTGCTTTTTTCTGTCATCAGCATGTGAATCAACAAAAAACTGCAGAGGTTGGTGATGCTGGAAGCTTTCTAACCTGTCTGTGTGCTTCAAAGTAGACTACACTTATATACAGTCAGCTTTAGCGTGAATGAACCCCTACTCATTTCTCAGATATGCCATTCAAATAGTTTCTGACAGCTTTTATTTGACTTTTTGGTAATGAATGAAGACATGACACCTGCCTTCAGTTTGTCCAGAGAATAATGACGAGAAATTAAATCAGATTTTGTTGTTCTCTGGCCATTAGATTCTTTTAAAATGAGGAATAAATGGTTTTAATTTTGACACATCCAATCATTTTAAATATTTTTAAGAAAAGAGGATTACCTTTCTCTGAGGGAATGGCTGCTGCGACTCAAAGGATTTCTGGAGTTTTGTACAGTCAGGTTGGAGGGAGCTGAGGCAGAACTTCTAAGCAGGCCTTTAATTTGGGGTTCATGTCGGGATGGAGTCTTTGGAGGAGAGTCCTCCCTCACAAATCCCGATTCCACCTAGAAGATTTCAGAGGGCAAAAGGGTTTAGAGGGCGATCGTGGCTCAAGAGTTGGCAGTTCGTCTTGTAATCGGAAGGTTGCCCGGTTCGAGCCCCGGCTCCAGTGTCCGGCAGCCTCGCCTCTGTCAGTGCGCCCCAGGCAGCTGTGGCTACAATGTAGCTGCCATCACCAATGTGTGTGGATGACTGAATGTAGTGTAAAGCACTTTGGAGTCCTTAAGGACTAGTAAGGCGCTATACAAATACAGGCCATTTTTAGAAGCTATTGGTGACCAAACCTTAATCGCGTGTTCTGAAACATTTCCCAACCAAGGAATTCAAACCGCACATCTCAGGAATTAAATCTACATTATTTATTGATCATTTTTTATTCAAATCTAAAAATCAGACCACTTTACAGGCTGACAACTTCATCGATATAATTTCTATGATGATTGTTTAGATTTGAAATTGACCACAGTGTCAAAAGTATGAACAACAGGGCTAATTTATATGTATAAACAATGAATATTAAATATAAATAAAATATAAATAAAATGTGTTTATCTGTCGCTGATACTCATAAAATGACTAAAATCAGAGCTGCATGGACCGCCAAACCTAACCTGCAGAATGAGAAGACTACAGAACAGTGTTGTGCTGATGTCCTGTAGCACCAGAAGTATTCCTGACTCATTGTATTTTACAGTTACTGATATTATAATTGGACTTACTCTCGCTGTTCTTGGCCTGTAACTCCCAAGCAGAGAAGAATCTGAAAGGAAAAGGCAAGTTTTTAGGAAAATATACAATTCGGAGTAAGCCTACAGTATTTCCTTTAAATAAGAAGCACCGCTTATTTCTTCAACACAAACAAGTATAAATGAAACTTTTCCAGCACAGAACAGCTGTACAAACAGGCATATGCACACACGAGCCAATCAAATCAAACCACTGAAGCTGAAGAGAATAGCTTTGCTCATATGCAATGTTGGGAAACGTTGAGTCCGAGCATTCATATGGGTGCTACTGTAACACGGACAAAATAACTGGAGTCCAGGTGGCAACGGCCATCCTCGGCAGGATTTTGGATCCCACTTATTTATGAAAAAGATGGGAAAAGATGGGTGGAACCATGATGATGGCTTCATTTTTCAGGATCAGAAGCTACATCCATTACTTACACTGTTTATGGCCCCACCATTACACAAAAGCTGGCCAGGAAGAGCAAGAGGAATGTGACTCAGAGTGATGGCATCGAAACTCCAGAAATACCAATCACTCCCACGGGATGCAGTGGCACAGGCCCGGTCATAATATGCAGACCTGAATAACAACCCTAACCCCACTGGGACACTTCAAGAGGTGCTGTGTTCATAACCCGACAGGTAAAAGCTGTTTGGGCAGCAGGATTTAATGTTGGGCCTGATGAGCATTTACATCTGTGTCTACTTGTAGTAGCTTTCATTTGAAAGGACTGAAGGAAATAAGAATTCTGGGAGCATTTGATCAGTGATCGTCATACTTACTGATATCCCCTAACGAGCTCAACAAACCAAAGCAGAAATCAATCTGCAAGACTGTTACACGATGTTATCGTTCGGATGTTATTAAAGGCATCAGACCAAAAAAGAAAGTAAACACATTTTTTTATGAGACCAAATCCAGATGGCTGCATTTGGACAAAGCACTCAGCACACTCAGGGCTTTGTCCAAAAACGCTTGAAAACAAACAAACCCTGCAGCAAATACACTATGTGATAGCTATGAATGTGTTACAATACATGGACTGAGTTTATGTGTTTAGAAGGTTTACCTGTGGGGTCAGCCGAGAAGCTCACGGAGCGCCGATGAACGCTAGTATTTAGTGCACAGGAGGAAAACGTTCCCATCTCAGAGACGTCGCTGCAGCGAGAAACCTGGCACCAAACAACAATAAAAGCTCATTTCCTTTTATACAACGTAATTAACTTACTTTGCATGTGCAGTAAAACAACGCCAGTGAACAATGAGGACTTTGGGGAGTTTTTACCCCTTTTTAAAACCTTAACCGCAACACTTTGCACAACAAATCCAGACGCGTCTCTCCTGTCACAGCGGATAAATGAAATAAACATCAGTGTACATTAACCACAATCACTTGTTTCTTCCCACTGTTATCTCCTAGTCATTCTCCGACTAAAAATCCAAAAGAAAAACCTACGCAGAAAAACACATCTGATTCTTTGTAGGGCTGAGCTTCCCTTTGCACACAACCCAGGAGCTGAGGCTCTGAAATGTGCACTGATAATGCATTCACCATGGGGCTAATGGGGCTACTTCATTAGGTATCTATTTGTTAATTGCAGCTTGACTCTCAATTAACAGAGTTAATTGTCGAAAGGAGATTCCCCCAGGAAATTCAGAGGCGCAAAAGCACGCTCCTGTCCTTAATAAAACGCCCATTGTATTCTAGTTAATTCCATTCATGTGTGTGACAAAAACAAACGCAGCACCTAATAATTTCTTTAATGACAGCGTGCGAGTGGAGTCTGATATTCATATCTCGGGATTAGATTTGATGTAAATGAAGAAGCAGAAATAACAGAGGGGAGGGGCGGAGGACTAAAGGCTGTGTTGTTCTTGTCCATCGATCGCACGCACTCCCCTAAGGCTGCGCGATCACAAAAATCACTCCCTTTCAAGCGAAAACCTCCAACAGCAGCGATACGGCAATAATTAAAGTGTTAACAAATAAAAGCGTCCCGACCTAAATGCAGGACGCGCGCTATTAAAAGTGTGCTCGAGCCCCTCGGTGAGGATAATAGGCCATATTACACGCATACACAGTGAAACATGTACGTGACGTCAAAATCCATTAACGGCTCAGGTAAAAAGATTAAGATGCTCTCTTAATATGCCCTCCACTTAATCCGCTCACTAGATTAAGCAAAATTTTGGGGCGCTCCCACTGAGGTTTGAACTACATCAGCAGAGGAATCCATTAATCTTATAACCCCTCTGCACTGAACATGTGTATTTTTGGCATTAAATGAACCATTATGCTAAGTTGTTGTTTTTTATTCTTCCCTTAATGCTACAAACCAAGAAGGGCGTCGGGCTCTCGGTTTCTTTCCTAAAGTAGTGAGGCCCCAGCTGGAGGTGGCTGAGCCTCTGCCTGGCATCCTCGGACAGCTGGCACATCCTCCGGTGGGTGTAAGGAGACAGGGCTCGCGTCCTTGAGGAAACGGTGGGCTGCTGGTAGCCGCGCTCGGCAGAAACTCCGGATAGGGCGCATTTTTTTCCCTTCTTGTTTTTTGGAGGACTGCGGCCTGGCGGGGATTGCCTGGATGTTGATGACGGTGCAGAGTTTGTAATTTTAGCATCAACACTCAGCTTGTCCTTCCCACTTTTCAAAGAGACACACTTCCCACCATCTGCTTTGGAAAAATGCCCGCTGGTAGGCTTTTTTGCTGAACTCCGTCTGGAAAGGGTTAAGGATGGCCTCGCTGGAGAAACACAGCCAAACTGGGGTGAAGTGACAGAACATGAGAGAGGAAAAAAAATGTTATGCTGCTGTAACATTTTGAACTAGCTTCACATTTGAATTTTAAGGAGACACACAGGATTTGAGCGGTTTCTCTGCAAACCGCACAGTTTGTTCCTTCGCAGACGCATCGGCCATTTTAGCCATTAAGGCAGCTGCTCTCACTCTTGACACAGACTTGCTCTCCCTGGACAAAACCATTAAACCATTAGCTAAATCATTCAGCTTAAGTGTTACAACAACAGCTCTCGCAGTCAGCACTGCCATGGAGACAACCTCTGCAGAATTACTTCAATAACTCTAATGGCCACTAACATCATTCTCCCATGCAATATCCCACTTCCTGCAGGTAATGCCAGCCGGGGATAAATAAGTTAAGATAAAATGTTAATTGCATTTGATGGCCATCTCCAGTCTAATATGATAAAGAGGCACTACCTGGCTGTAAAACAAAGATAATCTAAATGCTAATTAGGGAAATCACACAACATTAAAACTATTTTTAAGAGAAACCGAATGATGAATAAATTCTCATTGTGGCTGGTGCCATTTGAGAATGATCGGATTTAACAGAATTAAGACAAGTATGCCCTCGTCCTCTAATCCCCCACCATCTCTGACTTTCTTTGGCTCCTCTTTTCTTCTTCGTCTTCACTGGTGGATGGTCACCGAGAGCGAATCATTTTTTTTCCTGTGGCCGGCTGAGTGGAGAAGTCTTATCTGGGTTTGTGTGATAAAGACACAGTTCAACAAAGCTCGGGATACAGTCCACAGAAAACATGCAAGAGGCTTTGTAAAGCTGCACAGTGGCACATCGAGCTAATTATCAATGCACTCATCAAGCTGAGATGATCGTCATTTCAGCATGCTGCGCTAAATAAAAGCACAATTCATGTCAACATTAAGTGAACTAAACAAAAAGTTGGGTTTTTGGGGGAGTTTCACCAACTATAGTGTGACGGTGTGATGGTGCTAGTTGGAACGTTATAGGACATATCTGCAAAAGCTATTCATCCTCACTTTCATGTGTGTACCAAATTTAACAACATTTCACTCACACAAACTGCAGAAGTGGCTAAATTATTTTCTGGTGTGACCCAAAGTCACAAACTGACATTAGCATAACATCTGTAAGTCAGATAAAAGGGTTTAAAGAGGATTCAGGACACAGCATGAGAAAACACACAAAAAGCGTATTCATCAGAACACTTTTAGAGATTTTTTTGAAAGTCACAATTTTTCCAGATCTCTGTTAGAACAAGACATGATTTGTCAGCTGGGTGGGCAGGTAGTCAGGGAGCTGCCTAGATGCTGAAGAGTCATTAGGAGAGAAAATGGAGAAATTCTACTGTCTGACAGCCACAGTGGTGCTCTGATCCAGACATCCACCCCGAGGGGCCAGGAGGAACACGCTGACAATCTGCTTCACTGTCACCGACATCCCATTTAAACAAATAGGTTAGGTTACCGCACCGGGGAAATTCACCGTAGCATTTCTTTCTTCTTTTTTGGGGGGAAGGGGGGAAGAGGAGGAATGTGAGCCTCTGTGTGATGGATAACATGTTCGTAACTAGAAAGCTGGTGAAATATTTTGCTAATACCTTTTTCATCATTATTCCACCCTCTCGGCGTTCATCTCCTGAAATAACCTGCGCAAACACTCTGCACATGTACGCAGAATCATACAGGACCACGAATCAGCTGTTATACCTGTGGCTGCAGCTTAAGGCTAGTACTAGTTTTTAGAATGATTCGATATATAACATATTGTCCTACATAACAAAATAAGAACTGAACACATCAACAACGACGCCAGGTCCTAGTGATATTAAATTCTCTTCAGATGTCAGTAACAACCCATCGAATCCCCACATGCAAAGAAATCAAACCGCTGTAAAGTTAAGATGAGAAAACCGTGGCAAACTTCATTCCTAGTTTCCTTTTTTGATGATTAACAGGGGAAAAAAGATTTTAAAATGTCATTGCACCGACCTAAGCACAGTAAACCTTAAAAATCCACAAAGAAGATTTATAGGTGACCCATCATCTGCATGATTACAGTAAAAAAAACCCAAAAACAAACCTAACCGGCTGATTCTGTTCTAACTCCCTGCACTCGGACATGTGAGACAAGCCTCATTATCAGCATCACCAATCTGCCTCCCTGTAATTACATTCAGAGAACAGATACCCTTGAAACACTGCCAGTATGGATGGATAAATGCAGTAGCCATGGCAACAATAGAAGTTGGATATGTATAGTGGAAACGGTCGTATGTGGCGGCAAGCGATACCTCCTATTAGAGCCCTCCACAGATCAATGTTCGCTGTTCGAGTTGTGGTCAACGCTGGCACGGCGATGCCGAGCACGCAGCAAAAGTACAATTAATTTAAAACTGGACACACAGTGTGCGACTGCGGGTTTGCAAACACCTCAAAGATGTAATAAATAAAAAGACGCTTACAGGTGAGGCTGTCCGGTTGTCTCTCCCATCACTGTCTTCTATGACTGATGTCGTGGAAAACACTACTTTAGGGGAGATTCCCTAGAGGGAGAGGGACAATAGACGAAACACAGGGGTTTTTACAGGGAGATGAAGACAAAAAGACAAATAACAGAGCTGCCTGGAACACCAATTTACAACTGCAAATCTTCAATCTGCGCCTGGGTTGAGAAAAACAAATCTCACAGAAGAGAAAGGCTCCAGTGATGTTTAAATAATACGGCATTTGGAGAAAGACGTCTAAATTGCTATGTAGGACCTCAAACACAAACACATAAAAGCAATGGTGAGGGGGGGGAGGTGTTTAAAGACATTTAAATATTGCCAGTTAGTGCCTTGGAGGACAAGGGGAGGATAGAAAAGCAACCCGCAGACATGGAGAGATGAAGTATGGCAGGAAAGAGGTATAGAGAAGACTTGGATGATATAAAAAGGAAAGAGGGGGGAGCAAAAAAAAAAGAAAAAAAAAAAGAAGAAAAAAGATGAAAAATGACTGAAAAGACAGGAAGTTCTCAGCTCCTTTTTCATGTCTGTATAGCAAAGACAGTCAACAGCTGCACGAGGAAAATGCCATATTTTCTGAAGACAATACTTCAGTTTAAGACAAGACAGTTCTTTTGAACTGGTTATCTTGGTGGTGTAGCTGCCTGTCAAGTGCACCGACGCGAGAGCCACTGAGATTAGGAGGAGACTCAGAGTGAGCAACAATGAATGACACGAGCAATATTGGTGCCACTCAAACTGGATCCCGTGGTGAACGCGGCGTGCGGTCTTTGTGACACGTGGATTATGTTGACAGGAATATCCTCCTTCCTTTAACTAATTCAGTATTGTGCTATTTGAAATTACTATCAGGACCCTTCACAGGCATGAAATATACACTCGTGCATTTAACTGCCAAATGGAACATTTCGAACTTCAGTGAGAGACTAAAGTTTAAGTCCTTGACTTTGACTACTACTTGAAAATTTAAGAATGGATGTTATGTAACAAACTTCACACATGTCCACAAAAAAAAAAAAAAAAAGACGTCCTCTCTTTTCAAGCTCAGAGGTCACAGCGTCCACGTTTGCAAAAGGAATTTTACATTTTTATTCATCAGACCGTGAGATGCTTTTTAAATTTAACCTCAGTCCATCTTAAACGAGCTCGAACCCAGATGCAGCAGCAGCGTTCCTGGATCTCGTTTGCATCTGTTTTTTTCTTTGCATGGTGGATTTTTTGCATTTGCATTTGTTGATATGGTGACAAACTGTGCTCTTTTAAAGTTTTCTCAGGCCCACACAGCGATTTCCACCACAGAATTGTGTCTAAATCACGTCCAAAATATTGCAGCCTGGTTTTTATTTACATTTTGCACAGCATACAAGCTCTTTTGGAGACTTTTGGGTTGTGAAACTCTGTTTGAAGAAAAACTCTGCTTCCTGCTTCTTCACCAAAGATGAAAAACAAGGTTAGATAAAGCTGTATGCCTAAAGAGAACATTTATCCCGTTTATTGGCATTTGAGTATTTAATAGTAAAGGCTCACTACCAGCCTGCTGTAAAATAACTTGAAACTTACCAGTGTCCGTGGCTTATGTTTATCTGACATGTACATTTATGCACTGACAGGATATTAAACAACCTTTATTTCTTATCTTTGATTTATTTGGGATGCCTCCAATTGGATTCTCTTGTGTTTGCATTTACTTTCCTTGCACCTTTATTGTCCATACTTGGCGTGCTGTTGACTTTTATTAAGCAGTTTTCACAAATACACTGCAGCCCTGAACTTTTCTAAACATTACCTGACAAAGGTGCATGTCAGAATGCAAATGACTGATGTAGTCAGACCGGACACTGAACCTGCCAGTTTCCAGGTCCAAACTCTGAGGAATCTCTGATTTGCTGGCATATAACTGTCCGTTAAATTTACAGTGAGCGGGAGGGCATCATTTCCTGCACCTTCCCCTACAGCAGGCACAGTATTCCTAACTGTGTTTGCTGTGGAATGCATCCTGTTGTGTGCTAGCGTGTGCGAAAATGGCTTCATATTAGCGCTAATTCAATGTCCTGAAGACTTAATGAAAAGTTAAGATGATTTTAATCATTAAACAGAAAACAAAAAAGGGCAAAGTGTATGATAAGGGATTAAAATATGCATGCATGTAAAGAATTCAAACATCTTTTTTGTTAGTGTACAACACAGAAAAAACCTTTGACTATTTTCTTTCACTGACTATATATGAGATCGATCATAAAATTGCTGTAAAGACACTTTTAAAGTTATGTTTTGATTTTTGCATAAGTAGCAGTAAGTCACTTATAAACGGGCCTTAATGCTCACACTCAACGTATAACTTTAAAAAACAAAAAACCACCTATATGGCCTCTTTAGAGCTTTCTAACACATAATTGTGATAAATGTTAGGATGTTGGCATAAACAGAAAACGCTTACAGGAAATGAGGATGATCTTTTCATCAGTATTTCTCGCTCTGCGACTCTTGAGCTCCACCTGGGACCTGGATACAGGAAATCTCTGCTGCTTTCCTCCATTGTGGCAAGTACCTCACCTTCTATAACCCATATACACACACACACACACACAAAAAACCCAGGATCATGCACACACACAGTCCAAGTTAAATATCCTGTTTTGCAGTGTAATGACTGGATACAGTGGGGACTTAAGAGGCCCATTTGGTATCATCAGAAAGCATACCTGGAGGCACCAACTGAATCAGCTCAAAAGATGTTGTGTCAGCTAAGAGGAAGGAAGGAAAGTATAAACAGACTGTGAGCTAATGATCGGTATCTCAGCTAATAGCCAATAAGCTTTCATAGGATAGGATTCGGGACTAAGAGATGAGGAAGCAAATCCCAGTAGGCCGTTTACCTTCGAGGAGGTCAGCTACATCAGCAGGGTCAACAACGCCGGGGAATATCTGGGAAAACACAAAGAGTACAGACAAAGCAAATCAATACTTATAACAAGATCTGGCGGACAGGCCAGTATCTAAGCGTACCAGTCTCCCCAAGGAAAACAAGGTCCCTCTCACTAAGAGTTAGGACACTAATGTTCATACTGGAGGGTTGCTGGTTATTAGGCACAGTGGGCTCATAATCCTTCACCACCTGAATGCTAACTATGGATGAATGCTGGCCCACATAAGAAAGAACAAAAGGCTTAAACATATAGGTAACACTTTTATTAAGAAAAAAGTTTTTTTTTAAAAAAGCACCTAAAACACTTATGGACACCTCTTAAGATGAATCAAATGTAGATAAAAGTAAAGCTTATATAGACATAAAGCCACTAGAATTCCTGCATCCTGTCTAAACAAAACAGCCACAGACAGATGGAAATCCTGTGTCTCACACAGGGAGGCATCCTTTATTTCTGTAGCAAATAGCTTTACCCTGACCTTGACAAAAAAAATAAAAAATAAAACACATTGTGTGGTGGCAGAGCAAAGATAAGAGCAGGTAAACAGGTGTATGCTACATGTGAGCAAGGACAAATTTTGTATGCCGTTCTGCCTTCCATCCTTGGAGTTAATGTGTGAAAACCACTTAGCAATAAGAACTTATGTACTCCGCCCATGTCACCCGCATGTGTTAATTATCACAGGTTAAGCTGTGCATTAAAAACGCAAATTTAGCTCAGCACAAACTTTATTAAGATTTAATGCAAAGTTATAATGATAAGATGATTCTGACAGTCTTAAGAGCAAAAACTGTATGATAAGGCTTTAATACTGTATGTTTTCATATTTTTGTTAATGTACACTATAACTAATGTAGGGTAAATCTATGTCTGTCTGAATTTCCTTTTACTTTAATGATCATATGTACACTTTTATTGCCAAGTCTAAAACTCCCACAGGCAGATGGAAATCTTGTGCCCAAATCAAGGAGCCATCCTTTATTTCTATAATAAATTGCTTTATTCTCACCTTGACAAAAACCATTTTGTGCTGGAAAAGCAAAGGGAAGTCCGGAGGCACACAGGCAGTCTTCCTGTACTGGCCCATGATGCAGACACGGAGGTAGATATCATACTTCTTAGACAGTAGCACTCCCGGGCATGTGACCTGGTTATGAACAGTATAACAGGGCACAAATTCTACTGTGTTCGTTTATTATGGTTTTCAAATGTGTTTGGAAGAGTGCATTCATCAAGAGAAGCACACTTGCAAATATCCCAAAGACAACAGCAGTTAATAAACAATTACTAAAATACGCAATCCATGTGCAATCAAGACTTCCTACTGTTACTGCTGTTAGGGTAACACAATCTTGGTAATTTAAGGTCAAAGAAAATGTTTTTGTGGAACAATGTGGAAAACATTAGTGTCAAATTTTGCTATATCTAACTTAATAGATACACAGAAACTATGCAGGTTCAAGGTTCGGCCTATATCCTATCCTATCTTCTTCTACAGCTTATTTCGTTTCGGGGTCGCCACAACAGATCATCTGCCTCCATCTCACCCTATCTGCAGCATCCTTCTCTGTTACACCAACCCTCTGCATGTCCTCCTTTAATTCTCCTCCTCTTTGTGGTCTTTCCCCCCTTTTCCTGCTGGCTGGCAGCTTCATATTCAACATACTTTGTCCATTATAGCCACTATTGCTCCACTCCATACAGTGGGGCAAAAAAGTATTTAGTCAGCCACCGATTGTGCAAGTTCCCCCACCTAAAATGATGACAGAGGTCAGTAATTTGCACCAGAGGTACACTTCAACTGTGAGAGACAGAATGTGAAAAAAAAATCCATGAATCCACATGGTAGGATTTGTAAAGAATTTATTCGTAAATCAGGGTGGAAAATAAGTATTTGGTCAATAACAAAAATACAACTCAATACTTTGTAACATAGCCTTTGTTGGCAATAACAGAGGTCAAACGTTTACTATAGGTCTTTACCAGGTTTGCACACACAGTAGCTGGTATTTTGGCCCATTCCTCCATGCAGATCTTCTCGAGAGCAGTGATGTTTTGGGGCTGTCGCCGAGCAACACGGACTTTCAACTCCCGCCACAGATTTTCTATGGGGTTGAGGTCTGGAGACTGGCTAGGCCACTCCAGGACTTTCAAATGCTTCTTACGGAGCCACTCCTTTGTTGCCCGGGCGGTGTGTTTTGGATCATTGTCATGTTGGAAGACCCAGCCTCGTTTCATCTTCAAAGTTCTCACTGATGGAAGGAGGTTTTGGCTCAAAATCTCACCATACATGGCCCCATTCATTCTGTCCTTAACACGGATCAGTCGTCCTGTCCCCTTGGCAGAAAAACAGCCCCATAGCATGATGTTTCCACCCCCATGCTTCACAGTAGGTATGGTGTTCTTGGGATGCAACTCAGTATTCTTCTTCCTCCAAACACGACGAGTTGAGTTTATACCAAAAAGTTCTACTTTGGTTTCATCTGACCACATGACATTCTCCCAATCCTCTGCTGTATCATCCATGTGCTCTCTGGCAAACTTCAGACGGGCCTGGACATGCACTGGCTTCAGCAGCGGAACACGTCTGGCACTGCGGGATTTGATTCCCTGCCGTTGTAGTGTGTTACTGATGGTGACCTTTGTTACTTTGGTCCCAGCTCTCTGCAGGTCATTCACCAGGTCCCCCCGTGTGGTTCTGGGATCTTTGCTCACCGTTCTCATGATCATTTTGACCCCACAGGATGAGATCTTGCGTGGAGCCCCAGATCGAGGGAGATTATCAGTGGTCTTGTATGTCTTCCATTTTCTGATGATTGCTCCCACAGTTGATTTTTTCACACCAAGCTGCTTGCCTATTGTAGATTCACTCTTCCCAGTCTGGTGCAGGTCTACAATACTTTTCCTGGTGTCCTTCGAAAGCTCTTTGGTCTTGGCCATGGCGGAGTTTGGAGTCTGACTGTTTGAGGCTGTGGACAGGTGTCTTTTATACAGATGATGAGTTCAAACAGCTGCCATTCATACAGGTAACGAGTGGGGGACAGAAAAGCTTCGTACAGAAGACGTTACAGGTCTGTGAGAGCCAGAGATTTTCCTTGTTTGAGGTGACCAAATACTTATTTTCCACCCTAATTTACGAATAAATTCTTTACAAATCCTACCATGTGAATTCATGGATTTTTTTTTCACATTCTGTCTCTCACAGTTGAAGTGTACCTCTGGTGCAAATTACTGACCTCTGTCATCATTTTAAGTGGGGGAACTTGCACAATCGGTGGCTGACTAAATACTTTTTTGCCCCACTGTATGTCCAGACCATCTCAGCCTTGACTCTCTAACTCTGTCTCTACATCGTCCAACACTAGCTGTCCCTCTGATGTACTCATTTCTAATGCTGTCCCTCGTCGTGAAGATCTTTTAGCATCTTCAACTCTGCAACCTCCATCTCGGCCTCTTGTCTTGTAAACCTTCCGTTTCATTTTCCCAATTTCGTATTCTATGGTAAGTATTTCATATTGACACCTACTTTTGTGACAGTCAGTTGTGTTGACTTTTATGAACTTGAAGCAATAAACGGGACGGAAATCATCCTCACGCATAAAGTGGGCTTTAAGGTCAACCCAAAGTTTACTGAAACAGGAAATGACGCTTATCGTACACAGATAAATTATGAAAAAACGAATTACTTTCAGTTACTTAAAAACACCTAATGGACATCAAACCACTACAATCAACTTTTACAGCAGAACCTCGGGGTCATTAGTGGACATCAATATTTCTATTAATGGTTTATGTATAAACAGATTAATACTGAAGTGACTCAGACATAAATATTAATACGTAAAAGAACCAATGCTACGTTCATGCCTTTCGTATCACCTCTAACTGTTTGCACTAATTGCAGTGACTTAATTAGAATAATTACGGCAGCATCAGTATTAACGTTACTGGTAACGACAAGGAGGAATTAGTAAGTTAATGAGACATGTCAGGATAACCCTGGTGTATCAGTTAGGGTTAGCTGGTAAGCTAACTGTGTATTTACGGAACCGTAACGGAAGGTTTGCTGAAAGAGGACGTAAGCTCGCTAGCTAGCAAACGTTAATAAGCTACGGCATCAGGTCACATTTTGAATTTCGTACCAAAGCAGCAGCATAAAGACGCACTTACTGCCTGAATGTCCAAGTACACCGTGCATTTCAGACAATGTTGATACCCTATAGAGGAGGAAAACTTCTTCTTCACCGAGGCCATTCATCTAACTTTCAAAGTTCGTTGTCATAGCTGCCAAACAGCAACAGTCACGGAGCGGATGTGGGGTCACGTGACAGAGAAGTGGCGAATCAAAAGCGTGTTGTCTCGCACACACAATCACTGCACGTGTGCTCACATCGCCACACTTTAGCCTGGATTTGTGTTCGTGTTTCCTAAAACCTCAAGTCACCATGTAAAAATGCTCTTTTTTAGCACTATGAACACAGATAAAAATTTTAAAAAGCTTTGAAGTTATTCTTCATATACTGTAAAGCTCTCCTCAATATTATTGTTATAATAGAGCAACAAGTACAAATAATAATTAACTGCTTTAATGTTTAATGACTAATTATAATACAATCAGAGATAAAAATTTAAATTGGGGGGAAAAAAGGGGGGGGGGGGACAACAGGAGCGCATGCACTTTTTTCTTCTCAACAAAAAAATGAGCTGCCAAATGAAGGCCTTGGATGGAAACATAGATGAATAACCAGTCTGTCTCCTCTTGGTATTCAACAGTCCATGCTTTATAACCCAGGAGGAAGCCTCTTCTGGGTTTAGTCCTACAAGTACCAGTCATCCCACTGTTACAAATCTGTGAAAATAAGTCTTTATAGCCAGGGAGATGTGGAGCTTATAAACACAATGAAGTGTGAAGGATTCTCCTGCCACAGTGCTCTGCATTTTATACATGCTCAGCCTGTGTCCGTCTGGCTGGCTGTCTAGTGCCCGAAACTTTCGCTCTTCTCCTTCTCTCTGTCTGCTGTGTCTCTGCCAACACCATTGCCTGTCTGGGACATCACCCCAGAACTGGAGACAAAAACAGACGAACATCAGTGACAGCGTGAAATTCAGAGAAGAGGAAAAACAAAAGTAGATTTGACAATAGTCACAGATAGATTTGCTTTCATGAATATCTAATTCTAGTGCCATACAGTTTTACCTTTGAATAGGAGTTGGTCTGTTGTCCTTAACGAAGTTATTGAGTTTGTAGTAATCCAGGAAGGTTCGAGCCACATTCCTGCCCAACTTCATGTCTGAGGACATGGCGTTAAAGCAAAGTGCCTTTGAATGAGCCTTAGAAACAATGAATCATTATAGGAAGGGTGCAAATGACCAAGAGGAAAGTGTGGAGTGAGGCATAAAGCTGGAAATATCCTCATTTTTATGAATAAAATGGGTCAAATGGGTATATGTAATATGAAACTGACAAGAATCATTAGCTAATTGTGCCATTGCCCTCAGCTCAGTGAATGATTACAGCAACTGTGTTCTGATTGTTTTTATTTTATGGTCTCTGAAGCTTTATATTTTGATTTTCTCTCACTTCATTTTAACATTATGATACTGCAACATGCATGCAAAGCATCAAACAGAAGCTTCCACACGCCACATACAACTGTATGTTTTATGAACAAGTCAAGCATAAATCATATTTCTGTCCAGACTTCACTGTTAACCTTGGCATATGAATGCCATGGTCATGCTTTATGAGGTCACAGTTACCTAAACCTTTCCAATCACCCCGAGAAGGTTTATGCCTGGGTGATTGAGACTCAGATCCATTAGAGTGGTTTTCGTCCTGGTCATCAAACACTGAAGCTGCTATTTATTTATTTATTTATTTATTAACCTTTATTTAACCAGGAAGATCCCATTGAGATTAAAAACCTCTTTTTCAAGGGAGACCTGGCCAAGATAGGCAGCAGCAGATGTCTCACAGTTACAGAAATTACTCAAACCCAGGCAGCAACAACACACATGCAACAATAAGTGAAAGAATACAAATAAAATAAAAAATAAAATTCAATAAAATTCTAACAAAAATAAAAAAGTCAGTTAAAATGACAATCAATCTAATTGAAACAGTTACATGTTATGGACTTGGCCTCAAGGATTTGTAGTTTAGATTTAAAAGCACTTAATGAAATGAATTCAGTCATTTTCCATTCCTTCTGCAGTTTGTTCCAGGCCGAGGGTGCTAAATGGACAAAAGCTCTTTTACCAAGTTCAGTTCGGGCAAATGGAACAGAAAGCAACAAGTAGCCATGCGGACGAAGAGAATACCGACCAGCATGTTTCATTACAAGCAGGGAACATAGATAAGAAGGCAGCAACCCAAGTATCGCCTTATATATAAAACTGTATAAATGAGAGTTCCTCCAACTTACCAAAGCAGGCCATCCTACCTGAGAGTATAACTCACAGTGGTGAGTCTGAAATTTACAGTTAGTGATGAACCTCAGAGAAGCATGATACACAGAATCAACCATTCGAAGACATTGAGCAGAAGCATTCATATATAGAATATCACCATAATCCAGCACAGGCAAGAATGTTGCAGCAACAAGCCGCTTCTTTGTATTAAAAGAGAAACACAACTTATTTTGAAAATAAAATCTCAATTTTAACTTCAGGTTTTTCACAAGATTCTCTACATGTGGTTTGAAGGTAAGCGAGTCATCAATTAAGATTCCCAGATATTTATAGGTGTGAACCAACTCAATTTTATTACCTTCAAGAGTGGTTACTGATGGGATTGTTTGGGCTCGTCTCCTTGATTTAGAAAACAACATGAGTTTTGTTTTGTCTGCGTTGAGAACAAGTTTAAGCTGAAGTAATGACCTTTCAAGGACATTCGAGGACAATTGCAAGACTGCACAACCAGTCAACAACTTCCTATCTTTGCTATCCTATCTTTCGGGTAGGGACAGAAAGAATGAATAAATAAGTAATTAACTTCCCCTTAGAGATGGTGTGAGGAGCTGATTTGGGCATGGACACCTAATAGGTGAGGTGTTTCAGGTATGTCCACTTAGGGGGAGGACCCAGGGCAGACCCAGGAGCAGCTCGAGAGGTGATGTGGATTGACTTGGTTGGGCTCGCCTTGGTGGTCCACCAGAAGAGCTGAACGAGGTGGTCAGGAAGACCAAGGTCTGGGCATCCGTGCGCTTCCCAGAACTTGGACCCAGATATGCATCAAAAAACAAGATGGATGGATACATTTTAAGACCTAGATATATTTGTGATTTAATTAATTCTTGCACGGCGCATTCAAATTTTAGATTAGATTCCCATTTGTCATCACTAACACACCCACTGAGGTACAGTACATAACTGGTGAGAAGCATCTAGTCCTCAGGTTACAACACACTGCAGAACTGTCCCAGCCAAACGCATGATGGTGGTATGACTCACACAAAAGTAATTACATATACACTGAAGCCTCATTTAAATTCAGAGGTGACTGCACACATCATTCCCTCGCTTAATTGTCTCTCACTACATTAGGAACAATATCAATAACTTGACTGCTTTTACAAGATAGCTAGGCGTCCATGTGTGCTGTTGCTAAGCCTGTGATCATTAGGCTAGGAAGACAAGTAATGATGTCAATCAGGTTCAGATAATGGAGAAATAGTGAACGACCGAATGCCAACAACGTCCCCAATCACCAAGAGTGCGGACAGAGTAAATTCAGATAAATAAGAACAATGTTACTAACAGACGTACATTTCATGTAGTCACTGAAGGGAGTGAACTGTAAAAACACCAAAATCAGTGCCAGCTGCCTATCAATCTAGCCACCCTGTCACACTATATATAAACATATTCATCCTTACGAGACATCCATCCATGCAGAACTTGGAACAAAACATATTTATGAGGGTTTTTCCTATCATGTGGCACTCACTTCTACCTAGCTCCATTCTTCAAAAGGCTCGTGCATGATGGAACAACACAGAGACGTAATCTGTCACTTTTCCTTGTCATTACCTTGTAGATACTCAGATATGACCTGTCATCTGCGAGACTATCTATTTATGTGATTGAAACCACTGGCATACAAAAAAAAGAAAAGAAAAGAAGAAAGAGCTTTAGCATGATGAGGGGAAAAATGGGATGGATGATTTGGTCATTTTTATTTTTCCCATCGAACTTTTTAAGCCACATAAATTATGATCGTTATAAAAGTGACAAATAGTTGGCCAAAGCTGTTAACTTGTAAACTATCCATCCACGGTTTGAACAGGCTGTCTTGGTGTACCCTTCTGGCTTTGTAGTTTGTCATACTTCAAGCAACACAAAGACACAAAATCCCAGCGGTATACCTGGTAAGTTAGGCCTGTAAATACGGAAAGAGCCCGTCACCTTGGCCTTTGATGATGCATTGATGTGAGTGTTGAGGAGTTTGCACACGACTTCATTCTTCACCCGGCAGGCTCATGGCAACACTCTCCACACGACTCCACACTCTATGTTAATACCCCATCTGGCTGTTTGTCTGTGAGTCCTGCATCAGGCCAGACTTGCTGTGAATGTGTGTGTGCATGTGTGTGGGCAGGGGCCTGGCAGTCTGTCTCGGCGCTGCTACCTGATGATACTGATTAGGTTGAAATGAAACTACAGATGGACGAAAGAGGTTATGTTGTTTTGTCAGTTTGTAGTAATATCAAGAGAGTATCATTTTGACATGACGATGGCACAAATTAAGAGTTAATCTGTGATTCATTCTGGGGTGAAACACATATCTGAGAAAAAGGGCAAATTTTCCTTTTGAAAGTTTAGTCTCTTCTTGGTCTTAACATCTCAAATCACCATGGGGCTTCTTCTCGACCATCTCCGATTTCCTTAAAAAATCTATGATCCAAAGTTTGGACATACATAACAATTACTGCAAATATATGTGTAATATATCAAATAGTTTTCAAGATAAGGCAGCATGGTGCACGGTGGTTAGCACTGTTGCCTCACAGAAAGACCCCGTCCTGAGTTCAATTCCACCTTCAGGCCGGGGTCTTTCTGTGTGGAGTTTGCATGTTCTCTCTGTGTTTACGTGGGTTCTCCCTGGGTACTCTGGCTTCCTCCCACAGTCCAAAGACATGCAGTTAGTGGGGACAGGTTAACTGGAAACTCTAAATTGCCTATAATTGTGAATGTGAGTGCGAATGGTTGAGTGTATCCCTGCAACAGACTGGCAACCTCTCCAGGGTGTAACCCCCACCGCGACCCTGAAGAGGATAAGCAGACTTATCAAGATATATCTTTTTGAAAATATTATTGTATATTTTAAACTTGACCTGAATTATATGCCTGCTCCAAGGCAGTAGGTCTCAACTAAGTCTAGGTAGAGCTAGTCTTGAAAATGAATAATATAAATATATTTAACTAAATGAAATATTTAATTAAGAGTACCATCTGAAAAGTGTTGTATTGAGATTAGACTATCTATTGACATTTAGGTTTTTGTTGTACAGCTTGTCATGTTTGCTCAATCCAGCATGAAATTGGGATGAAAATAGCATTTTCCTCTGAATTTAACATTCAAAAGAATTCTGCATTTTTTATTTTCATTATTATGAAATCAACTATATGCCATTAAGAAATTGTCACTAATTGTCTTTTTCAATATGAAGTGTTTTTATTTGTGTGTGCTCAAATATGGAACTTTGGAACTATTTTCATATTTTACCTAGCCAGTACCTGTACCTGTCCGAATAAGAAATCCTGATTCGTTTTGATGGTGAGAAAGGTCAAAATTTCAGGCTTTTATCTTTAATAGTTTTCTAGATATTCAAGATCAAACATGGCTTCAAATTTCACCATGCTGGGCGTGGGCTAACCAACCATTAAAAAAAGACAGACTCTAAAAAGTACTTCATATATGAAGTTAAAATTTCTCAGCAACCATTATTTAACCCAGACCTTCTGTGATAAAAATCTTAAGCAAATTGGGCATGATCGAGCAGAAAATGTTTAAAACATTTTAGCATTTGAGATGTAATAACCCTTCATGATTACCTTTGTAGGATTAATACAGGGTGGGCCATTTATATGGATAAACCGTAATAACATGGGAATGGTTGGCACCTGAAACTACGGATACTGGATGCCTGTGCTGGCATTTCTCCTGCGGTGTTGCTATCAGTGTGTGAAGAGTGGGAGAAGAGGGTTGCATTGACAATCCAACACAATGGGCAGCACATTGAACACATTTTAGTGGTCAGAAACTTGTAAATAACTGATGAAAGAATAAAGTTACGTTGAGACCAAGCACACCATTGTTTTTCTTGTGACATTACCAATAAGTTTGATGTGTCACATGGCCCTCTTCCTATTGAAAAAAACAAAAGTTGTATCCAAGATGGCCGACTTCTAAATGGCCACCATGGTTACCACGCATCTTGAGGAGTTTGCCCCCTCACATATACTCATGTGCCACAAACAGGACTTTAATATCACCAACCATTCCCATGTTATTACGGTTTATCCATATCAATGGCCCACCCTGTAGTTTAAATAATGCTTATTCATCTTAAACTGGGCCTCGGTAAAGCCAAGAAACCATCTGGAATAAATTCATCATGTAGATGTAAAAACTTCTAACGGCAAGGAGCGGCAAAAAAGAAGAGCAATTGTGTAGTCTGTTGAAAAACAGCCCTACCAACTGCTTGATTACAGCTTCTGTAAGCACTTTTGTGATGAGTTTATGTACTTTGTCTCTACTTTTAAGTTAATCGAAATATAGCGCTGTTTTATTTTTTAAATGATGATATAATTTAGACCAATGACAGAGCAGTGTGTGTCTACTTATTTGTGCAGTGTAATGGGTTTCTCAGCCAAATCAACCCCTTGATCTTCCAAATTCAAAAAACCAAGATGCTGATGCCTGTAAGACCACAGAGCAAAGGTGGACATCCCACTGACTATGTCAGCTACTATATACACTCTCTTGGTTGGACCAAAGTTATGAGCTTACCAGCAAACCCGCAGACTAATATTTCAAGCTTATATTGTGACTAAGAATAGCAGATATGTAAATATGTAGTTATTAATCTGCACACAAACACGCCCTTAGTCAAAGATGTAAACAGATACTGATAAACAAGTGCAAAACCCACTCTGCGTATTCCCTCTGACCTCTGGAAAGTTTTCGGTGTTTTCCTCAGTTCTCTTTCCTCAGCAGAGCTTGGTGCCAGTCCTGAGCTCTCTGGCCAAGCACGCTTGGCGACAAAAATATCACTCGGACCCCACCGTGCACAGATGGCCTCTCAGCTTGGCTTGTCACGACTCACGGTCTATTACAGGAGGTTTTGTGATGGACGGTCAGCCTCTGAAGGAGAACTTCTTCCACAGGGTAAATGGTCGGAGACCGAGAGGATGCCCTGACTGTTGCCTGGCACTTTGCCGGGGGAAACCGTAGGGTCTGGAATGAGACTGCTGCTCCAGCAGGAAGTGATGCATGTGCGAGCCAGGAAACAGTCGGCGGGCTGTAGCAAGGATTAAAGTGGTGGATGGTGGTGGAAATATTTAGAAAAGCTGCTTTAGCTGCTTCGGTGCACTCTGAGGGAGTCTCTGTTGAATAACACAAGGACTAATACTCAAAATATTATTAATATTGTCTCATTAACTGGAGCGCAGAACATTATCATTATCATTGGATAATCATTATCCATTATTGGGAAGGACATAGAGAGGGTGTCCGAGTGTGTGTGCAGCCTGTCAGGATCTGTTGCTGAGGTGTGTGTATTCTTTAACATCTTGGTACACATAACGGTCTTGTCTAATCAATAGGCGGTCACTGTCATGGCTGAAGGGCATGCCGGCAAAGACGCTGATGAGATATGGGACGCATGAGACAAAGGGGATGGGGAGCGTCATGACTTGTTTACTGCAGCTGTTTGCTGTCAGCACCGCATTTAGCGGCTTTCACTGCTATGTCTCTCGTGCCTGGTCCTGCCAGACAGACAGACAAGGTGATGAGCAGACAGCAAAGCCCCTAGTGGTAAAATGAACAAGACACGTGGAGAATGCTGTCGAGATTGGACAGGAGTTAACGAGGAGACAAGCAAGGGGACATTCAAGTCATCAATACGGGCCACTGACAGGTCCTGTCACTGCACTGACACGTAGAGAGCTAATTATCAATGCTAATCAGGAGGGTAGTCAACAACAGCAATACAGAAAGGGACATTTTTGTCCCCAGTAGCAAATCAGTAGGCTGAAAGACCTCACGTCCTGTTACCCAAAGGGACAAACAGGAGCTGATTTAAATCCCTGACAGGAGGACCTGACACTGCCAAGGAGACAAGCGCCGAAGCCCGAGTAACGAAATGAGTGTGAAAAAAGGCTCCTGTTTTCCCAAAGTATTCACTAATATCAAAATCTTTTGAATCATCGCTGAAACGAGATAATGGATGCTATTTCTATGAGCCAGTTATTATTATTTTTTCAGTTTTTTTGTTAGTTAAGAAAGACTGCTTCTGTTTTCAAAGTTCATAAAAGAAAAGTACTATAAAAACAAAATGTGACTAAAAATATCCACACATATCTCATCTGGTACCTGTGGTTTATAGCTCAAAGTGTGTCTTTATGTTCTTTCTTATTGCTGTCATTAATCCTTTATGTATTTGTTTTTATAGTGGTACAATCTTATGACAGAACTGATAATAAATAAAAATAAAAACAATAAAAACAACTAGATATAGTGATGCTCACACAAGTGCTCACAAAAGCTACATAAAAAAGGGGCCCGACTGAACAGAAGAGATAAAATATATTGGACTTGGCAATTTATTTATTGAGGAAAATATGATTTATCTGTTGGGTGGAAATGTATGTGGATTAGTGGTTAGTTTCAATTTGAAATTAAAATCAATTGTTTTCATTTAAAGGTTTGACAATCAGCTGTGACATTTACAGCACAGGTTTATGGAAGTGAAACACTGCGTAAAAAAATGAGACTTTGCTCGACTCAGCACTGAACCATATCTCCATATCTATATAGCTTGGACACCACAAATCCACAGCTGGATAGATTTTGTACAAATGGAGCAAATTCAAGACATTCTGATCAGTGCATAAAAAACACCCGAAGAACACGGTCTGTAGCGGTCTGTGAGGTCACTATGGGTGATCTGTAAGTGTTTAAAGGGGCCTTTCATACTGGTCGATGTTCATGTGTATAGGTCCACCGTTAGGAGAGCGCTACACAACAATCGTGTGTATGAGAGGGCTGAAAGGTAAATGCCACAATTCTGTGAAAAAGGACATTTGCAGCTTGCTACAGGTCACATGAATAGTTCAGAAACTGCTTAAACAATATGTGGATGGGTGGAAACCAAAATACAACTTTGTGGCTTAAATGAGAAGCATTTTGTTACGAGGAAGGAAAACACAGCATTCCAGCGTAGGAATCGCATGAAAGACGGTGGTGGTAGTAGCTATGTTTGGGCCTGTGAATTCTAACAGTGAATTGTCAAGCAGATGGCCCCGCCCCTCCCTGAGCCTGGTTCTGCCGGAGGTTTCTTCCTGTTAAAAGGGAGTTTTTTCTTCCCACTGTTGCCAAAGTGCTCATAGGGGGTCATATGATTGTTGGGTTTTTCTCTGTATCTCCTGTACAATATAAAGCGCCTTGAGGCGACTTTTGTTGTGATTTGGCGCTATATAAATAAAATTGAATTGAATTGAAGACAGAAAAGGTCAGAATGGTTCAAGAGTAATTAAAGCTTAAGAGGCTTTGGACTGGTCATGTTAACCTTCTGACCCAAACTCAGCACTTCATGTTTTCAATAGTGGAAAAGACTAAGATTTCTTCTAGTCAGTGTGGAGAAAAGTTCAGCTGCAACGCTCTCATTCCCAATGCGTAACATACCGACAATTTGTCACGTCCTGAGGCATCTCATAGTAACCCAAAAGGTCCCTATGATACGCGCCGGAGTGTGGATGGAATTCAATAGAATGACGCTCCTGGTATTAGATATTGTTTTCCAATGTTTCCGACGGGTTGGGTGGCCAACGTTTTGGGATGACAGCGTGTTGGGCTACTAAATAAAGTAAAAGGTCATGTTTTTTGACACTCCTTGTTAAACACTTAATTATTTTCCAAAACAAATATATGGCGAAGTCCATTATTCTCTGTCTCCTTTCTTTAGCATTCTCCTTATTTACTTTCAGGACTTAAATCAAAGGCTTAAGAAATTTTCAAACACATGTTAACAGTGGATTCTGTGGCTTCTCAGTTCATTTCGACTGATTTCTGTTGCTCTTACATTTGAAATTTAATGTCAGTGCCTTTATCTCCAGCACTTTAGCTGCACGTCAGCTGACTTTTCCAGCCCCACTGTATCAGTATTTGAACCTGAACTGAAATTGAACTTCTTTTAGTACTTCAAAAGTTTTCAACTGCACATTTGCAGCACCACTTTTTTTAAAGCAGAAATGTTGCATTTTCTAGAGCGAATAATATCTGCAAACTTTCTTAGGCTTTCCAGCCTTATCAACATATGCAAAAGAAAAAAGAAAAACACCACCGGTGATGTACATATGTGTTTGTGCATCTTTGTGAGTACTCATATGAGGACACCTGTTCATCTGAGCATGGCAACCAGATTTGTGCAATCAACTGTGTGTGTAGATGCGGGTGTCTTGCATATGTGAGCACCTATCCATTTGCGCGTATCTGTGTGATGTGATGTGGATGATGTGTGGTAGTGAAGCATATTTGCCTCCAAGCTATATCATTTGCATACTTGTCACAGCCTGTCCATTGGGTGTCAGGTTCACTGATGCATACTGTGTTCCATTGGCAGCTCTGGTATTCATGGAGTCCCACTGTTATGGTGAGGTGCCTGTCGAGTGCTGTTGCTTTGGCAGACAGACATCACATACGCATGAAGATAAAGAGGAGCACCTATTTGTCTATGTACGTATGCACATGTGTTTGAGAGTGTGCAGATATGTAGCTTTATTTATGTCAAAGCCAACTGTCTTGGCTGTCAATCCATGCTGTATCAGTGCATCTAACCTACTGCTGTGAATAAAGACCCAAACATTGTTGCTTGATTAAATCAGGAGTGACCACCTTTGTTGAGAAGAATGCCATTTTCTTTGTATATATCTCGCCACTGAAGGAAAAAAAACTTGCAGAAAGAGAACACAAAAGAAAAGTGCATTGCTCCTTTAAAAAACAACAACAATTAAAAAAAAACCCTGACTCTATTATGACAGAAGAAGCAACGACGCTCCCTTCAAAACAGGAAAAACAAGTGCAAAATCTTCCAGGGAAGCAAATTCTTAATGGCTTTAGAAATTTTGAACTAGTTCTTCAAAGTCAAAGAGATCACTGTTGCTCAGATAAAACAGGAAAAAGAACACACGCACACACAAGGTAAGTAGGCTCCCAAAGCTTACACAAAAAGAAAAACACACTGGCTATGTTACACACACACACAAACCCACAACAGAAAGCATCACGCAGAGTTTTGAACAAGATCCCAGTTTATCTCAACCTTCATCCCCTTTCCCTTCCAGCTGAACTTCCACGGTGTGAACCGGAAGGTCCCTCAGAAAAACTGCAAAAAATGCAGTTTTACTTTTTTTTAAAAAGAAAGAAGAAAGTGCAGACAATAAACAAGGCTAAAAATATTTTTACTGTGAGTTTGCTGTGTGGTATTTACTTTGATGGAAGTGGCTGCAAGAAGAGCATGCTAGCATAAAGAAAATATAGGTGCTAGAGGAGGTATGAGCATGCACACATGGAAACCGGCTCACAGGTGTTAAATGATTAGAGGACAAAGAGAAGACAGACACACAATAGAGGTTGTCCCTGCTGTTTCAGAGAAGAGGATTCTCAGCTTGACTAGATGATATAATGAGCTGTTATGTTCTGGGTGATGAGATGAGAGGAAAGGACAGAATAGAGGAGACGCACGAAAGGAGAGGAGGAATCAAAAAACAAACTCAGACAGACACACACATTGAATTACGCTGTTTTCTGAGCACCTTCAAACTGTGACAAAAGCCTCGGCTGTGTGAAAGGTTAAGATTTCAATTTTGGTGGCTACAAGTCACAGCAGTGGAGGAGAGTCAGGAAAAATGAAAGGGCGAGGGCAGCATTTTTGGAAGGTGGTAGGAGTTAGGGGCCTAGGTTATTATTTATTTGTCATGTATTAGTTTAGTGGATTGTGCATGTGTGTGTGTGTGTGTGTTTGTGTCAGGTGAGAAACAAGAAAGGGGAGGAGTGGTGGGTGGGTGGGGGGGCAGATGCTAAAGGTCTCTGTTGATGATTTGCACGCTCCATCGAGCTGACTGCTGGGGCATAAAAACTTACATGGTCGGTTTCTTCAACCTGCCTGACCTCAATCTCCACTCTACACCAGGTCCCTGTGCTGCGTACCCACCCTGTGGAGCTCCTCCTCTTCGGAACCCTCACTTTTCACAACCTACATCACACACACACACACACACACACACATTTGGAAAACAAAGAAAAAAGTCCTCCCAACAGACGTGGGTTCTCTCATAAATTGACCTTCAGAATAAATGCACACAGACACACACAAACAGAACAGGCTCTGAACCCAGCGCCGCCGCCACCTCAAACGAAAACACAGAGTGGAATTTGTTATGTGCATTTTGTTTAGCATAACAGCCAGACACTTGTCTCTTCCGTGTATTACCATATTTTTTTCTGTGGCTGCTCTATGTGCGTACACATGCTGGTTCTTCCATGTGTGCAATGCAACGAGCTGAGATGTTTCTATCAAAAGCATTAAAGTCATAAACCTTTGTGGAAAACACACATGCAACATCACAATATGCATTTTTTTAGCCTCTATAAGCAGGAAGAGAAGACTTGTTTTTATTCAGCCTCTCGTCTGTCACTTAAAAACCAAAAAACAACATTACCATAAAGACTAGTAGTGATGCATATGTAAAACTGATCTTCCTATATCTAACTTTCCATGTGTTAATGAATCGTGACTTGCCTCTTCTTTTGGCGAGGCAGATTTTGCTAGTTATTGGCACTAGAGGGCACTAGGGCTGCATCTATATCCACCCACCCCTTCGCCTGTGGAGTATGTGTAGGGGAGCACATACTTTTCATATGTAGGGTCCTTATCTCACTCTCTAAATCTCTCTTTCTCCCTCTTCTCACTCACTCTATCGGTAAGATCAAACCCCCATCGGCCAGCTTTCAGGAGCTCTTCAGCCCTGAGAAGGTCAGCCGAAGGAAAACTTCCTCCCGTCCGCCTCCATTAAGACACCTGTGACCTTCAGTCTCCGTGATAAATGTAAGGCTGCGCTCATGATTGTAGCCGACAGAGATCCCGTTTGTTTCGCTGTTTTACAGAAACCGTCGCTCCGTCTGCGCACACACAAGCGCAGCGCTAAATATGCCAACACAAGCCCCTTTTTCTCCTCTCTCTTTTGTAAATGAAATCAATAGACACAGCTATCACATCCCTATTCTGTCACTGCACATCTGTCGCAACAAGAGGCAACAAAAGATCAACATGCTTTTCTAGTGAGTACACATGACCTGACACACACACACACACACACATGCGCTAACGCTCAAAACACAAACATTAAAATAATGACTCCAGTGATTACAAGATCAGTTGGCTTGATTTCAGTGGGAGATTGTTGCTGCGGAAACAGTGCTTGTTTGGTGTGTTTTGGAAGAGGAGAAATGAAGAGAGAACATTACTGCTGGTCTCTTCACTTTAAAGATGGAGAGATCACACACAGTGAAGGATACAGGTCTCCTCAGTGTAGGGAACAGGAGCAGTGCTGCCAGCTGTCATGTAGCTGTAGAAGGACACCTCGAGAGTGTAGCAGTAGGACGTGTCGTCGAGAAGACCGCCAAGGAAACGCCTACCGGTACCGGCCTTCACCACGTCACGGTTAAAGGAAGTGTTGGACTAGAGAAACAGATGGAAAAAAACTGAGATACATTAAAGGTTTAGATTCAAGTCTTTATGTCGGCAGAGATGCTGGAGTCTGGAGAATGTTATAGCATTTGTTGCATTAAGTCTGTAATGCAACAAATAGTATAAAAACTACAGAATTCTACTACAATATGTTTCCCAAAGTCCCAGAAAACCTAATCTGGAAAGAAGAGGTGTATGACATGAGACCAAGTAGTCACACTATTTTCAAAAGCCTGAATGGACAGACACCTTCTTCCAGTCCAATGTGCTGGTTTTTGGTTTGCTGTCACCAGTTTCTGAAAAGTGGAGTACATCTCTGTTGTTTCTGATGGATCCTTAGAGGTTCTGTTTTAACCAAACACGGCTACAGCTTAGAAATTATCAAAAGAAAATCACAACACACAGCACAATGACTGGCTAGAGAAACCATGCAGAGGATTCAAGTTCCCTGCATTGCCTGGTGTGACTGTTTCAGGAAGTGTTTGAAGCACGCAACTAGTGTTAGGCTAAAAACAATCCTAGTTATGCAACTCTCTGGGCAGCACAATTTCTTCCTCTCTTGGAGCGAGGACAAACTGGATGTTAGCGGTTTACTATCTCAACATTATCTCAAAGTGGTATGAGATGAGAAGATGAGATGAGGCTAGCTGGTTAGCGTAATTCAGTAGATAGCTCTGCAGCACAAAACATATCGGACATCTCTGGCATAACTTCATCACAGTTAATTCCTTACATTCTGTTGAAGAATCGCACACCCCAAACCTTTAATGAATCAGAAAATAAACACTAATGTTTTACCAAGTCTGCTTTATGTAGAAATAAGCTTGTGCTTGCAAGTTAACTATTTCTACATCTTAAATTTCACCTCAGTTCCTAAATGTCCACAAAACATGAATGCAAACTTCTCTTGCAGACACGAAGAGGCAGAGTGTGTTTAACTAAAATCAAGCCGTTTATTAAAGTGGTGGTGAAAATACTAAATGGGGTACAAGAGCAAACCTCAAGTGAGAAGTAAATCTAGTGTCCAGGAGCTGGAATACATGAGAAGAAAGTGAAGTGACACTCTGACAAAGACAAAGGGGAAGACGGGAACTATATTTACACAGAAGAGGGATTATGGGAGTGGAAGAGCTGGGGAGAACGAGACACAGGTGAACTAAATCACGGGAAACAAGACGCAGGAAGCAAAACTAAAAGCAAAGCACAAAGAACAAGACTAAATTCAATAACAGGAACAAATACAAGAAGTAACACAAACACTAAGCACACCTGGAATCTCGTAATACTGATATAAACTAAACTGGAAAGTCCAAAAACCCGAAAATAGACCCAGGACCATGACACCTTCATGTCGAAGATCATCTCTGGTGGTGAAAGCTGGTTTCCAGTTAAAACTGATTTCAGCAGCTCAATGCTGAAGAGTGCAAAAACGAGGCAGGGCATCAGGTCAGGAGCAGAGGAGTGTGCTTTGTTTCCCAACAGTGCGCATTAAATCTCCTACAGAGTGTTAATAATACTAACAGAAGTCTGAGGGAGGACATTCAGCGCAAACAGCCTGAACTGTGGCACATTGCAACTTTTCCGGCTACATAAAAAGTATTACTAACACCTTAGGTTAGCCTTCCATAAATGAAAATCAAATAAAAATCATGTGAAGTGGTTGAATGGCTGTAACAAACCCATGACAGACCCAACCACATATTCGCACTTTCAAACACTTTATTTCCCGGTTGATGTCTCTACAACTCACGGCTGCTGCTTTTCAGCTGTCAGCCCCATACAAACACCACCAACAACAACAGGAGCTAGTTCATTCTTCTTCAATGCAGGTGAGGTGTAATTGCTGATGCCGCTTTAGTCGGTGTCAGCCTCACCGCAGCGGCGCCACAGACCACGCCCCGCCACATACCCCCATCACCCGACTGAGGCCGGGGAGCCATCCGGCCGAACCTACTGCGAGTAGGAGAGGGAATCAGCCACGACTGTCGGCATCTTCGGCCCATGGTCTAGCGGCAGGGATGTGTTAGACCCGGGTGCCGACCGCGTTTCCAGCGGAGGCAACGGAGCTGGTCTGCAGGCTGACCGCGTGGCAAGCGGTGGTGGTGCAGCAGATGTGGACGTGAGCCAAGGCTTACAGGCGACTTGGCAGGCAGCCGGCGTTGGCCTCTGGTGGAAGCGAGGCAGGTCCAGCTGGTGCGCAGACCCTCGACTCGGCCAGGGCAGGTCCCTTCCGCACTTTCCCCTGTCTCCAGCTGTGCAGAATCCCTGGCTCGCTGTCCGCCGGCTCAGACAGAGCATGCCCCTCCGGCGCCACGACCCCCAGCTCCGGCAGAGCAGGTGGCTGAGCACGACAGGGGCGTAATTTCCGGGAGGGGTTGGGGGTGGGATTCTGGCACCAGCTGCTCCCACCTGCAGAGTGGGTATGGGTGTGGAGGTAGGCTGTGTCCTGGCTGGCCTCACCCCAGGAGTCAGCACGGAGCAAACCGGACATCAGCTACTCTCATGAAGTCGAGGAACGTCAGTGGGGGCGGCTGTGACGGTATCGACCAGGACCCGAGCCGAGCTGCCAGATTTTGTATTAGCTGCATCCGGCACTCGGGCCGAAACACTGCCGCCTGCTCCCTCTGCGTGCCACCATTTGGGCCAGCACCTCCATTGGCTGGCCAGGTCGCAGTTCCGCAAATGTGAGATGATGGGTGGATCACTTTCAGGCTGGCATTCTGTTATTCATTCAGCTATCCAAACATCCAAAGGAACGTGTCTACTGGACAATGATATTCCTACGTTCAGCTGCTCCCTTGCTACAAGGGGTCGCCACAGTGGGTAGATGTCTGATTTGTCAGATTTTTATACTGGATACCATTCCAGCTAGTGGAGGTCTCACTGATATCACTACTTTTATTATTAGTGATTTCTTTACTTAGTGAATGCGGTATGTCCTTGTAGAACAGAAGTTGGGTTAGTCCACTTCTTACATAGATATAGATCTTGATTGAGTCATATCTACTCTAAAGTAACCAATGAAAGAAATTTTTTTTAAAAAGCTGCTGTGATTAGTATCTTCAGTGAAAACGTGTTTGTGCCTCGGAAGTTCTTTGAAGTAGTTTTGTACAATGTCATTTCAAAGATTGGCTGTAAATGGCTAAAGCAGGGGAAAAATTACATTTATTTTTAGTTCTGAGCTTGTCAGCTATACTACACGGCTATGATGCCGTCTTGGGAGGAGTGCATAGAAAAAAAAAGTTTCCATTCACTGTCACTCCACTCTGGTGCACTGAGAGTTGCCTTGCTGAAATGCAGACTTGGCTGCCACCAGTGGGAGTTTGCCATGATTGTGTTGTGCTGCTGCTGAATGGGCACAGGGACAAAAGCACAGTGAGGGAGATGACCCCTGGGCCAGCTGTCACACAAGCAATACAGAGAAACGAGAGAAGTTCTCCAGAAATAGCGTCGTACTTGTCCTTCGTAATGCGGCATAGAGTATAGACGCTGACAATAAGTGACATTTCCATACGTGTGTGGCTGAACATCTGCCTGTCTGGCTTCCCTATGTGTCAATGGGCAATAAAGGTTATTCTTTATGATGTGTGTAAGTGGATCTGCTATGAAATGTCACTGTCACCGAGAGAACGAAGGTCAGTGGAAGGGACCCGGGGCTGAGACGAACCAGCTTGGCGGATAATGTATCTGTATGAAAAGGTGTTATAAGGTTCTGCACGTGTAGCAGGGTGGAGGAGCGTCACAGTCACTGAGTGAATATTTCCACCCACGTGCCCTTCTGTTCTTTTTTGCTGTTGTCCTTTGTTTCTCCTCCTCACCCCCTTCGGTTTGCACAATCCTTCCCGTCCAAAATAAACTCAGTTTTAGCCACCTAGGAGGGCGCTTTAGCAGAACACCTGCGTCACTCACACAGAGTCTCCTGGCCTACTTACAGTCCTGTGCTTCGTCATGACCTTCTGCTTGTTTTCTGTGCTTGGATACAACATAAATGCACATTCACCATTATGAGTATATGCATTTTTACACAATTGAGAATCCTTTTTAGATTTTACTTCTTTAGGACTCCAGGAAACCCGAACGCTATGCAAAAAAGCATTCCAGCTGTTGTTCTCGTAATCCTTATGCTTCAGCGTTCCCTCTTTTTGCTCCCCTTCCCTTCACCCTTCCTCTAATCCTTGGACAAGGTGAAAATCGTTTCTGGAATGCATGCATTTGTACGATCTATGCTCAGAGTGGGTCTGCGTACGACTCTGTTCAGTAAAGGCAGCAAATTTGCATTATCCCATTTGACTGAAATCTAAATAGATTTCTGACCGTTTCTGATTAAAACGAAAGTCTGTTTTGCTTGAGGCACTGAAACCTCGTATAACACAACATTTAAAAAAATTACTGCAATTCTTGTGGATTTCCCCTGCCAGTAAATCCTCTACGCAGGCGAAAATACAGAGGATATTTTCATATTTTTGCAAAGCGCACTCTTAATTAATATGTGTGTAGTCTGTATTTTCCTCTCACCTAAAACCAAGCAGGTGTTTTTATTTAAAATCAACATCTTACCTCAAAGGCATGCAGTAAAAACGGAAAGGTACCCATTGCAAGCTACGTAAGTTCTCAACTGACTGCCACTAAGGTTGCAGCAGTTGGCAATTAAGTGCCTCGGTGAACACAGCATTGCCAGAATTTGCTGAGATATGACTATTTCATGTTCTCATTTCAAGCTAACCCGAAGGCCGAAGCTGGTGTAATTTTGGTCCCGAGCCCACTTGTCTGTCTGTATCACTTACAAAGGAGAAGTCTGGCGCGTTTTGGCACAGCAGTCGGGGGAAGACAGCCTGTCTCTGGACGCGCTCCTCGTCCTCAAACACGTTGCCATACATAAAGCCGTTCAGCATAGTGGAGTGGGCATGAACATCAATGTAGAACTCCAAACTGACTCTCTGATGGAGGAAAAGAGAAAGAGAACAGAGGGACAGGGAAACAGACAGATGATAAAAAACATCAGGTTAGCCGGGATACTTTTCTGTCAGTGAGCAACACTCCACATCAGAGATTCTCCACTGGGAGTAAGGAAAGTCCTCTCTCGGCTCTGGGGATACTTCGCCGGAGAGAGGCTTTCACCCATGGGATGACAACAAAACCCTCCAGACACCGAAAATACGCTGATACCTAAAAGGAGCCAACCACCCACACATAACTTCCATCAGGCTGTCCTTCTGAAGGGCACGGTTTCAGTACGTACATGGTCGGGTGAGCCAAGAGCAATATCGTGAAAATACACACGCTCAGGTGGACGTCGCAGATTCATCACGCACACCAAATGTATTTATCAGGTTAATACCGACTTCATATTGAGAGTGTAATGTCTTTTCTCTCTAGTACACTCTGTGTAAAATGGATTTGATAAGATCTGTTTCTCCAGCTTGACTCTGCTATCACTCAGTCCACACACACACACACACACACACACACACACACACACACACACACACACACACACACACACACACACAGAGTTTGAGAGAGAGAGACTTTTATCTTATGATACAAATAAATGACATATTTTTCTGACCTCCAGCTACAACCTTTGCTATAATATGACAAGATGCAGGACCATCATCATACATGAGTATTACTCCAGATGCCTCCCACAAACACCGACTCTACCTACCAGCTGTGAGAATCACAACATTCCAGTTTGAAAGATTTAACATGATTTGTGCAACGTCACAAGATTTGATTTTTTTTTGAGTCAACAATCAGAGTGCAGATCAGAACAGCCAATTTAAAGAAGTGCAGTCACACTAATTCAAATGGCGTTTAATTAAAACACGTGACAACATGAAGTTCACACAGAAAAATAATTGAGTGTGACACAAAGAGTAAATTCACTCTATTTCTGAAAGCACTGCTAATGGGTGTGATTGTCTACAAACTGAGAACAATAGTTAGATGGCTCCTGGAAACATTAAAGTATATAATTATTGTAAAAGTATTCGATTTTTTCTTCTTTCCACATTCAAACCTTTGTTTTCTACAGCTGTGACTGACTTGCAGATTTTCTTTCTTGTGCCATTTCAAGTTATTAAGACACACTAGTACACACTAATTGTCAAAGCATCACTCAAAATGTGGATGGTAGTATTTATAGTATTATCTGGCAGTAGCGGTTTATCTGGTTTTTGCATTTCTCTCAATAAATGACAACATGCTGCGTAATTTAACTATATACAATTCAAAATAAACACAGACCTGCTTTTATCTCACACTGAGATTATAATTCCTGAACTGGAATCCTAAAGCGAAACAAGGTGTGGTGAGAGGACTGGCAAATATGACCTCACTTGGCTAAAACCTTCTCACTTCAGCAGTCTTACACTGGTTCTGACAAGGGCAAGCACACAAGCCCTCACACAACCCCCCACCCCCCCCCCCCACCCCCACACACACACACCTCCAGACCCTTAACTCCAGAGCAACACCCGCCAGCGCCATCCCTCCTCTCTCCCTCCTCTATCTTATCACATTGTTCCCCTTTTCCTACTTTTATCCTTTCATTCTGCTTCTTTTCCTTCTTTATCTCTTCCCCTCCCTCCTTCCCACTCGGCTCATTAACGATTCCCTACCACACCTTGTTCCCCTGTGGGTCGTAAAGAGGAGGAGGGATGGAAGAATGAAAGGATGGAAAAGGAGAGAAGAGGGTATGGAGTGAATGAGGGGTCGAAGAAGGGAAGGATGGAGGTAGGAAAACCCAAAAGGAGAAGGGAACAGCAAAGATGGACAAAAGGCATATAAGGAAAACAATGCGCATGGCTGTGCGTATGTGTGAGTGTGTGGAGAGACAGTCGGGCAGCGGTGGGAAAACAGAAAAGCACAGAGATGGGGGTGGAAAGAGAGAGAAAAGGAGAGAATAAGTATATAAAGATGAACAGAGAGAGGGCGAAAATGAGAGAAAGACAGAAAGAGATAGAGAGAGACATAGAGATGTGTGTAGGGAGATTGGCAGGAGAGAGACTAGAGAGAGAGAGAGGGAAGCAGTGCTTGGGCGGCCCAAGCGACGCAGTGTGCCTGTGTTTGAAATTCCGCTCACAGCCAAAGCAATTTCCTGGCGGTGGCTGTGCTGTCAGCTGCTTGGCTGGCTGGCGGTGAAATATGGTGGCTGGGAGTCGGCCGCTAGCAGCCCCCGACAACCTGATGGATGGAGCCCCAGAGGAGAGGAACAGCAGCAGGAGAGGGTAGGGTTGGGTGGGGTAGGGGGAGCGTGGGGAGAGGAAGGGAGAAACAAGAGAAAAACAAAACAAACAAAAAAAAGAGCAAGATGGAACGAAGGTAAATGCAGCCAACTGAGCAGCGGTGGTGGTGGTGGGAGGGAGGCGGAGGGAGACGTGTATTAAGTATATGTACATGCATATGTATGTTTAAAGTAAAATAAAAGGTAAAAATAAAAGAGCGAGGGCAAAGAATTCAAAAGCAAATCAGGAGGAAGATGGAGAAAGTACAGAAAGGGAGAGAGCAGGAAAGGAAGCTCAAGGTGTGCCAGGCAAAGCCGGGGAAACCAGCCTAATAATCTCCTGGCTCTCCCCATATGTGGAGGGGGAGGAGTGAGAGGAATAAGAGGAGGAGAAGGTAGAAACGGCTAGATTGGAGGAGGGCGGGCAAGCAGGTAAATGGTAGATTGGGTGCAGATTAGAGGTTAAACGGGTGTTACATGGCTGTGTGGAATAACAGTGAGCCTTAGGTGTGTGTACACTTTAATCAAATGTATGTAGAAATGCAAAAACTATTATAAATAACACTGTGAACAGCCTGCCAGCTGACTCTAGGCAATGTCTCTTGAGGCCAGAAGACAAAATAATATCTTATCAACTAAGAATTCATCTTAAATGTTGTTGGGTTATTGTTATCCTGCCTCTTCCCAAACCCCAAACACATACACGTTAGTTTATCTGACAGCTGGCTGTATAAACATCGACATGGGTGTGGATTGATGTCCGTTTCTGTGTGTTAACCTTGCGATGAATTGGCTCACTCTAGCTGCGATGGCTCCTTTCCCCCCATGACCTCAACAACATAACGTAATGCATGTAGAGATTATTAATCTGCAGCAACTTAATTTTAGAGTAAAAAACAAACCATGCCCCAAAGTACACAAAGTATACTGACTGCCTTTTCTAGATTCCTTTTGCCAATTTATTCTGGAGACTGAAAGCGAGCCCACAGACTCATGGAAGAAAAAGCTGAGCTTCAGGAACACTGTAAAGAGAGAAGTTGAGTTACCTGACTCACATATTCATGTTCACAAAGTGAGACAACCAGATAATCCTGATAAATCTATAAGCGCTATAAAGCTGTGTAATAACTCTTCATTCTGTGACAGGTGAACACACCTGTCAGGCATATGATCCCACACATATTTTTGTATTATACCTTCATGCCGTTGTTTTCCTTAGATTTATAGTGTACATATTATTCTCCCCAAAAGGAAGGAAGCTGTAATCGGTTCTGTTTGTCTGTCTTTCTGTTTGTTAGTTAGCAGGGGGAGTTAGTTATCTTGTCTATTGATCTATCACCTTCAGTTCTATCATTTCAATGCTCTAATCTAAACCCACATGGTTGCCACATGCTACAAAGGTCTCCTTCGCACTATATTGTGAAGGACACTAAAAAAGAGGCAGTAACAGCCATGGCACCCCCACAATGTCATGTCCATGCTTAATACAATGTTCAGCTAATGCCCTGCCAATCAAACTGAGACGGTTCTGAAGGCCCCACCAGTGTGATTGATGCTTCAATTAACAACCCGCTCTGACCTCCAAAATTGTTCATTTGAAATTGTAATTAAGCAATTAGGGGCAATTAAGAAACAGAGACTACTGAAAGAAAGTCAGAAGACAATTTGAGAGTGCGAGAGAGAGAAACAGAGAGTGAGCGAGTGTCCAAATGAAACCTCTCAGAGAGAAACAAAAGCCGCAGAAACTCCAGGGAACTCTCAACTTGCGGTGAACTTGCAGTGGCGGAAAACAGTTTAGTGTAAAACCTAGAAGGTCAAATGAATGAATTTTGTCAGACAAGTACTTATCTGCTGCATATTAATTAGAGCAGGGTGCGGGGGTGCGATGAGGGCCGTAAATGCTGGGCTTATCTTTACACGGAAAGGAAAAAGGAGCTGATTGAAGCAGGATTACAAGCTCCTGAATAAAGCTCTTGGCATCAGCAGCATACCTTTTGGGGAGAAGGGGAACTGCTGCTTGTTCAGGAGAAAAAAAGTTAAGTCTACTAGCATAATGCATTTTATCCCACATTAATTATCCAGTATAACACCTGTGGGAGGACTGTTGTGCATTTTTCTGTCTGCAATATGGCAGTATATGAAGCACTGGCAGTTACAAAGAAAGGGACGTTGCTAGCCCCTTTGACAAGTTCACAGCTGATTCATTCAAAAACAATGAAGGGACTTTAAACGTGAGCTCAGGGGCGGAAAAATAAAGCTAAAGAAGAGACCTGAGTCTGGCTCCAACAGAAGCCACTCCTCCTGTTAAACTATACAGCACAAGTAAGCGTGATGCAAGCAACTGGAGATAAAGTATCTGAATTTCAGGAGCAGGACCACGCCTCCAAACACGCTCCTCCCGGTTCTCATCTATATATGTTCCCCCAGTTCTACAAGCTGTTTGTTCTCGTTTCCTCCCTCCCATTTTCAATTCTTTAACGTCTTCACTTCTACTTAGTACATGGGGATCTGCCAGGCCCGGGAGCCGCTGCCAGTCCCCTTCGAGGCCTTCCCCAAACCACAGTTCATGTCCAAGCCATTCACCTTTACCTACTAAAACCCTGTCAAGCCTCAAATGAGGACGTGGGCCCAGCGAGTGAAATAAATACCTTAAATAAAATGGTGCAAAAAAAGATTTTGTTCTAGCCAAACCGTTAGCAAGTTGCTAGTAGTTGTCGCTGTGAGAAATTGGTCACAAACGAGTATGTAGCACAGCACTGAAAACCTCTTTGAGATTGGTCTTGTTGATAACAGATTGCCGAGTTGCCTGTAGTTTGGATGGAAGATGCTAATCGCTCTCTGAGCAGAAACAGATGATTTGCTTTCAAAGTAAAAGTTGAGTCTTAGCGCTGCAACCAGCTTTTTTCAAAAGCCACAGCTCAGTTTGAAGGCATCCCGTCTCTGGTTCTGACTTGTGCGGCATTTTCACCACCACTTGTAAGGAAGTTTGCAAGTGTTGACAAGTCGGCATCCTCCATGCAGGCTACAGACAGCCGCTGTAATCTGCTAGCAATCACGAGGAGATCTGTGATGCAGCATCTTCTTTGCCACCAATTTCACTCAATGACAGCCAGCAGCCTCCAGCAACCTTTCCTCAAATGGTCTAGGAATACACATTTTTCCTGGAGGTTGCTAGGGGGTCAACAACCAACCTCTAGGCCTCTGTGACTGAAGCCTAATTTCCATCTTCAGAGATTTAAACAAACCGCGGATTTATCAGGAGCTTGGATACTTTGATTGTTAGTTGGATTCTGACCAGACTGCTAACTTTCTGCTAGGCGTCATCTAGAAACACCTATTGGCTGCGTCTGTTTTATGTAAAATGGGGTCCACAAACCAATGAGAGATGTTTCAAAAAACCACTATAGGAAACAATCACCAGCAGTCTCTGTTTGCGGTGTATTGCATACTTCTTCAAAATGTAGAGGCCTCCTGTGCTTACATATATCTGGATACGTCCACCCATCCATTCTTTTCCGCTTATCCAAGCGAGGGAAGTCTGGAAAGATGGTCAGTCTGCCACAGGGTTAACACAGACAACCATTCAGACCTATGGGCGATGTCGAATCATCAGCTAACCTAACCCCACAAACTACATGTCTTTCAACTGTGAACGAGAGAGAAACCACGCAGACACGGGGTCAGCTAGATCCTGGATTCCAACACAGGACCTTATCGAATAAACCAGTTTACTTGATAGGTCTTTCCAGAAAATGGTCACTTCCAAACCCAAGTCAGGTGGCAAAATCAATTCCTAACAGCATATTTTCTATGAAGAAGGCACTGTTCTATTATGGAACCAAGTTAGCGTTAAATATTCTTGCCGGGGAAAGTTTCCCGCATGAAAGGATTCAACATAATGACACTTAAACAGTGTAAAAGTCTAACCCTTATTTCATTAGTTAGAGGAGCTGATTCAGGTCACAGGGGCACATGGTTAGTGACCCACTAATGATGTAGAAGTGACAGAACATGGCAGATGGCATGACCTGCTTCATGGATGAGAGTAAATGACACAAAACTCTGCCACCGTCTGTCTCCATCTATCTGATTTTCTCCTCTCTCCTTCGCCCTCTCAGTCTGCATCATGCTCTCAAATTGATGGTGGTATTTGTCTGTTTATGAACACAGAGGTGACTTGTAATCAGGCTGAACGGGCACAGGCAGCTCTCTGCTTCAGCCCTTTTAGTGTCACATAAGCTGTCACATCTGTTGGGAGGGCTTGCCAGGAAAGCACAGGAAGGGGAAGCGAAGGAGCGTAATAGGTACAGAGAGGAAAATGTGATAAGAAAAGAGAGCAAGAGGGGAGCCGCAGAAAAAATAATCTGAAATATTATGTTAAAAATTAAGATAAGGTAAAATCCTTTGAACTAAGTTGCGAAAAATCGCATAAAAATCGCCAGAGTATGAGAGCTTCATCTGTATCTTCCTGTGAAAAGCAGACAATTCAGCTTCCAACGGAGGGAGAATAAAGAGTGGGATGTTGGAGGAATAGAAACGACGCAGGGATGATGGGGAAAAATTGGCCGTAAATCTCAGAAATGGATCAGAAATGGTTGGCTGACACCAGAGGACGTTTTAACACACACAGAGAGAGGGGAGGGAGAAGACAGAGAGGCGAAGAAAAAGACAAATAGATGTGCAAACCGCACACACAGGTCGCTAACTTCACACATAAGGCGATTCTGACCGTTGAACAAAAGGAACAAAAGAGACAGATGTGGAAAAAGAGAGTGTGGAGCAGTCAGTGTAGAAGAAGTAGGGCATTAGGGAGGATTTCAAGGTGCAAAATCAATCTGGATGCTGTGACAGGACCTAATACGTTTGTTTCGGGGAGAGAATTAATTTTCTAATATTAAAAAGGTCAAAAATAAGCCAAAGCAACAATGACCTCTTTGTCATCCTTAACAAATTATCCAAAATGGCAACGTCAGATTGGTGGGGATACATCGGCCAGTGATGAATGCTTCTGGTAATCAGCCAATCAAAAAGAATTCTTCTCCTGCTTTTGATAAATGAGCTGGAAAAGCAACGCTTTAGGAAGGAGATGGGTCCATTTGTTTCTTTGGTCTCTTCTCTTTCCCCCCCTCCCTCTCCATTTCTCTATTTTCAAAACAAACAACAGGGTAGCTTGGGAACAGATTATAGCTCCTTGCATCACTGACTCTTTCAGCCATTTTCCCTGCTGACCAATGTTCAGCTGCAGATGGTAAATGATGGAATTTTCTGAAACAGTCTGAGCAAATATGCCTTGAGATGGATGGAGGGAAAGTTTACAAGCAGCTTATAAGCAAATGCTTAGGTCTCATTCGCACATGGGCTTTACTCGATTACATTTACTACGTCAAAAAACACAAAACACACACGCACAGATGCATATGAACAATTACGACTGGAAGCAGTGATGTATCACCAGCTCATCATCTGCTCCTGTGGCTTTAATAGGAACAAACCCTTACACTATTATAAGAATACAAAATGAGCATCTTAATGTGGTCCTACACATTCTGCACCCACGAGTATGCGAGGGTTTGCTTGTGTTTGAGCGATGCAAATTTTATCACCAGAGGGTGAACCCGAGGCTCCTGGCACCCCACCACACTACAGTCCTCCACCTATGTACGCACGTTTCAAGCTGATGCCAAGTGAACTTTGAAAAAATAAAAATAAAACAGGTCTCACTCCACCCTTTGCCCAGAGTAGGTAAAGGGTGGAGTGCCCACTCCGGGTCAGGGACGAGACCCTGCCCCAAGTGGAGGAGTTTAAGTATCTCGGGGTCTTGTTCACGAGTGATGGGAGAAGGGAGCGAGAGATCAACAGACGGATTGGTGCAGCGGCTGCAGTGATGTGGACGCTGTACCGGTCTACTGGTCGATCTACACCCCTACCCTCACCTATGGTTACAAGCTGTGGGTAGTGACCGAAATAACGAGATCACAAATACAGGAGGTGGAAATGGGTTTCCTCTGAAGGGTGGCTGGCCTCTCCCTTAGAGATAGGGTGAGAAGTTCGGCCATTCGGGAGGAGCTCAGAGTAGAGCCGCTGCTCCTCCACATCGAAAGGAGCCAGTTGAGGTGGTTCGAGCATCTGACAAGGATGCCTCCTGGGTGCCTCCTGGGCGACGTTTTCTGGGCATGTCCAACCGGGAGGAGGCCCCGGGGCAGACCCAGGAAACGCTGGAGAGATTACATCTCTCGGCTGGCCTGGGAACGCCTTGGTGTTCCCCCGGATAAGCTGGATAGGTGGCTGGGGGGAGGGAGGTCTGGGCTTCTCTGCTTGGGCTGCTGCCCCCACGACCCGGCCCCGGATAAGCGGAAGAAAATGGATGGATGGATGGATGGAAAATAAAACAGGCAATTGAGTACACTCTCCGCGTCTAAGTAGGGACCTCTTTCCTGCTACCTTATAAATATTAACCACACAAACTCCTAAAACAAATGGGAGTCTTTGACTGATTAATTGGCAACAATATTCCCTGTGCTACAATAAAGGGCACTTCCCAAAGACACGGCGAGCACACAAAAGATCCACACTGTCTCCACTGCACTGTGTGAAACTCCATCATTATGCCCAGCGAGACAGTTTGAAATTAGCAAAGCAGCATAAACAAGAGCACAGCGGTGATGACAGTGAAGGACGACGTGCACTTTTTGGAGTGATTATGATCGACGTTTATTGTTGGCTTAAATTTACTGATGTAAGGTTTGAGTTTTACCCCAGTAACAACCAGTCAGGTACATCCAGCTTGTGAGACCTCATCCCTTTGATTTTACTTCAGGAATCTGGTGAGACTTATTTTGATTCAATCATGTAAAGTGCGCCAAAGAAGTGCAGGTGTCTGATTCTCAGTGTGATCAGTAGTGACATTTAAAATCTCAGGCAGTAATTTAAATCAATACTGAACTAAAAAAAAAACAACAACAACAACCAAACCAAAAAAAAAAAAAAAAACTGAGCAAAGCCTTTGAGAACCTTTGGGCAGAAAGCTAAACTATCTTATTACAATCCTCTACAATGGAGAGAGAGATTGGTTTCTAATTAATCACCTGTCAACAAATTAACTGAAAATAATGTGTCACATTTTTATTGCCAATGTGTGAATAGAGCCTCAGTGTGCAACGCTAGCTTCTAATATCAACAAGCAACTGGCTCCTTACAGAAAGGTTACATTTTATCTACTTAAGCCAATTGAGCACGCAAATAGCGCTGGAAAAATACCTCAAATCTTGAATATAGTTCACACTCTTACACTGTTTGATATAATATACAGAGTAACATTAGTCACGTGCAGGGTCGAGATGTTGCCTACATTTCTTGGTCACAAATGGCTCAGTCACACTAGAGCGAAAATTAAACAGCAACCTCCTTGAAACAACGAAAAATCAGTGGTTGCTAATACCTGTTGCTAACAGCTGCAGTAAACAACCGGTCGCCCAGAGGTTGACCGTGCAACACCCTTAACATGGAGGCAACCACATTACTCGTTATGCGATTGCACAAGTCGCCTGGTGCAAGGCAACCTGTCTCCAAATAACTGTGGTCTGACTGGGACTGTCTGCAGTCACTCTCAGACAGATTAGTGAACGTTTTCAAATAATAACCATCTCGTTTATAACAGTTAATTTGAGTCAGTCGTGTGTAATGTGTGTTTTTGCAATAGGGAAGTCAGCTCTCCTTATATTCCTATATGAAGCCGAGGTTGGTGAGTATGCATGTCATTTTGCAGCTAAATTGCCATCCTTCAGCAACTCTGCCTGTATTTTGGGAAGATATTTCTGTTCTTGACAAAAGTTCATCACTGGGGTATTGCAAAAAAAATGCATAAAAATTGTCAACTTGATCCCATTTAATTGCAAAGTGATAGCAGACTCCATCCCCAAATGTTTGCAGCAGATGGCCCCGCCCCTTCCTGAGCCTGGTTCTGCTGGAGGTTTCTTCCTGTTAAAAGGGAGTTTTTCCTTCCCACTGTCGCCAAAGTGCTTGCTCATAAGGGGTCATATGATTGTTGGGTTTTTCTCTGTATCTATTGTTGTACGATCTACTGTACAATATAAAGCACCCTGAGGCAACTGTTGTTGTGATTTGGCGCTATATAAATAAAATTGAATGAATTGAATCTTTTACTGCATGCTACTGTAATTGTCTTTAAGTGATAAGTGACTGCGAGCAATCGCAGACCTGGTCCCCGTCTTCGAAGCAGCTTCAAATTGTGTTGGTGCTGCTGTCTCCAAGCACTGTTTTCTGTGACTGGAGCATAGTAAAAATGATGTCAGTAAACACACATCTCCTGGAGATCATACAGAAAAAATCGGCTGACAACCATTAGTTGTTTTTTAAATGCTGAGGAATTACAAACTGGGGTAAACAGTGTATTTGTTTATGTTTGATGAATAGATTATTTTAAAATGAAACATTCACTGCTTCGCTATATCTGCAAACACCTGTACACTTTGATTTAGTTTCCTCCACAGGAGGAATATTTAATCATCATTTTTATGCGGGCACTATTTCTTTGGGTGCAATTAATTTATTTCCCTCCCGCCAAACTGTTGCTGTTCAGTTTTTCTGCATTTATAGATCAATAAAAACAGTTACCAGAAACTGTGAGCTGGTTGATGGGACCTAAGTCTCTGATTTTCAAAACATCAGTTCTTGTTTAGGTCAGATTCTGCATAAACACGGGTGCGCTCCGAAAAGTGTTGAATTTCTCCATAAATATTAGTCAAATAAAAGTTTTCAGCCATCAGTGGTAATGCAGTGTAGATTGCTTCTGCTACAAGCTTTGATTTTAAATGGCACTTGTCTGGAAAGCTCCTTACAGTTATTGAAGTCATTGCCTGAACAGAACAAGGAAGTTATTTTACCAACAGAAAGCGAGTGTTGCTGCATTCACAATGACTGGGAATCACTTTGGAGTGACTAAGGTATGCGTCTCAAGAACGGTAGATGGAGTTTGAAGCTGAATGCTGGTAGGCTCCTTTGTGACTTTGAATTATGATGCCTTATGCATAGAAATGTGGGTGTTTAAAGAAGTAAAGAAGTCGTGGTGACACGGCCTTGGGGTCAGATTTATGTTCATAATGGCTCACAGCAACTTCAACCTGAGATGAGATAGAACTGTTAACTTGTTACACGACATTTCGATCTTCCATCGCAACATTTATTGGCTAATCGTTACTTTTTATGTCATGATGCTCATTTAAATGCATAAACTGTTTATGATAAACTACGCCCTGAAGTGGTGACTTATTGCCGCTGGCATATCTGGATTTGATCTTGAAATCCAGGTTTGAGACACATATTGGACTTTTGAATATAAGAAGAGGTCAACAAATTATCTACATGATGTTAGAGCTGTATTAGCAAACCACCCAAATTAGGCAAAATGCAAACAGAGATGTACACACAGAAAAAACAAAACAAAAGTCGACTTACATGTATCTGCTGCCATTTCAAAAGAAAAAAAAGAGAAAAAAGTCTGTCTAAAAAAAAATCTTAGGGAATTTTTTTCTGTAAGTTCTGTAAGTAAGTCATCGTGTCACAGTATTTCGTTTGGGCCTGGGTTTGACTGCAACACCTTCATTAGTTGCTTTTTTAGCCATTCTGTTGTAGATCTGCTGCTGTGTTTGGGAACTTTTTCATATTGCATGGCAGCATACATCTGACACTGAATGCCAGATGCACATTTGACTTGAATATTTTGGTATAGAGAGGTGTTCACGGCTGACTCTATGTCTTTAAGATGCCTGGGTCCACCATTCCTCCACCACCGTGCTTGACAGCTGGTATTAGGTGTTCGTGCTGACATGCTGTGTTTGCTTTTTGCTCTTAATCGCTGTGCATTATCTCCAAATATCTACAGTTTGGTCAGGTCCATACGAAGGAGTTCTTGTGATTTGTTCAGATGCAACTTTCTAAAGCTAAGCTGCACATGGTTTTTTTTTTGTTGTTGTTTTTTAAGAGCTTTTTCCTGGCAATCTTTCTAAACATTAAAACTTAACATTTAACATGCTAACTGAAGCCTGAAGCCTGTAGAGTCTGATATAGCTTTACTGTGATGTCTAGTCCTGGGTTTATGTTAACACACACTTGAATACTCCAGACCTGCAAACTGCTAAAACTCCTGGTTTTATCGCGGTGCTTACACTCTCTGCTGATCACTTAATCAAGAGCATTAGCAGCGCTTGGTTGCGCCTTACCTCAAGTCCTATGGTAATGGAATACTTCTTTTTCATAGGGCTCACTATATGTTCTCATGTCATGTCAAAAGTTGAAGCTGCAATTCCAGCAAACCTAAGTTCTTTGAATTTTGATGTTGGAGTTTGTTGTTATGAGTTGGAAAACTCGTTACCATTTAAAAGGTCATCTGTAGCCAGCAGACACTGTTAACATTACTGCAATTGCCCTGTGAAGGCATCATTATGAAAACCTGCACTCTTAACACCTTTTTAGACAGCTAACATGAAGCAGCGACATTAAAATGGCAAACCGGGGCTGCTGTTCAAACTGTTTTTAATTTACTTGCTGTGACTCTGCAGTCCCTGAAAGCTGCCACCCACCTGTTTGACTGACGTGCTGAATTTGGGGGAACTGTACTGCAGTGCCTAATGTGCCAGTTGGATATTTTAAAGCTATACGATGATGAATATTCTACAGAACGGGCGAGCGTGGGTCAGGATATTTATGTTTAATTTATACTTTACAGCAAGCAAAGATTGTGTAATGTTAAGAGGGGCAATCAGTTATATTTTAGCGATTGCTCCTTTAGCGGCGGCTCAAACAGTCACTGATTAATTCAACAGTCTCTCAACTGCTTCCTTAATATGGTTTAAGTGTTATCAATGCTTAATTGTTTGGTAGTGTTATGAATAATCCAGATTCCCAGGTCTTCAAGCTTATTCTAGCTTTTGTATTTTAAACAAATAACCACGCAGAGTTACCAGCTAGTAAATGGACCACATACAGTATGCTAGCTTAGCCCAACTGTTCTGCTGTGGCTGCTGCTGCTCTCCTGTTAATGGAGTCCTCCAGCAGAGCCCTCCAACCATGGTAGCCTCATTAGACTCTATGCCCGCTGAGTGAGACGAGCATGAATGGAGGGCAGCAGCACAGGGCCTCCTGGCTGCAGAGTTGGCATCGAAACTGGCATCTGGGAGCCCCAGACATGAGTAGTGTGTCTGATGGGATTAACTGGCTGTGGCGAAAGAGAGACAGAACAGGAGAGGTTGCCCAAGCTTCCAAATTAACTCTGCAAGACTGAAGGCAATCATCGGGGAGAAGGGGGCTACAGGACGACAAGTGCTGGTGGATGGTTATCAATAGAAAAGGAGAAGGAATTCAAGTCTTCTGACCCGCAGGAGTGGACTCGGGAAACATATGGTCTAATTCTGTGATATCGACTGGGCTCTTCATTTACCCAGCAGTACTGCTACAATTAGCATATTTTATTGTAAAACAATCTTCCATTAATTGTATCTGCTTGAGAATGAATGTGTGCAAATGTGCTGAAAAAGACTCGGTATAGTATCTTTTTAAAAACGAAATGCATCTGACAGAGAATAAGAACGCGCGTTTCAGGATGAAAACACATTACATTCACTCATCCATGTTTCTAAGCAGTGCTGCAGTTTTGTGGCTGTTTGTTTGTGTACATTCTGTGTCTGTTTGCTCAGGCGAGTATGTGTGAGTATGTGTGTGAGTGTGTGTGAATGACAGGCATGAGTGGATCACCCTGCCATGACAGAGTCTATCGATCAGCGTGTCAGCATCGAGGGAAAAGGTTAATCTGCCCGATGCCAGCCCCGCGCCTCACCCCGTCTCTGGCCTGCCCTGCATCCCGCCCCAGCCTGCTCCCTCTCTTATCAGGATTAGAGGAGTGTACAAAAGGGCAGAGTATTCCCAGGACACACGCTGACCTTCAGTAATCCCACCAACCTGCCGCTCTGCTTATAATTAACATCAGGAACAAAGATGAAAAATCCCTAGCCTCCCTGTGTAGCGTTCCTCCAACTGAAAGTCTCAAAGTAGAGAAGGAAAAAGTTACAGTAGATTTAAAGACTGAAAGCACACAGTCTTGCTTCAGTAATATGTTTTGAATGGCCAGGAGAGCCTAGCTGACATTCTAGAGGTGCTGACTGGCCTCCTCATGCTCCCCAGCGCACACACCCTAAACACAGACTGGAGAAACATGCTGAACCAAGCAGGGAGAAAGAAAACTGTTCTTGGGCTCAGTAGACGCTACTGTGGAGAAGGAATGTTGAGCACATAACAGAGGACTGTGTCTGTTCGCGTGCATGTGTGTGTGTGTGAGAACACACTCACCGGGTCTTGGTTCATCTGCACTATGAGTTGTTTCACAGCGTGCAGTGTGGGGTGGGCCCACGGAGAGGGATCCTGCCAGTGTCGATTCAGGTCGAAGCCCATCAGAGAACACCTGTACACACAAGCATGCGCGTGCACGCACACGCACACACACACACACACACACACACACACACACACACACACACACACACACACACACAGATAATGGAAAATCAAATGCGGTTTGCCTTACAAATGACTAAAGGCACCTTGTGGCCACAAACGGTGCAAAGTTGCACTTGCTCAAAGCTTAAGTTTAAAAGTGACCTCTTGTCTTTTTTATACAGTTCTTCACTAATTAAAAGATGGTTTTAGTATCACATGCTGAGACTGCCACGTTATAAAAATGATATAAAAAAAAAAAGCATCCCTGTGCCTGAAATCACTTCCTTACTTAAATGACTGAGTAATTTCTTTAAAACATTCAGGATATCAGGTTTGTAAATTGTCATCTTTTTTCTTTTTTTCAGCACTTTGGTTTCTTTGTAAAAAGCTCCAAATATACAAACACGGAATAAAAGATGGAAGCAGCATCAGTGTAAATTGTAAAATGTGTAAACATGCATTCTTTTTAATGGACAGCAGGGGGCGACTTCACTGTTTGCAAATAGGTTTTGACTGTACACAAAACAGCCCTCGACTCCTTGCCTCTGTGACCTCAGTAAATACATTTCTGATGACTTTAAGGGCTTTTTCACTTTTTACTGAATAAAACTATTAAAGTTATAAAGGAGGATCGTAAAGTGCATTCTCTAACTAACTATTTATCAGTCACAATTCATTAGCCAATCAGCTTGTGGTGTCTTCGGTTTCACTGTATGGTTGCAAAACACCAACGCTCAGCTTGAGGGCTCTGTAACCAGTGGGTGGCGTCACGATGGCTATCTTTCTACTACGAGTATACTAGCATTTATTGCACACTCGAAATTCAAATCCTCTAATAAAAGGGCAGCTGCTAAATATGATGCCCTACATAGTAAACTGAGATTGATTCAGGACAGAAAAATGTAGGCCACAAATTCTTACTCGATTCAGCTCGGCAAGTGTTTGAAGAGAGGAAAAAAATCCTTGCAACAAATACACATGATGCATTATTGGTAAGAAACAGTAGACGCATTAGAAGCAGACTGGGAATGAGGGAAGTGCCTGAACTTGTAATCCAAGTCCGGCTGACCGGCAGCTGAACCACGGATGATGTGGCACGTGCCCCAAACATTAGGCTGCTGTGGCGCCCAACCTTATAGTGTTACCAGGAGTGTCAAATTGCCATAATGGGATGCTTACATCTAAATATGCGCCCTAATCTGCTGTGCTTTGTGACATGTCGATCTTTGACATTTGCTAAAGCCAGTGATAATGACACAGGAGTTACTGATACTGCAGTGCAACTGAGCAACGCAGCCAGCCATGAACAAAATACTCATCCCAGGTTAACTGCAATTGATTATTTGCTCTGCATGTATCCATTTCAGTCTGCTCTCCACTGTGTCCTGCTGAGGTAGCTGTGTGGTTTCTGTGTATGCGTTCTGTGTGTCTGTGTCCACGGATGAGGACTATAACTATTCACCTACTGTCAATATGCTGGTTATCACCACTCAGTGCAAAAACAAGCCAATGACAATAGCCTGAACCATCACCAGTCGCACTGAATGGTATTACTGAGATTGTCACTGTGGGAAGCAACTAAAGAATCCCTGCACATGTATTTTGGGGACAGGGGCAAGGCACCACCACTAGATGGCGTTCACAAACACAGTGGGAGTGTGTTGCATATCTTGGTGAGCATTAGTATTCTGAGGGCTGAGCCTATTAAGTAAAAGGCAATTATGAAGAAGGGAATGAGAGGAGAGGAAAACAGAGGAGAGGAGGATGCCCACAGAGCTGCAGCAGCAGTGTTAAAGACAGAGTGGAGGAGAGGATGGACAGAGAGACTGGCAAAGAGAACAGCCCTACAGCCAAATACTATCTTCTAACAAATGCACTGCTGTGAGCTATATGAATTCATTAAGCTCTCTAAAGGTGGAGTTAAGAGGATATAACCCCACAGAGTGTGATACAAAACCATGTAATGTGTGAGTTCTACTTAGTGTAGGGACGGTTTAAAATTAAGAATTAAAACATGCACATTTGTGTACCTGTAATTGCCCAGGTAGACTCCGTCGGGATTTAGCATGGGGACTATCTTGAAGATCACATGATCTCTCAGGATCTGAGCAACAGGGTGGTGGCTCACCAGGAAGTCAATCACACCTATGAAACACAGGCACACACACGGAGGAAAATAGACTTGAAAAGAAAACCAAAGGCAGGCTGGCAGTTAATTGAGTTTTGAGAAACAAAAGGAGAAGGAAGGACAGCGAGGGGCATCATCAGAATCGAGGGAGGAATAGGAGACGTCAAGCCTAAATCGATACAAATGGAATGGAGCTGACGGCGCTGGAAAAACAGACACACGGCGGACTAAAAGCCAGCTCATCTGATCCATGATAATGCATATGCACACTGAGATAGATAGATAGATAGATAGATAGATAGATAGATAGATAGATAGATAGATAGATAGATAGATAGATAGATAGATAGATAGATAGATAGATAGATAGATAGATAGATAGATAGATAGATAGATAGATAGATAGAGCGAGCACACTTTACCTTTCCTTTTCAGTCCCATTACCTATAAACAAAGGAACCCAGCAGGAGCTAACCTGACCACTCTGAGCCGATGGAAAGGAGCAACACAGCCATTAAATCTTGCTAAAAGACAATTTCCCAAAGGTTCCTAGTTTTTCAAGATGCTTTATTAGTTTTGAGTTACCAGAGCTCAGGAGCAAAGACACCACAACACCACTGTATTTCAGGACTATAGTTTGAGTTGTTATAGAGAAATATAGGCTCAGGTATCTCTTCTGTTAAGTTTCAAGCATATTATACTCAGGTGCAAGGTCAGAATTATAATTCCTTTGTAAGTGTGAAAGGACTGACTGCTCATCCCTTTTCATTACATATAGTTTCCAGACAATATCAGAGATGTGTTATTACTGATCACATGTTGAGCTTTTTTTTTAGTACGATGAGCTAGTCTGTTAATTAGTCTGGTTTAATGGTTTGTTTTGCCTCTATCCACAGCACAGGCAGCCTGTGTGCAGTCCAGATCTGTCTGGAAGCATTTAGTGTTTTATGAAATGAAAAATACAACAAGAGGAGCAGACAAGACCATTGAGATGACAACAACAGCATTTCTCATTTCCAACATTTGACATGTTTACGTTGCACCTTTATTTAAATGTTTACATTTTACACTGTGTCTCAACTTTTTTTTGCAAATGTGATTGTGCTACATTTAACATGTTTGGAAAGAATTTTCCAGTTTGAAAAAGGCTAATGAGGTATAATGTAATAATAATGTAATCTCAGCTGGAGATCAGACATTTTGGTACTCTTGATATTTGTTTTTCTGAGGCTTGTGATAATTTGGTAAACGGGCTCTTTAATAGAAATAAAAAGTTTAAAAAAAATTAAACAAACGAAAGATCTTTAAACAAGGATTTTGAGCCGTTACATCATCTGGAGAAACCACGGATTATAAAATAAATCTTCATTTTTTTCATTTCATTTTCAGGGCGTGCAACGATGATTTTGAATTTTTGAAAAAGTGATGTAAAACATGAGTCAACAGTATCAATAAACATCCTGGTTACTAACAGCAAAATGTATACGTACTGCATTGTGCAGTGCATGCTGACATACGCTGCTGTGCACACAGGTGAGTGGTTCTGCATTTGAATCAATGACCTCCCATTAAAACTTTACCTTGACAAATAAACGAGGCGGGAGACTCTCCGGGGTGAACGCGGGCGGTGAGAAAGACCAGCTTCTTCTCCCGTTCTGCACTCATGTGGTCTAAACAGGGGTAGTGAGAGGAGTTGGCGAGGAGGAGAAGAAAGGTAAAGACAGGGTACCAGAGGGAGAAAGAGGTGGTGCTGTTAATGCATAAAATTCTAGCAGACCTTTAGAGCAACTCCAAAAACGTATTCTCGGACACAAAATAACAATTGAGAGTTGGTATTAAACTTAGATATACATGTAACCCATAAAAGTCCGGTGTGAGAGGTTGGGTCAAAACACAGGCTGACCTCACAGTCTATTTTCAGCCAGATACACATGAATCAATCATCAAACCAACACACGCCACAGAATATTCAATAGATAAGGTGAATTATACATCTATAGGGTCAGGCTCTGCTTGCAACAGGTGTGACCTGATAGAGGTCTTCTTTGAGTTAAGACTTCAGGCTTGCTAAGGAATTCTCTGTGGCTCGACGCTCCACACATACTCCTTGGAGATGTTGTTGCACAGATGTGTTTGACTTTTCTTGAGCTTTTCCGCTTTACTGGTGTATTTTTGCACACACAAGGACCACTAAACCTTTTGAGGTTAAACATCAACATCATATTTCTTCATACCAGTGTGAATGACTATATTCTAATCATCTCAAGCATGATTGCATTACTAATATTGAAAACTAAGCAACATAAAGCTAAATAACATAAAAAAGCCAAACAGGATTTATTCATTCAAACCACAAAGGTTAAAGTTTCGCTGTTTTCTTGGCTCGTGTTTCTCTTCTAATCTGCTGTTGCTAATGGATGAAAGTGATTGCGAGCTTCATTGCGATACACAAACTTAATATCTTATCGATTCTTCCACCTCTTCTGCTGAGCACAGAAAATGCTAATTAGCAACAGGGTATGCACCTTTCCTTCTCTTTAATTCCAATTTAACCTCAGAGCAATGAGTGTGTGCTTCTCTGCGTGTGGGAGCACACGCGTGTCTGTCTGAGGAGTTTGGAGTCGTAAACAAAAAAAGCATTGTTCCATTTAAGCACTCTGCCTCTGATTTTATTTCGCTTTTTCCTCCCTCTGCCCTTCACAGAGACAAATGGCTTTGCCATTCAGGAGTCTCCGCGGAGCGGGGCAGGGCGTTTGTTGTAAATGTGAGTGCTTGCGGTTTCGCTGGCCGCTGGGTGCTCGGTGTCTGTGAAATTCCATCACTTACAAATTCTACTTTGGCCTCGACCCCGGGCCACCGTGTAGGCTCCAGAACCAAGAGCACAGCCATCGCACACACTCAGATACACACACTCACTGTACAGTGCAAAGCTGCAATCAGAAAAGGGAAAAAGGCACACAGCCATTTTCCCTACAGTAAAACCAAGAACCCAGAAAGTTGTGAGCCAAACTGGAGGCAGCTGCCAAGGTCCCGACTGTCTGGGAATTCAACCATCATAGCCATGCTACATTTAGTCTCAGTGCTAGTGTGCCCTTGCTGCTTCATCAAAACAATCTCTTCCAGCAGGCTCCTGGAGCTTACAATGGATGTACTGTTTATCCCACATCGTTCTGTGAGTATCTGTGTGTATGCGTGTGTTTGCTCGTGTGTGTGTGTGAGACTATGTCTCCTCAGGGCTCTCACAAATGCTCCCCAAGTAGTTGTTGTGTTTATGTGTCTGTATCTCTGCATTCCTCTGTATCTGACTGTGCGCAGCCAAGCACTGTAGCACAAAATTAAGTCCCACTATTCCATAGGCACACTGACACCCGCAGGGAACCTGGAGGATACAAGCACCACAGCTAGGTTATACATAAAAGGAAATCGGGCCGAGGTGTGTGTCGCACAAAGGTAACACAAAGGTTAGGGTCAAGTTTCGTTTGAGTGTCGAGCATAGTTGTGCAGAAGCGTCTCCTGACCTCAAGGTGTCAGTAGAGATCAGCAGCCGGGTGGCTGTGGAGCGAGACTGGAAGAGCAGCTTGGAAGACACGAGGAAAAGAGAAAGAGAAAGAAAGGTAGCTTTCTCAAGGCGTCACAAATGATCTCATTCGCCTTTCTGGAAAAATCTTTTTGTTTGTCTTTGCTGACAGTTCTCAGGAATCAAAGTACAAACAGAGAACATTCCTCCACCAATGAATGCTTTTCCTCAAGAGTAGGAAACGTCAAACTAGCATCACTCTCACTTCAGTTGTTTGACAAGCCAAAATGGTTTTTTTGAAACTATAGTTTTATTACAAAGCTGATATAAAATAAATATAAATCATCAAATAATATAGACATGACAAGTTGGAACCAGCAGGTGACATTATATTTTGCCATAACTCATTAACTTAAGGATTAATGAGTGCAAATATCTGTAAAAACTGACAGCTGATTGACCGATTTAGTAAACATTTCATAACTATTCTGGGTTGAATTCAAAATCATGGCCAAAAATGGTGATACTATATAAACACACGGATAGTTTTGTCCTCTGTGTCTCATGTTGGCACTCACAGATCAGCCACATGCAGGGGGGAAAAAAGAGGGGGTTTGCTAATTTGCCAAACCAAAATATACATAGCCATAGCAAATGACCACACAGTGCTGGAAATAAGAAACATAAGCATGTGTTAGGATGAGACGGCTGGTGCGTCTTCAGCATGAGAGATGTTTCCATTATGCATTGGTTAGAAATGAATATGTCGGAGGGTTTGGACAAACCATTAGAGAGGCAAAGTTGAGATGATTTGGACATATGATGAAGGAAGGCATGCAGGGGGTCGGTGTGACGTAAGGAGGATGATTCTGTCCCCTAACAGGAGCAGCCCAAAGAAGAAGAAAAGGTAAACAATTATTTTACATATTATGTCACGAGTGGTTTTATTATTGTTGTTACTATTGTTATTCACCCCAGCTGGTCGTGGCAGACGGCCGCCCCTCCCTGAGCCTGCTTCTGCTGCAGGCATCTTCCTGTTAAAAGGGAGTTTTTCCTTCCCACTGTCGCCAAGTGCTTCTTCATAGTGGTTGGGGTTTCATATCTGCTATATAGCGCCTTGAAGTGACCGTTGCTTTGATTTGGCGCAATATAAATACAACTGAATTGGATTACATCAATTACCTGCAACTAGTTTAACCATAGTTATTTATTTGGCCTTTTTAATGCGTATATTTCTTTATATATAGTATCTATTTAAGTGTATTAAATTTAGTATCATATTGACTCTACTTATTATATAATTGTATTTGTACATCACTGTTGTGATTTATGTGAAGTGCTGTAATTGTGATCTATCAAAATACAGCACCTACATATGTTAGCGATCCATCAGGCGCCGTTTTTGTGACGTAAATTCTTCATCCCGCCATGGAGACGTGGTCGAGTGCCTACACGTGAAAGGTTATGTTTCTCAATTACGAATCTCTTTAATTTTAACTTCACGGCTCCACTGGCCTGTCACAACAGCTCAGAACATGACTAAAAAAAATCTAAGAGTTAGGTGAGAACGAGAATGGAGGCGTACGCTACAGTGAGAGGGAGGCGGCTGAGCAGGGGGCGGAGGGGGAGTTGACAATGAGTGAGTGAAGGCAGCGGAGGCAAAATTTATGCCCACGCTACCAAATCAAAGAGCTCCCTCAGCATATTTCTCACCGGCCAAAGTCACGAGCCCCACTAACTGCACATTACCGCTCATTCTCTCGCAGCTCGCCAGGAGGAAATAAAAAATTAAAGGATGTCAAACTATGATCAGCTCTGATAAATATGGAAATTACCAGCGAGAAGGAAAGTGCCATTGAAAAACAACATAAATCTAATGGATTCTGAAGGTCAGCCCTGATTGTGCTGGTCAGCTCTTTCGGTGACAGCAGGCTCGGGAACTTGGGGTTCAGTCTCATAAGTTGTGACGTGATGTAATTAACTGAGATCTTCTTCATCGTTCTTCTTCGGCGGGTACAAAGGAAGCCCCGTCAAGACCTTCTGGAAGACATGGCATATATTTAAATACATTTACCCTTTTTTAAGACTAAATTTGATTCAGGGAGATAGAGGTAGACTTAGCTTGTGCTTTAATATTATTGATGTCCAAACTTTCTGACGTAAAAGGCACTAAACTGTGACTATCCTCACTTTACTGGACCCTAAATAGCATCTTTGGTTTTATATTAAAGCAGATGAAATATGGAATATCTAAACACTTTGGCACACTGCGGGGAGGGATAATGTGCTCCTGCATATACTGCAGCCCTTTTCCATATACACAGTTTTTAAAAAAGCATATTATACACCAAGTCTCCAGACCAAGGCCTCCCTATTTCTCTGCCTCCCCCCCTAACTCTGCTCTGTGGATTTTACACTGTAATAAATTAGCCTCTCTTTGGTGAGATGGCAACAAGACACGCTTGAAGCTCTGCTCGGTGTGTCATGTTGAGGATGGGCACGAGCTGTAAATTGTCACTGGCGTTGAATTTATACATAGCCTTGGGATGAGCTGCGGTGCTGTATACTGCCCAGCTGAGTGAGACCCAACAAGCATCAAAGCTTTGTGCTTCTTCACCCCCAGCCCACTCCACCTGCTGACACCACCCCTCTGCCACCTCAAGGACAACCGGAGAGACAGAGAGAGGAAGAAAAAGAAAAAGCGGAGACAGAGAGAGATGGCGGTGTGTGCTGAAGAGCAGAGGGCTCTAAAGTGATAAGAGTTTTATGATGCTGTTTTCTTCCCCAGGAATTGACCAGGTCCGCGACTTAAGTTCTGTGTATGTGCATGTGGGTGTGTTTGCGCCTGTAGGTGCTCGAGAGCCTGTGGCGTGTCTCAGATTTATTCATCTCATATTATTGTGGGGAGGCAGGGGTACCGCCAAGGCCTCCCCACACATTAATAAAGCATCCCCTGTCGCTTCACACACCACACATTACACAGCTAAACTCTCAGAGAGGTGAGAAGGGGTGGGAGAGGGAGCGGAGGAGAGACGCCTAAAGGAGGAAAACAGTATGAATGTTACTAATTGTCATGAAAATAGGAATCCTGGTGTTTTCTCTGAACAGACAAAGAAATGAAATCTACAGAGTGGAGGATATTTACACAGACAGGTGTGAGGACGGAAACACAGAGGACGACTGGAAAGATAAAAGGAGAAAGGACGGTGAGGGGGAGACAGAGAAGCAAACAGACAAGAGGCGAAGAGGAAAACAAAGAGAAGCCAAAAACCAGCAAAACAAACACAAGAAACTTTACTCAGCTACTTTATAATTTGCTTAGCGAGTGAATAAGATCGTTGCATAAGGGCATCGCCTATAAACTGCTGCATAAAAACACACTCGCATTAATTCCTGATTGCCCAAGTTAGTTTACCAGTGTAGCTAGGCTGCAGCGATACGAAGCTATTTGTAATCTGTGAAAGCGCAAACTCCCAAATCCACTCTTACGCTTAATGATGCCACTAAAGAAGAAATCAAAAGCAGGAAAGTTAAAGACAGAAAATATGTCAAAGTCATGCTGCACTCTGACATCTTATGGGAGGGATCCTAAAAACTGTTACAGTGGGATGACTTAATGATCTGTAAACAAAGCCAAAATACATCGTTCTTCACCCTCAGCTCAAGATAACTGCGGTCATAACGATAACAACAACTTGGATATATTCCAAATCACTAAATGTGTCAAAAGTCGCCCGGCAGGTTCTTTGTCGGGGTTCGTCTCTACGGCTTCGTTGGCATTCAGTCCAAGTCTTGTACAGAAGAGCGGATCTGAAATTCTTTCGCACCTGATTCATGTCACAACCGATATGATGGCTCTGAGTCAGAAGCTTGTGAAGAAGTCATAGCAAGAACTGAGTGGCGCAGCATTGAAAAAGTACATAATATCAATGTAACTCTGTTACTGCTTACTAGGTAGGGAGCCCTTCTCAGGGTTCATAATGGTTTGCTTTTCTCCCTCAAGCCTGAGCTGAAAGGGAGAAGCAAAAGCTTAGCTGCCTCCATAAAAGCTCAACTGTCCCACTGTCGTACATGTTATTTTGCTGTGTTATCTGAAAATTTACAATGGTGGGTCAAAAATTTTAATTGCTGCCTTTGGCTTTATTTATTGAGCTCACTGTTCAATTATGGGCTACGTCTTGTAAATTGTATTACTCAACATGACAGCGTAATTGCTGTTTGAAAGCCCTCTGTAAATTGGAGAAAAGTAATTTTGAATTGGACGAGGGGGACAGAAAGACAAAGGCAAGTGAGCCAAAGGTAAAAGGGGACACGAAGACATATGGTATGATAGAGTATGTGCTAGATTAAACCGCCTCTACCTCTGAATTCTCCCTTTACAAACTCATCCTGTCGTCTGCTCGTCTCTGCACTCGTTTCCCTCTCTGTTTCCTTCATCCTCTTGACCACCTTGGGTGTGTGTGAAGCTGACGATCGCAATCAAAAGCAGAGATGCATTGGTCAGAGGTGTGTCTGAATGTGTGTGTGTGCCTTTTACAAAGAGACAGCACGGGCCTCGGGAACGGTCAGTCCGACTGGCATCGCATCCAGACGGGAAAGGGGGAGGGAAAAAGTGAAGGAGAGACAAGAAAATTGGGAGAGTCATAAAAGGGATGAAGGGTGGAGGGAGACAGAGTGGTGGCAGCAGAGGAAACCCTCGAGAAGACAGCATGTAAATATGCCAACGGCGGGCCTCTTAAGTGGAGATGAAGAGGCGGCAGGATAAAAAGCACTGAGCACTGTGTGATTATGGATCAATTTGCCGCAATCAAGCCCCCTTATGGCTGGTCCCTGTGAAATGGAGAGATTTCTGCTCTTCAAGGGCAGTCGTGATGACAGTGGAGGTCACAGACGATGGGAGTGACAGAGTGAGACACGCTGACGGGAGGAGACGAGCGTCGGAGGGGAAACGTGCGGTCCTAAACAAGGTGCTAGCCAGCCATCAGTATTCAAGCCTGAGCTGAAGGGCTTTCTAATTATGTTAACTGAGAGGTGGTGGTGAAATGCAGGCCTTTGGTCATCATTGACCACAGAGCAGAGAGCCACCAGTGCGAGCTCTGGTCACATTCTGCCAACAAATGAGCACTCAAGTGGAAGCTCTATGACTCTTCTATTTTATGCACTGTAAAAATTTCTGGCAGCATTTGGAGGTTTTAACGTGTGTGCCGTGTTGCACTGGAGATTTGATGGCATCTGTTGGCTTGAAATCTATTTGTTTTTTCCAAATTCATGTCCTTTAAAACACAGGACATCCTTATTTTTAAATCCTAGGATAAAACAAACTCAGTTATAGGCCAGAAAGGGTTGAGAAAGCCTTCCTCGCGACCACTGTTTGCTTTCGCTTTGATCTATTTTACTCTTTGTCTGGTCTTCAGGGCCAACAACAGCGTGGTTCTCTCATGCCGTTTAGAAGCAGCCCGTATCTCTTTGCAATCACATGCGGCTTTATGAAAGCCCCTAAGTGTTGAGCATGGGTGCGATAGGCACTTGTCACAGAGGACAAGACAAAGATCCACTAAGAGAGAGACAAAGAGGGAGCTCTTTCATGTATCAAAAGCAATAGGCCCTTTTGGTGATAGGATATGGCCGTCTGGCGCAAAGTCAGAGGCGGGACTGCTTAGGGTTTAAAGGCACTGGTTGCGGGCCTTTCTGAAACTCTGACTTCTCCTCTCTTGGCTTCAGAAAATGATGACAGGAGGAGAGGAACATAAAAAGGAGGGATGGCTGGTCTGTGCACGGCATGATACAGAATCAGAGGCAGCCAGTAATAGCCTTTTTTGAAGAATGCGCCACTGAACTTTAAGGGCCGTCTTGCTTGAAAGGACAAGTTACAAATAGGAAGAAAGGAGAGGGAGAAATGATTTCCCAGGGATATACCCCCTACTGCGCTGCCCTATCGCTGCACCGCAGTGTAAGAGTGTGTGTGTACTGTACACAACCGTGTATTCGGAGAATGCAACATACGACGTGCAAGCCAACGTGCAATACGTGCAACACATCTCCGCCTGTTTTCGAGCTCTAAAGAGACGACGAGGACAGAGTTTGTTCTTAAATGTCATTCGGGCCACTGTTGCTTTTAAGAGAAACGGTTACTAAAACCGATCCGACAAGCAGAACAGACAGGCAGTCAGATGTACAGACAGGACTGATGTGTAGTTCTTTATTACTCCGTCTCTTCGTACCTATCAATAATTTCTGAGCCACAACAATACAGTCAGGCTGAGGTAAACAACCGTAGTGCATCCCAGCTTTAATAACTACCATAACACCTTCCAGCTATGTCTTTCATTCTTTTTGTCTTTTTCCTTCGCTTTCTTTTAGATTCTGTCTTCTTGTCTCTCATCTTTTTCTCCTCACGTCTCGACAGCAACACAAAGTTACTGTAAATCACTTTCACTCCTCTCCAACTTTGCTTACACACATACGCAGCATGCAAATCACTCGCATTTCTTTTTTGTTTATGGAAGAAATATATGCAGGCTTTGTGTGTGTGTGATCATGTGTGCATTGCGGCCATCAGCTCGGCTTGGCGGCAGCGACAATGTCATTCAGCAGTTTAGTAACAGGCCATTACCTTGTTAATACCAGTCTAATGGGCGGTCTGCTATTTTAAAAGCACAGCCATGTTTGTGCCATTAACAGCCACTTAGTGCTTGTCTCAAATCAACAGGCCATTGGGACACGCAAAAAACAATAACAAAATAACAGAGACAAAGAGATAATATGCCCTTTTTCTTTATTAAAACCATATTCTATCATAATTCGCGTCAACAATTTAAAGGACACAGTTGCAAAGATGAAAGGAAAGAGCACAAAGAGACTCCACTTCATGCAGCAAACGTCTAAGATTAAACCAATTTGTGCATATGATCATAATATTTAGATGCACTTTTATTTTGCTGCTACTGCTGCTCGGTTCTTTTAGGAGGCTAATATTTTAGCATGTTAACGCTGGAATGGTTGTGTTGGAACATGAAAATACACAAACACATAGATTTAAAAGTAGTACCAGCTTGCAGTTAGTCTTTTTAGTACTACCGCTGGGACTCCAAAAGCCAGATATTTGCAAACTGCATTCCATTTGTTCTTTTGCTTGGTTTGCATTTGAAAGTTTAACAAGAGTTTATCTTTCCCCAAATACTTATGTGCCACATTTCTGCTGGTAGCCTGCCAACTTCACTCTGATGATCAGACTGTGAGTGACTGATGCTTGTAAAACAAAGTGTGTCACATGAGAGGTGCTGACAAGTGTGTTTTTGAGCTTTGGACAAGGCCTGCACAAATGTCTCCCCCCCCCACCCTATTCCCAGCCTCTGTGCTAAGCTAATCTCTTTGTAAGGAGATCCTTAGCTATCTGTCTGTAATATTGCAGTAAATGTGCCATCTAACTCACCGAAAAAGTAAATAGGGGTAAGTCTCCCACCCCACCAAATCTATCCCAGAGGTTCACCCTGGACAGGCCGCCAGTCTGTCGCAGGGCTAACACACAGAGGCTGACAACCATCAATCCATTCTCTTTCACTTATCCTTCTCAGGATCGTGGGGGAGCCTATCCCAGCTAGCATAGAGGCGAGAGGTGGGGTACACCCATAGAGAAAAACAAACATTCACATTCAGTTTCGTATCACCAGGTAACCTAACCTTCATGCATGTTTGTGGGCTGTGGAAGGATGTGGGAGCATGCAAACTCTACACAGAAAGGCCCCAGACTGAATTTGAGGTGAGGTGACAGTGCTAAATACTCTACCACCATGCTGTAACCTAAACCTTACCCAAACATGACAGACATGGCCTATAAAAAAATATCATGCCTTTAGCCTGCACCTTTATCCATGTAGATCTGAAGGGGGGACCACAGATGCTGTCTTCAAAATGACTTTGGTGGATCAAAACCACAATAAAATGATGATAAGATAAAGTCAGTCTGCTATCCTTTTGTGACTGAATCAAATTGGCAATTAAATGCGATCTATGATAACTAATTACATTCAAAGTGCAGCGAGAATTGATCTGAAAGTCAAGTTCAGAAATTCCTCCACAAAAAGTGACGCAGTTGCTGCAGGACAGGTTTTAACTGACACAGGTGTTTGGCAGCTTTGCTGTTATATAAGCATGTAACCAGAATACAACCAGTTAGCAACCAGCTGTATTGAGTCCCCTAGTGCAAAGAGACATGTAGCATGAAAGCTACGGTTATTGGTGGAGAAATATGTTCAATGAAAAAAATGTTCTTTTGAACCAACTTTTAAAAAATCAGTCTAATTTGTTACAGCTAAATTTATTATTTTTACTAAGACTACAAGTTTGATTTGACTGAAAATGTAAATTTGTATTTAAAAAAATCTT